>NW_027530209.1:2905087-2969757 GCF_008692635.1 Crocuta crocuta | reverse complement strand
AGCTTCTGTCCCCCCCCTCCCCCCCTCCTCAACAAAATATTAACAAATAGAATCCAGCAATATATAAAAAGGATAATATATCACAATCAAGTGTGATTTATCTTAGGAATGAGAGGCTGCATCAACATTTCACAATCAATCAATGTAATTCACCATATTAACAAACTGAAGGAGAAAAATGCATCATCACCTCAATAGATGCAGAAAAAGCATTTGACAACATTGAATAGCCGTTCATAATAAAAACTCTTAGCAAAATGGGAATAGAAGGAAATGCCCTTAACCTAATAAAGAGCAAAATATAGTTTATTCAAATTCATTCCTAAAGAAATGGTAAACCTTAATGGAACAATTACCATGGAAGAAATTGAGAAGGTGACTAAATAGGGTCCATTGACAAGATAATGGCTAAATTGCATTTAATCTTCTGAAGTTATTTAAAGGATTCTAGACCAGTATCCCTCAGTCCTAGAAACTCATTTCAATGAACTCTGGAATTGTTTTTATTATTTTTTAACTTAATTAAAAATTACTGTTTCTGGTGAGTCCCAGATGATTCCAAACAGAATCTCTAGGAGCCAGGGCCTGAAAATTAGTATTTCTCTAAAGCTCCCCAGGTAATTATATTGTGCAAACTAGGTTTGTCAACCACTGTTCCAGTTTACTCACAAAGATGATAACGATAGTCCCCAAGTTATTTTATAAAACCAGCTATAATTTAATACCTCAAACTAATAAAGAAAACTAGAGACTAATTGTTTATGGAAAAACAAATGTATTAAAAATAAAATAATATAATAAAAATAAAATATTAGGAAATAAGACCAAGTAATTGTCAACAGACACATTACTGTGTTGGTATAATGAAATGCACCATTTGTTGATATGATGAATCATATTAAATGAATCAAACTAAAGCAGAAAGGCTATTATCATTTATATAAAAGTTGGTAACATTAGGCAGTCATTCTAAGTGAAAAATTCTAAAATAGCAAGAGAAGGAACTTATTTTTGTGTTATAAAAATTATTTACCAAGATCACTTAAATGGTGAAATGTAGAGCCTATTTCAATTAAAATTAGTAACTAGATAATGCTACCGGCTGTCATCATTATTATTCAATAATGTCTTGAATATTGTAGGAGTGTTGCTCAAACTTTACTGTACATGAATTATCGAGGAATCTTTTAAAAATCCAGCTTCTGACTCAATAGGTCTATAGATGGGGCTGAGATACTTGCTCTTTCACAAGCTCCTAGATGGTGCCCATGCTATTGATTCCACACTTTCAGTAGTAAGATTAGCAAATGCAGTAAGATAACAACATTAAATAATCAGCATAAACATTAGAAAAGGAAAATAAAATAGCTTTTTGCCAATTCTTTGAATTTATATTTAGAAAATCCAAGAGACTATAATGAAAAGTCTAGTAAAATTTAATAAGGTGCCTGAATATTTGATAAAAACACAAAAATAGCTTTTATTTTGTGCTAGCAGCAAGTACCTAGAAATAGAAATGGTAAATACATGCTATTCCTAATAGAAGCACTTCCAGAATATCTGGGAATAAACTTAACAAGAATTGCACAAGACCCAATAAGGAAAAATATAAAATCTTATGGGAGGATAAAAATATTAAGTCTGTAAGGGTTAGGCTTAGGGTAAGAAGAAGATAGTAGGTTTTAAACTTGTTGAGTATGTGGTGCTGGTGGAATATTCAGTGAGAAATATCAACTAGGCAATTTGACAGATGAGTCTTGACCAAGAGAGATGGATAGAGACAAAGGTTCAGGATTGCTGGTAGTGTAGACTAGGATTTACATTTTGAAAAATCCATTAATGGGCTGAAGCATGAACATTAAAATAGTTTGTAACATTTGTGCTTATGCATATGTTTTTCTTTTTCTTTTTTCTTTTAGAGACAGAATCTTAAGCAGGCTCCACACTGAGTGTGGAAGCCAGTCCCACAACCCCGGGATCATGACCTGAACCAAAATCAAGAGTTGGATGCTCAACCAACTGAGCCACCAAGGTTCCCCTGAACATTTTTTCTTAGAGACAGGGTCCAGAATTTTCATCAGACTCTCAAAGGGGTCCATGACCCAAAGGAATTTAGGGGAACTGATATTTATAGTGGTTGAGGTTATAGGAAAGGGTGAATTACTCAGCAGATATATGTGAAATGAGAAGATAACTAAGGATGGAGATTCGTAGTAGAACACTTATTGGGTAGGAAGAGGAAGGTACTGAGGAAAGGACAGGGATACAGTAGGAAAACCAGGAGTGTAGTATAAGGGAAATCAATTGTAGAAAGTATTTCAAAGATGTTCATGGAGACCAAATAAACCAATGATAGAACCCATGCACTGAATCACAGCAAAGAGGCTGTGGGTAATTGGTAAGAGAGGTTGTGGTGGATTAGTTAGAAGGTCAAAGCATAAATTTAAGGACTAGCTTTGGGAGGGGAAACTGTTCCACTAAGACAGAAAAGGACAAAATGACAAGGGTAGATTTAGTTAATTTTGCAGATCTTAGAGTGGGAGAAAAGAGCAAATAAAAACAAACTCAGGAATATGTGGCAGAATTCCTTATTCAGAAGCATTATAAAGGAATATGCAAAGTTTTTAATAACTCCCCAGCCTGTGTTGCTGTGTTTCCTAAGATCTTGTGGGGTGGGCACGTGTAAAGTGGCTCTTCACAGATTACTTACACAGCTTTGCAGCCACAGGCAGACCCTGGGCATTCTGTATCCAATATCTATCTCCTATTCCTTCTAAATAGAACCAGATTTTGAAAGTTTATTCCCGAGCCTGAGGTCCAGAGAAAGGTTCTGGTTCATCTAAGTCAATCACTGTTTTACAACTTTCCAATATCTGATAAAGGAGTGGACATGGTCTTAGTTGGCTCAGGTAGACTGTGATTACACTCTATGCTTGAGAAGAGGTTTTCTATCTGTTATGGATTAAAAATGGAGAATCTGGCATGTTTACACCAGAAGGTATCCAGTGTGCATGAAGATGAAGCCAGAGTTGAGGACTACAGAGCACAGAGAAGGAAGGAGGAGGGGTCATCGATGAGCCACTGTTCATATTGTCCTGAGGCCTGCCTCACCTCTGACACTGCAGTTATGTGAGATCGCTGGCAAGTGTGAGTGGGTATCGGATATGTTTCATACAGATGAAGAATATATTAGCTAACGTATAGTCAATATCCTCAGTTTCCGGTTTGTACACATCCTCTGAAAAATATAAGTGAGAGTGTAGGCACGGAGTCATTGAAGTTTCTGCAGCAATAGATTGTCTGCGGTCTTCTCTGCTTTTTCTAAGCCCAGCTATTTGTCTTAGGACTGTTATTCTAAATTCTTATTCAGATATATTGTTTATATCTGTTTTGAGCAATTCTCTGACTGTGATTTCTTCCTTAATTTTCTCTTTGGGGAGAATTCTTCTATTTTGTTAATTTGGGAAGTTTCTGTCTTTTGCATATTTTAATAGCTTGTATGTGAGTATTACTGTATTAAAAAGGGGTCATACACAGCACAGGGCCCGGCACTTCAGGAAGTGCTTTCGCAGTGTATTGAGTGTAGTCTGATGTTGCATTTTGGCTGCTCTATCCCACTGGTCAGTCCTCTGCAAAGTTCTTCCTTGCTTGTAGTGGTGGAGTGTTAGGACTTTCAACCAGGTGTGTTTGATTTGTTGAAGTAACCCTGAAAAGAAGGAAGAGGGAGATCCTGACCCCATTCAAAGAGAAAAATGAAAGGGGAGAAAAGAAGACCAATCAGACAATCAAAAAACTAAAAGGCTAAATCCCGAGAAAGAGAGAGGAGAATAAAGAAGAAGAGTTAGAGAAGGTGTAACAATAATAGAGTAAAAATACCTGAGAATAGTAGCAACAGCTGCTGGTCCCTGTCCCCCTGAGCTTGCTTCATACTCTCCGCAACCTGGGACCTGTGTGACTGCTCATACCCAAATACACCCACACTTGGAATGCGCGCGTGCGCGCACACACACACACACACACACACACACTCACACACACCGACACACACCAGCCAGGGTGTCGTCAGTCATTACAGTTTGATGGAAAAATCAGAGGCCTTAACATAAGAGAGATCTGAGTTCCCATGTTAACTTTTTTTTTTTTTTTTTTTTTTTACTAGCTGCAAGGTCTTGGGCCAGTTCTCTCTCTCTTTGCCTCAGTTGACTCACATTAAAGTAAATGATAATATCTATATGACAGAATTTTAAAGATTAAAATGTCAGTGAAATAACGTACATAGTGCTTGGTACATAGTGAGTAGGCAAAAAAATGCTAGCGAGTACCTAGTATTAGATACTAAAAGAAATGTTTTTTGACCCAAGTCTCATTTCTTTGATCTTTCCTATAAAATGTTGCGGAAGTGTTCCCTAGACTTGTTTTCCACATCCCTCAGGTTCAAATCTGCAGCTTACTATAATCAGATTTTAGTCTCCTAAACCTGTCAATGTCATCACATCCATTAAGTTTCTCCAGTACTCAGCTTCCTCTTCATTTCAACTGCGTTTGATTCACAGACCACACCTCCTTCTCATAATCCTTTCTTCTCCTGGCTACCAGAACAGCACACTTTCCTGAATTTCCCCCTGCCTTGTTGGTTGGTTGCTCCTTTGCTGGCTTTCCCTCCTCTGCTACATTTTTTGGGTATTCCCAAGTACATCCCTCCCCCTCTTTTACTCCCTCTATCATCTCTCCATGTGACACTCAGTCCCCAAGACTTTATCAACCTTCAGTTTTCTGATGACCCTCATGTTCACAGTTCTGAGATCCGTCCCCTGGACTCCAGTCACAGATGCAGCTTCTTACTTGACGCGCCTCCTGAGATGCCGGTTTTCCTCTGTCTCCATGCAACCATCAGCATGCAGCCAGCATTCTTCTCCCTTCGGCTCTTGTAAGAGCCTGTTAATTGGTGTCTCCATCACAACTGGCTGACCCCACCCCACCTCTCATCCATTTTCCACACAGCTGCTAGAATGATTTTCTTTTCAGAGGCAATCCAGAACATGTCCCTTATCTGCTTCAATCCTCCAATACCTTCCCAAAACTCTGATGACAAAGTCTAAACTCTAGAAAGGCCTACAAGGCTGGCCCTACTTGCTGGGCCACTGCCTTTTCCTCAAGACTCACTTTGTACCACCCTCCTACCTCAGTACCCTCTGGCCACTGTAGTCTTGTCATCCTCAAACAGGCCCAGTGTTGGGCCATTGTGTTTGTTTTTCTCTTTGTCTGGAATGTTCTGCCAGTGGCTGGCTTCTTGTCATTTAATTCACTAAGTCTCCAGTTCAAATGTTACTTTTACAAAGAGTCTTTCCCAAAGGAACCTCTCAGCTGCTGTTTATCTCTTTATCCTGCTCCATATTTTTCATAGCATTTATTACTCTCTAGAATCCTATCAACTGTTACCCTCATCAGAATGTAAACTGCCTTAGAGCTGAAATCATGTCTTTCTTATTCATTATTCAATTTCCCTCATCTGAAGTAGTTTTGGTACCTTGTGGTTGCTCAAAAGTTTTTACTGAATGCATAAAGGAATGAATGAGTAAAAAATAGTGTTTAACCAACATTGATATTGATATTTTGTGGGTCCTTCCTTTTCATTACCTAAAAGGTGTTGTGTCCATGATAACTGGCTAGGTAGGTATTATTGTTTTCATTTACAGGTCAAATGAAGAATTTTGTGTCCTTTTACCTCCATCTCTAAAAGAGAATAGAATTGCATTTTTTTAAGCCTCCAAAGAAGAGAGTCAAGAAACTTTAGTAAAATTATTTAATAGGCTGAGCTAACCATCTGAGAACTTTTGCTTTTTGTTCCTAACCAAATGTAAGAAATTGAGCTACATGTGTTTCTATCCTGAACACTACAAACCATTCAAAGAAAATGCTCTCTATTATTCCTGGGTCCAGATGCAAGAGGTCCATGGTAGTCACTGCTCTGTAATTAAATGAGATTTCAGGCTGTGCTTCTAATCCCCTGAGACATAGAATGTGCAGCTGTACTAATAACTCAGCCCATTATATGGAAAGCCAGCCGGGCCCTTATTTCTTTATGTATGCACAGACATACACACACACTCACACATGTACATTCGCATTTATATTTTTAAAGCCAACAACAATCTAAACACAAGGTTCTCATTCTGTCTTTAAATATGGGAAATAATATTAGATTAAGTTAATGTAATCACTAACATCATGTTCTATAAATTGAAAACTAATGCAGCTTTGTTCCCCAACCCCCAGACTGCCCAAGAAATCAGAGTTTCCAGAATACCCAGACCCATGCTTTTCAATGATAAAATATATGTACCCCACTTGGAGTAAGGTGCATAATTTAATATTTTATTATGTTTGATTTATAGGCTTCCTCAGTCTTTATTAAATTTAAGTTTTCACAATTGAGGAAAGGCCTTAAAGAAAACATATTTTGTGGTTAAAGATGTATCCCACATGTGCTGGGCTAGCAATTTAAAAGGCCAGATAACTCCTCTCTGAGACCTCATAGTGTTGCTGAAAGTTCTGATTGCAGAGCTCAGGTTAGCAAGGCTGAAGCAGAAAGGGTCAGTGTTCATATTCCAGGCTGAGAGAATGCTTATTTCTTGGAGATCTGATGTTACATTAAAATCCACTCCAGGACAAAATCTGGTACGCAAAGTGTTGAAAATTACAGCAAAATTTGGCTTTTGTCTTAAAAAAAATTATTAAGCGGGTAGGGAGAGTGATTTGTTTCTGACAACTTTGGCAAGGCTTTTGCTAAGTACGCTTTTAGAGCAGCAATTCCCCAGTTTACAAAGACCTGGACATGACCTCAAATATCTGCAGTTTGAGAAATGCTACATAGAGCCACAGACGTTTTTAGGCAGGAATTCCAGTTCCTGATGACGAGATCGAAGTACCTCTGACTTTTGACTGTCAGTGCTTTTTCATGAAAGCCTGGCCTGCCCTGAGGCCTCTGGCCACAGAAAAGGATCCAAACTATAGGACTGACATCACTGAAGAATGAAAATATCCTTTGAGCTTTCCAAACTAACAGTCATTGCTAAATGTAATCCAATTCCAATGCCTCCTAACCTTGAAGATGTTTCCAAGCCCCTTGTTCCTAAGGAATTATTCGTTCACACTTTTCTTACATGTTTGCATTTCTGTCAGGTCCGTGATCACTTTGTGTCCTACCTCCTATTGCACACAATGTGGAACAGGAAGCTTTGATCTCTACTTTGTGTCCTCCAGCTCATCTTAAAGTCATCTTTGATTCTTTCTTCTCTCCCACTCATTACATCTCATCAATCATTAACTCTTACTGATTCTCTCTTAATATCTCCTGAAACCGTACACTACTTTATATTTCCACGGCCCTATTTGAGTCTAGGCTACAACCAGGTCTTGCTGTTATCATCACAACAATTTAATTGCTTTTCCTGACTCAAGCCTTGTCCATTCATTACTCATTCTGCAGTCAGAGGGATCTTTCTAAAATGCCTATTTGTCTGAACACCTTGTTTCCCTGCTTAAAACTGTTAATATTTTCGCTTTGCCCTTAACAAAATCCAAAACTCTTTACCATGGTTTACAAGGTACTACCAGCATGCCTCCTATCTAACTCTTGGATTATACACTCCAGAGATACTTAACTCTCATTAGTTTCTCCAGTGAAGACTGCTGGGCCCTTCTTTGTCTCTGAGCCTTCGCCTATGCTGTTCCCTGGTACTCCCCCTATCTTTTCACCTGGCCAATTCCTAGTCATGGAATTGGCTTTGGTTCACAACTTAGATGCCACTTCCATCCGGACATCATCCCTGACCTCCTCCTTATCTCACTCTTCCCTCACATAACACTTTGTCTTCCCCAGTACAGCATGCAGCCTTTATTATAATTGTTGTTTATTTTCTTTTTTCTCCCCTCTAAACTAGAAGCTCCCCAAGAACAGAAACTGTATGTACCTTGCTCTCTTTTATATCTTCATCACCTAGCTCAGTGCCTGGTACCTGGAAAGGCATTTTAATAGCCATCAATATTTATCTCTCTATCCTTCCACATACCTTAACTTAGTGCCTTGCACAAAGTGGAAGCTCAACACCAATTTGATGAATCAGATCAAACTGGCACATTGCTCAAGTGTCTATGGAAAATGAAGATCTGTTGAGATCTGTTAGCTTGTTTAGGAACTAAACAGGTTCTTTTCTGAAAAGTTATTTGCTGAAAAATGGGGTTGTTTGACTCTGCTAGTGAATGACATTTGACCACTAAGATGATCAGAATAACCACACCATGGATATGATTGCTATAATCATTTGGTAGATGTTTGTGTTTGATTTTTACTGTCTGTGTGGCAAATCTATCTACTGCCTGTAACTTTGCTCATAGAGGGGTTGGCTACTAATGGGCATTTATCATTCTTTACGTGCACCAATTCATTTAATCCTCACAGTAATGCTGTGAAGTAGATATTATCCTACTCGACAGATGAGGTAACAAAGACTGAGAAAGTTTCAATAATTTGCTTAAAGCCACAAGGGGTGCCTGGGTAGCTCAGTTGGTTAAGCGTCTGACTTTGTCTCAGGTCATGATCTCTTGGTTCGTGAGTCTGAGTCCTGCATTGGGCTCTGTGCTGACAGCTCAGAGCCTGGAGCTTGCTTCGCATTCTGTGTCTCCCTCTCTCTCTGCCTGTCCCCTACTTATACTCTGTCTCTCTCTGTGTGTGTCTCTCTCTGTGTGTGTGTCTCTCTCTCAAAAATAAATAAACATTAAAAAGTTTTTAAAAATGAAGTAACACAACTGGAGAGTGGTAGAGATGGCATGTAAACCACACAAGTCTGGTTTTGGATTCCATGCTTCTAAGCATCATGCTGTATTGCTACTACTCTTGGCTCTGATCACTAACTTGGGACACAGATTTTGGGATGTATGAATTTATGGGCTATGTAAGAGCCTTAGGAGTCTTTTGTGTGGGCAACATGCATAATGCTTAGGAAACGAGGTCAACCTCTTGTCATACCTGCTGGACTTGATTTTATTAAAGCTTTGCAAGCAAGTCATAAGAGAAATGGGAGCAATTTGGAAATAAATTACTTCCATTATGCTGCAGGATCTCCCATATACTGTGGCATTTAGGAATTATTCACAGATGTATGTTTACAGTTAAAAAATCAACTATACTGTGCTCAATTATACGAGGTGGGGGAGGGAACCCTAGTAAACAGTTTTTAATTGGATTGAAATTAAGGTAAATTTAGGATAATGAAGGAAAATGTCTTAACAGCAAGATTTATAGACTGTGTGCAAAACTCACATTGGAAGTGAAGGAAGCCCGATATTTTGAAATGCAGAATTTACATGAACATGAGGCAAAAAGATTATGTGTACAATCTATTTCCATGTAGTCATGAAATTCCTGTGAAACAACTTAGGGTATATGTGGGTTATTCAATAGATAGATGAGCATGCACTGTGTACAAAATTCTGTGCTAGGTATTATGGGATGCATAAAATTCTCTGAAATCTAGTTACAGATTTCAAATAATTTCTAGTTATTTTTTAAGTTTATTTATTCATTATGAGAGAGGCAGAGACAGCATAAGGGGGAGAGGCAGAAGAGACAGGGACAGAGAATCCCAAGCAGGCTCTGTGCTGATAGACATGGGGCTTAAACTCACAAAATAGTGAACCAATACCAAGACTCCTACTTTCAACCAACTGAACCACCCCGTTGCCTCAATTTCTAGTTAGTCTTAAGACTTCTCTGTTAAAGGGACTATATGGTATACACATAAAATATTCATATAATGAGAAATCTCAAGTTAATATGTATGGTTTTGGAAGAAATGTTGCATTTGGTAAAAGAAGAAATGAGATACCAGAAGCATATTCATCCTGAAAGAAGAGAAGGACATACAGGAGTTCTTTTTCTTCTCCTCTAATTGTAAAGTTCAAATGCAATAAAATATACATGGAACATCCTATATGAAGCTTTAAAAAACAAGTTCTTTGAAAATATTAGTAATATGCTGTGAGTTTGGAAGGACAGCACTAGAACCTACCTTTGAAATTATATAACTGACTTGGTACAAAGCATGGTATATTCTAAATACTTGCAGTTCAAAGTGGGGTTTGTGGATTAGCAGCATCGGCATCATTTGAGAGCTTGTTAGACATGTAGGATCTCAGGCCTAACCCAACTATTTGTAAAAAAAAATAAATAAAATAAACCAAAATTTACCTAAAATAAAAATATAAAGTAAACTTAAAAAAAAAAGAATCTGCATTTTAAGAAGACTCAAGGCGAATTTGTATGCACATTAACATTTGGAAGCATTGGTCTAAATAGTAAATCTGTGACACAGGAGATTTTGCATCTTTATTCTTTTTTTCAATAATCATGTGCTATATGGTATCTTCTATCTGTCTAACATTTTTTAACTCTACGTTTCTCCCTGAACCATCTTCTCTAGATGAAGTGAGTTTTCTTACCATCTTCTAACCAAAACTTAAGCTTCTCTGTCAGTACTGCTTTCCACAAGAACTGCTGTTTACCTGAATGCCTTCCATTTTACTTTCTACCTAAGCTGTGTAGAACTATTTGCATTTCCAGAATATGCTGGGTTCTTCCATGTCTTCTGCCTTGATTTCCCTCCCCAGCACCATTTGGACCCATGTGGCCTTCAGAACTCAGTGAAGATTTCTGTGTTCCCTTCTCACCCCATTAAAACTCTTTGTCCACTTTATTCTTACAGTATTTGATATATTTTAATATTATAGCTTTAATCACATTGCAATATCATTGTTAACATGTTCTCTTTCAGTACACCATGAGCATCTCAAGGGAAAAAATGTTTTAGCCATTTTTGTAACCTGAATGCTGCAAAATGTCTGCTGAATGAAAAGTTTAATTTGTAAATTGAAAAATGTGCTTGCCTGTTCAGTCAAACACTAGTCAGTAAACTGAATGCTAAGAAAAAAAAGCCTATCTAGGATATTGCCAGCAATGCATGCTTCCTCTCTCTCTGTCTCTGTCTCTCTGTCTCTCTGTCTCTTTCTCACACACACCATTTCATCCTAATTGATTTGTAGCAAGCAATACAAATTCTGCAGGAAACGTACCTCACCAATGTCAAATGGTCTCACATTTCACAGGTACTGTCGAGATGACTCTGGAATTCACCAGTTGTGGTCCAACATGGGTATATTGTAAGATCCATGACATGGGTATGTTTTGTGATCCTAAATCAAGTTGGATCTCTCTTGTATTGTAATTTCTCCATCTGTAACTTGATTGTTACCCATCTATGCTGGCCATTATTAAAAAGAAAATAATTTTAAATGCATAGCTAAGCTGGCTAAACCATAAAGGAAATTCTTAGAGGAAAATAGAAGTCCAGAGAGGTGAGGGATGTTAAGTAGTTGCCTGTAAGCCTAGAGCTTAGTTTTCCAAGGGCTGTAATGGGGAGCAAGTGACAAAGTCAAGGGCACACCTAAAATGAAAGGTGTGATCAGATACAACTGTATAAAGGATGGACCTCTTAAAATTGGGTAAAGAGTCAGGAAAACACTCTTTAGAAGAAGAAAGTGAGTAAACTTGCTTAGCTTTTTCTCTGTTATAGGTAGAGGTTATAAAAGATAGCTTCAAAAAATTCATGAGCAGAAGATTGCCTCAAATGAAAGTCTAAAGAAGACACGTTAAACAAAGAAAATGCAAACATGTCAATATATCTAAATAAATATTAACTATACAAGATGAGAATAAATGTTTAACATGTAGAGCTAAATAAATAAGGTAATAACAGCAATGCATATCATTTGTCCGTGAGTGGTAGGAGTCAGGAATGGAAGCATTTTTAGGATTTATATTCTGAAAGATATTACCTTTGGCTTAAATTATTCTTGTTGTTATTTGTAAAATTACTAAAATAATATAAAACAAATATATAATTTTTACAGTAGAAAAAATTAAATGGAAAAAAACTTAAATTCATATAGAAACGGAGAAAACAACATCAGAAAAAGGACAAATAAACCCACATGATAAGATGGAACAAATAAGAAGATGGTCTAAATACATTACAGCCCAAAATAAGTGTAAATAGGTTAGACTCTCTTATTATACTGAATTTAAAAATAAAAGCCAGTTCAAGCACACTTATAACATAGAGACATTTCATGAGAAATGTTGTAAGTTAAAGGATAGAAAGAGATATACCAGACAAATACTGCTTAAGACAAAACTAGTGTAATTATATTAATATGAGACATCATAGACTTTAAGTATTAAGAAAGGTATTATTGAAGGTAGTTGTTATGTAATGATTACTGATGCAATTCACTAGGAAGTTGTACCCATTTCAGATATATCTAGACTTAGAAATATAGACTCATTTCATTGAAAAGAAATTTTTATGCAATGAAAGGGAGAAATTGTTAAATTCACCACCACAGTGATTTAATACATACAACTATTTCAGCAACTGACAGATCAAAAGATAAAAAGTCACAATGTAGAAGAACTGAATAATACATTGGCACATTTGATAGAATGAATTTATATAGAACACTGTGCTATACAGTTGGCAAATACACATTCTTTCCAAGTACACAGGAAATGTATGAAAAGTGACCATGAGCTGGGACAGGAAGGACTGGTATCAGACATTCACTACTCTTTGCTCATAGTATAATCAAGTTAGAAATTGACATAAGAAAGACAACTTAAAATGCACACTTGTAAGTTAAAAAGCAATTCATATAACTTATGTATCATAGAATTAATATAATGGAAACTAGAAACTACTCAGAACTGAATCATTTAAAATACTAATATCAAATCTTGTGGAAAAGCTGTACTTAAAGAGAAATGTATTCCCTAAAGGCCCATATTGACAAAAGACAAAGATGAATAAACTAATCATCAGACAGGAGAAGTTAAAAAGTACAGCAAAATAAAAAAAGAAAATAGATGGAGGGAAATAATATAGGGTGAAATTAAGAAAATAGAAAATAAAAGTCAATGATGTCAAGGTTGGTTCTCTGAAGAAACTTGGAAAATGGACAAAAAAGCATGAACGGCTTTATCAAGAAACCAAATAGGAGACAGATGAATGATATAAGGAATGAAAAAGGGGACCCGCTGGAGACAGAGCTGGAGGGGCTGAGAGGAGGCCACATGGTGTTTTGACTCAGACCACAGGTTGAGGATCAAACAGGTTTGGCTCTGAGTCCTAGATCTGCTGTATTCTTGTGATGTGATCTTGGACCAGTCTCCTTATAGGAGCATCTCATCAGCAAAATATAGATGGTGAAGATAAGTGAAATAGAAAACTACTTGGCACATGTAAGCAAAGTAAAAATTAGCTGTAAATTTTTATTTATTTATTTTATCACTACTAACAGAAAGCAGTGCCACTGGAAAACCCATTGGCCTTTTATGTATATAGCATGTCAAGGACAAGAAACGGGGCTGTGCAGGGAAAGAAGGCACAGAGCAAATGTGTGAGCAAAGGCATAGAAAAGGATGCACAGGGGCAGACCAAGCCTTGCAGAAAATGTGCACTGTAGAGTATGTTTTGTAACATTGAAAACTTAGGACATTTGCAAAGAACTATTCTTGGTTAACCCTTTCTGAGAAAATGCATCATCAAAAATGGGTTTGCTCATACCTTGTTTTCACAGTCCCCTTCTTTCCCCCAGTGGAAACCCTGCTCAAACACACTCACTCATGAAGGACTCCTTTGTTGGCGACCACTGCTCCAGAAGGAGCAGTAACACAATAACACAAGTTGGAGGATGCTTCCAGACCATACTTCCATATTAAAATTTAGAATACTAAATTAATAGATTCGATGAGCTGGGGCATAGATAGTTGTTTAAGCCTTCCCTCTCCCTTCAAACCAAATTACACCTTAAGTACTCCATCTAGATGAGAATGCATTTCTTTTTGTTTGTTTGTTTTTTAATGTTTTTTTTTTTTTGAGAGAGAGAGAGAGAGAGACAGTGGCAGAGGGGAAGAAAGAGAGAGGGAGACACAGAATCTGAAGCAGGCTCCAGACTCCAAGCTGTCAGCACAGAGTCCAATGTGAGGTTCAAACTCATGAACCATGAAATCATGACCTGAGCCGAAGTCAGATGCTCAACTGACTAAGCTAAGCTACCCAGGCACCCTGAGAATGGTATTTCTAAAGAAATGTAAGGGCTCAACAATATTGTGCTTATTCAAGTTACTGTGTTTTAATCTTCTAGCACATAGCTGACTCTAAATAAATATTTGTTAAATAGGTACAGGGATGAAGAATTTGAACAAAGAAGGTACCAAAACCCAGATATTTTATGAAGATGTGTATATGCTGCATCAGAAGGGAGGCTGGCAGGCTTTCTCAAGTGTGTGAGCCTCCATGAGACATGAGCAGTATTCAGTCCTTAGTCCAGTCCTCCTGTCCGCTTCCTTAATGCCAGCCTCTCAGACCAAATTCTCTCTGGGCTCATGAGATGAGAATCCTCTCAGGTTGTACTCATACCTTACGTAAAATCTGGAATCCTGAGGAGTCCAGAAAATCTATCATACCTCTCAAGGGACACATTTTCCAGCGGCATAGTCTCAGAAGACACAGATCCATGGGCCCAGACCCAGCTTCAGGCGTGAACCTGCTTCCCAGATAAACATGAAAGGAGAGGTGACGAGCAGGAGGCTCCCAGCTGGCTTCATCTTGGGGCTACCTTGCTTAGTGGCCTTCCCCACCGGGACCACACAGCATCCTCTAAGGGCCACTTTTCCCTCTGTCTACCGGGACCAGATATTCCCCCAACAAACACATCCCACAGCCAGGCTGTTTAGTAGGCCTCTGTCATTATGTAGTCCAGGGAGCCCTCAGACAGCTGGAGCCTGGTGTTTGGGGGATGGCCAAGAGCTTTGCCCCCGCTGGTCCTGGCAGCCTTTATGGCTGGAGATTGCAGTGCAATGCAAAGGGAGCCATTTGACAGTGTTTGTACCTTATCATTTCCAAAGAATCTCTGCTCTTGAGACAATCGGTACTCTCTTAGCTGTCTGTCAAGTTCAAGCACTTTTTATCTTAAACATATCAGAGTGTTGGAGCTGAGGAAACAACTGAAGGAAGCTCACCACAAGAGACATTATTTGTGGGGCTCAATTTCCCCCAGGCTCTTATCTTTCTGCAAATCGGTCTTATCATGTCAGTCTGGGGAAATAATTGGCCCTCTCCCAGTGAATCTGGCTCTTAACACAGTTTATAATCCTGGTCTGGACCTGCTGGGAAGTCTCTGTTCTGGTGAAACCACTGTTTCAGGGTGAATGTGTCACTTTCTCCAGGCCACTTTCTTCCTATTCTGCCACAAGCCAGGGATATTCCCATTTAGGGACAATCCATCATGGCTTTAATCTATATCTTCTTTGGCATGGGAGAGTGAATGGACGCTCCATCAGCCACAGACCCAAGGGGGTTTTCTGACACCTTTGATGGGATTTCATACAAACTGGCAAATAAAATGTATTATATCCTCCTATCTTGACAAATATACTATCATAATGATAAAAACTGAAGCATATGTATAAATGTATGGTTTTAATGTGTGTGAGGTCTGGCAAAATATCAATCTATTAAATTTAATTATTATTATTCATATCTGACTCAACTGTCAGTGGGCTGGTGATAGTTGAAGGAATGATAAAGATTTATATAATTTCTAGATTATGTATTTGTTCCACAAAAGTAATTTTCTTGCTTTTATTTCAGCAAAATCATTGATTTTGTTGTTATACTCAAGACAGATACCATGAGTTTTTAATGCATGGTATTGGTCTAAAGTGTTTCAAAAATTGCAATTGTATTCAGGGTATGTACACAATTAAACATATTTATGAGAATTGAGTAATTAAATCTAAAATATATTTTATATGTTTCTAAAAAGTTTTCTTTTAAAATATTCAAAATTATCTACTAAGCTTAAAAGGTAAAATACAAATTGTAATTAATAGATGACAAAATTGTATTGAGTATATTAACATTTAAGTTCAATCATTATTTTTATAAAAGTAAAACTATTCACATTTTGAGCGTTCTAGCATCCATCTAGTTACTAGTATAGAGCATCGGTACCATGACACATGCATTACACATGAAGGCATATTTAAGAGTAATATGAAATGTTAAAATTGCAAAACGTTCTAAAGCCATCATTTACAACTTTTGTGAAATATTGTGCTATATGAATACCATGGGAACTGGAAATTAAAGCAAGAGAAGTAAGAATTCTTGGCATTATTGAGAAACAATACTTTGTTACCTTACAGGAGAAATTCCACACGTTTGACTTTTCTTGTAACCCAGCACTCTTTTCCTCTCACATCCCCCAAGCATTCCAAAGAAGTGTCATCATCATAACCCATGATCCTTCACAGCTTTCAGCTCCCCCCACCTTTTCTTTGAATGATACAGGATGAGAGATGTGAAAATGCATTTCCCTGGGGCCTGAACAGTGGAGCCATGAAGGTGGATGTTAAGAGTTATGGGCTGTGCTGTGCCAGCTTGAGCACCAGATCCTCAGTAATAAGGGAACCCATGTGTTTTTAATAAATTTACTTGTGTGTGATTGTGGTATGTGGACCACTCTAAACTACCTCTTGCTTAAGTCTAAGGGAGGTTCTGTATGTATCAGCTGTAATCAGTCTCTTCAGGAGAAAATACTGCTAACATTTTGGAACATTTCCTTCCAGTTATGTCCTATACTTTGTTTTCACATATGAGAATACGCCTTATTTACAGTCTTGTATTCTGCTTTGTTGATAAAACCGAAGTTACCAGTGTAACTTCTGCATTCTTTAAATACTATAAGCACTGCCCCCATCATGGAATTTCACACCCTCAGAGTTGCGGGAAGGATCTCGTTTTCATTTCGGTGAGTACAATGCAGAAATTAAACTTAAGACACCAGTTAAAGCAATTAAATAAATAAAAATCCAGAAATAAAATTCAAAGCACAGTGTTAGACACAAGAGAGGACATTTAAGAAGTATGAAACAAGGGCATCTGGGTGGATCAGTCAGTTAAGTGTCCAACTTCGGCTCAGGTCATGATCTCACTGCCTGTGAGTTTGAGTCCCGCATAGGGGCTATGTGCTCACAGCTCAGAGCCTGGAGCCTACTTCTGATTCTGTCTCTGTCTCTGTCTCTGTCTCTGTATCTCTTTCTCTCTCTCTGCCTCTCTCCTGCTCATGCTCTGTCTCTGTCTCAAAAATAAACACTAAAAGGGCGCCTGAGTGGCTCAGTCAGTTAAGCATCCGAGCATCCGACTTCCACTCAGGTCACGATCTCTCGGTTGGTGGTTTCGAGCCCCGCATCCAGCTCTGTGCTGACACCTGGCCCAGAGCCTGGAGCCTGCTTCAGATTCTGTATCTCCCTCTCTCTCTCTGACCCTCCTCTGCTTACAGTGTCTCTCTCTCTCTCTCTCTCTCTCTCTCTCTCGCTCTCTCTCAGAAATAAATAAAACATTAAAAAAATTTTTTAAAATAAACATTAAAAAAATGTATGTAACAGGTTCTGTCCTGATGATGGCTAGATTACACACCAGCTGCCTGGCTTTGTTCTCAGCAAAGAGATGACTAGAGGACAAATACTAAGCAAGAAGAATTAATAGAAAGATAAAATGGACTAGTCTGTTTTGCCAGGTGAGCTACTAATCTTTAGCAGAAACTTATAATGGTAAGTTAGGCCTTTTAGAGGTAATACATGGGGTGTCTGGGTGGCTCAGTTGGTTAAGTGTCCAACTTTGGCTCTGGTCATATCTCACAGTTTGTGAGTGCAAGCCCCACATTGGGCTCTGTGCTGACAGCTCAGAGCCTGGACCTGCTTCGTATTCTGTGTTTACCTCTCTCTCTGCCCCCTACCCTGCTCGTACTCCATCTCTCTCTCTCTCTCAAAAATAAACGTTAAAAATAAATAAATAAATAAACATTTAAAAATTTTTAGAGATAATACAATCCTAGAAACAGCTTAGCAGGGTGTCATGGCTTAGTTTATTTCCCTTGTACTAGTTTGAAGAGCTATAATTTACCAGGGATGTCATGAACTACACACTTTATATATGTTATTTTATTTGAAAATTGACACTGAAATGTGAATTTGAAACTTGATTTGAATTTGATATTTGAATATTCATTATTTTTCTTTGATCAATAATCATACAAGGACAATCCTATTTAATCCCCAAATTTTAAAATAAAGGCTATATTTTAGAGCAGTTTTATGTTCACAGCAAAATTGAGCAGAGGGTAGAGAGATTTTCTACATGACTCCTGCTCCCTGACATGAACAACCTCTCCCATTAATAACATCACTCATCAGAGTGCTACATTTGTGACAACTGATGAATCTGCACCGACATATTAGTCCATAGTTTACCTTAGGGTTCTCTCCCACATTCTATGGGTTTAGACAAGTATATGACACGTGTCCATCATCATGGTATCTATCATACAGAGTAGTTTCACTGCCCTAAAAATTCTGTTCTCTACCTATTTATCCTCCTTAAGTGCCCACCTCTGGCGACCATTGAACGTTTTATAATCTCCACAGTTTGGTCTTTTCCAGAATGTCATGTAGTTGGACTTATATGGTATGTGGCCTTTTCAGATTGGCTTCTTTCACTTAATAATATGCATTTAAGTTTCCTCCTTGCCTTGGTATTTCATTTCATTTCAGTACTGAATAATTATTCCTTGTCTGACTGTACCACTTGCATATGTATTCATCTACTGAAGGACATCTTGGTTGTTTCTAAGTTTTGGAAATTGGAATAAAACTGCTATAAATATCCTTGTACACATTTTTGTGTAGACATAAGTTTTCAACTCCTTTGGTTAAATACTAAGGAGCACAACTGCTGGGCCATATGGTAAGAGTATGTTCACTTCCAAAGTGGCTGGCCCATTTTGCATCCCCTCCATCAGTGAATGAGTGTTCATGTTGCTGCACATCCTCATCAGCATTTGGTGTTGTCTGTGTTCTGAATTTTGGCTGTTTCAATAGGTGTGTAGTGGTATTTCATTGTTGTTTAAATTTTTTTAATGCCTATTTGTTTTTGAGAGAGACAGTGAGAGAGAGACAGAGTGCAAGCAGGGAAGGGTCAGAGAGAGAGGGAAATATAGAATCTGAAGCAGGCTCCAGGCTCTGAGCTGTCAGCGCAGAACCAAACGCGGGGCGCAAACTCACAAACTGCAAGATCATGAGCTGAGCCGAAGTTGGACGTTCAACCGACTGAACCACCCAAGTGGCCCTAATCATTGTTGTTTTGGTTTGCATTTCATTGATGATATATGATGTTGAGTATCTTTTCATATGCTTATTTGTCATCTGCTTATCAACTTTGTTAGGGTATTTCTTATTATCTCTGGCCCATTTTTTAATTGGGTTATTTGTTTTCTTCTTGTTGACTTTTAAAAGTTCTTTGTATATTTTGGATAATGGTTCTTTATCAACCATGTCTTCTGCAAATATTTTCTCCCAGTCTGTGACTAACCTACTCATTCTCTTGATGTTGTCACTCTCAGAGCAGAAGTTTTTAATTTTAATGAAGTCTACTTTATCAATTCTTTGTTTTGTGTATTTACCCTTTGGTGTTAGATCTAAAAAGTCATCATCAAACTCTAGGTCATCTAGGTTTTCTCCTATATTATCTTTTAGGAATTTTATATTTTTATGTTTTACATTTAGGTCTGTGATGCATTTTGAATTAGTTTTTGTGAAGAGTGTAAGGTCTTTGTCTAGATTCATTTTCTTGCATTGGATGTCAATTGTTCTAGCACCGTTTGTTGGAAAGACTATCTTTGATCCATTGTACTGCTTTTGCTCCTTTGGCAAAAATCACTTGAGCCATAATCAGTTGTTATTTTTATTAAGACAAAAAAAAAGGCATGTATTATGTGCGTAACTGCATATAGCATTATCCTGGGCCCTGCCAAAGTGTCAGGCTTGAGCGCTATGCCATGTTCAGCTCATACAAACTTTGAGGTCCTCGAGGTACAAAGGAAAAGAAATATTCTGCTACTATTGAGCATATGTCACAAAATTATTGCCAGGCAAAATCATTGCTTGCTTAAATCTAGGTACAATTAAAAAAATTAGAATGACTGGTGTTAACCAATTAGCCAGTGTATTAGTTTCAATTGCTATTGTAACAAATTACCACAAACTAGTGGCTTCATGCAATGCAAATTTATTGTCTTAAAAGTTTGGACATCAGGTCTTAAAGGTGTGAGCAGGGCTGCATTCCTTCTCAAGGCTTAGGGGAAAAATCATTTCTTTGACTTTTTCAGATTCTAGAGGTCCCTTCAGTGCATCGGTCCAGTCTCTTGCTTCCATCTTAGCTCCTCCTACTTACTCTGATCCTCCTGCCTCCATCTTATAAAGACCTGTCTGATGGTGAGAGGGGTAGCAGAGCCACACAGTCCAGCTTTGCAAAGGCTGTCCAGTGTTGCAGCCCACAGACACTCAGCCTGTACCCTCCCTACCTGGTGCCAAGATGCCAAAGAGGAAGGTCAGCTCCACCGAACAGGTGATGAAGAAGAAGAAGCCCAAGAGGAGATCAGCAAAGTTGTCAGCTAAACTTAACTTCTGCCAAAGTGGAAACATAGTCCAAANAAGAAAAAGATGAAAAAAAAAAAAAAAAAAAAAAAAAAAAAAAAAAGGCAGCTGGAAAGGATAATCTTCAGACAAAAAAGTAAGTGCAAGCAAAAAGGAAAAGCAAAGCAAAGGGAAAACAGAAGGAAGTGGCTAACCAAGAAACTAAAGAAGATTTACTCATCTCCATATCCTTAACTTAATCACGTCTGCAAACTCTCTTTTACCATGTAAGGTAACATAGTTACAGTTTCTGGGGATTAGGACATGAATATTTTCAGGGGGCGTTGTCTGGTCTACCACACCCACCGAAGTTTTTCAGATATGTGATGAATTGCATAACATTTTACCCTAAACAAATCACTACATGTGGACCAGGGAAGCAAGAAAGGAAAATATCAGATGGAAAGGTCACACACTTGAGAATGTAATATTGTTTGTCTCTAGTTTCAGATTCTAGTGTCAAGGACTTAAAGAGTTAATTGGGTTTTTTGTTTGTTTGTTTTTTGTGGGGTTTTTTTTTTTTTTTTTTTTACTTTCCTTGCCTTCTAAGGCTGTCATCCCCTTGTTCTCAGGACCACATTCACTCAGCTGTGGCTGTGGGGTCGAGCATCTGCAAGTATATCTGCTGCTTTGCAGAGGCCTAATGATTACTCTCAGGGTCCCAGAGTCCTGGGGGCTTGCCCAGGTGGGTTTCTCATGCTGGGCCTTCTCCATTTTATATTATCACTGCCCCTCCTCTTGATCCTTATATAGCAGATGTTGCATGAATATCAGCGTCCCATGAAAGAAGTTAAGACATTATCCCAGACTTCTTAGGATGATAAAAGGAGACACCTGACTTCAACCTTGACCTCTGTCCTATCACCAGATTTTAAGCTGTTGCCATTGAGTGATGGGAGTGAGGGACAAGCAGCAGCATGAAGAGGAGGGGGCTGCTTTCTGCTCAGTAGATCACAGATTCCTCTCCTTCATCTTCAGGCTCCTTATTTATCATTCCAACCCCTGGTCACCAGCTCTCCAGGCGAACTGTCACTTATCTTTCCCTCTGTACAAGGGGACTGAAGCCAGCCCTTGATCCATAATAATAGTCTTTGAAATAGAAAGCTACTGTGAGGCAACTTGCAAATCTAAACTTCCTCGGAATGGGTGTGTAATGGCTAGAGTAATTCCCCCAAAACAAGGGCAGATTTTCTAGTTACCCGAGTTAGACTGGTTCACGCATCAAACATCCCAATGAAGCGTTCTTCTCCAGTGCCGGCAGGAAGGAAGGCACTGAGTGCACTGCCTTCTGCTCTTGGGACCTTGTTCCCACTATGCAACAGTCAGAATTCAGCGAGGATGCCAGAAAGGTTTGTTAACATGTGCATGCAACTATTTGAGAGAATCTTGGAGCTGGAAGACTGGGAGCTAGATAAAAATAACCTGTATATGCACAACCCATTCCAGCTTCTAGGGTCCAGACTAGGGTGAAATGGGTGAGGCCTGTGAGGTGCTTGCCTCAGGAATAAAATTTAATCGAGTAATCAAGAAAATAATATGTTGATGGAGTATTTTTTAAAAGTCAAAGTTAATACAAAAAATCCCCACAATAACAAAACATCAAAAAATTTTTAATTTAATTTTATTGGGGGTGGATTAAAGTTACTTTTATTTTTATTTTTTTGTTTTGTTTTTTAATTTATTTTTTTAAATTTACATTCAAGTTAGTTAGCATATAGTGTAACATGATTTCAGGAGTAGATTCCTTAATGCCCCTTACCCGTTAAGCCCACACCCCCTCCCACAACCTCTCTAGTAACCCTCTGCTTGTTCTCTGTATTTAAGAGTCTCTTGTGTTTTGTCCCCCTCCCTGTTTTTATATTATTTTTGCTTCCTTTCCCTTATGTTCATCTGTTTTGTATCTTAAAGTCCTTATATGAGTGAAGTCATATGATATTTGTCTTTCTCTGACTAATTTCACTTAGCATAATACCCTCTAGTTCCATCCATGTAGTTGTAAATGGCAAGATTTCATTCTATTTGATTGCTGAGTAATACTCCATTTTATATATATTATATATTATACATTTTATATATGTATATATATATATATATACACCATATATACACATATATGTATACACATACACACACCACATCTTCTTTATCCATTCATCCATTGATGGACATTTGGGCTCTTTCCAGACTTTGGCTATTGTCAATTGTGCTACTATAAACAATGGGGTGCATGTGCCCCTTTGAAACAGCACACTTGTATCCCTTGGATAAATACCTAGTAGTACAATTGCTGGGTTGTAGGGTAGTTCTATTTTTAATTTTTTGAGGAACCTCCATACTAAAACATCAAAATTTTAAATAAAGATAGGCTCATCAAGAACGTCATTGCTATTCCATATTAGAGCTTGAGGCCAAAGAAAAATTCAGTAACCTCAATCCTGTCTTTTTGCCAATGTTCATGTTTTGTTCATCATAGATTTGTTGCATTAATTCTTACTTTTAAAAATATTGCATTAAAATATTATCTTGATTACAGAATTTTTGTGTGCCCCCTTAAATTTTGTGTCCTGAGGTAAGTGTCTCACTCTCCTCACCCTACTCCCAGCCCTGCAGTCTATATAGCGGTTTTGGGGCTTTAACTTATTTGAGTTTCATGACTTCCTTGTAAAGTGAGCAAGGCAGGTATTATTGTCTGCATTTGATAGTGAGGGAACTAAGTCACAAAACAAGGGACACAGACTGCTCAGAATCACATGCTGAACAAGAGATTAAAATTCAGGCCTGCTGACTCAGAATCCAGAGTTCTTTCTATGATGCTAGAGATTCTCAATCTCCAATGCACCAGAAATTATATAAGAAAATTGCTGAAATCCAGATCCCGAGTTCCTAACCAAAGAGACTCTGATTCTGGAGGTCTGGGATAAAACACGAGAATCTGCATCTTTAAATACTCACACAAGATGATTTTGGTGTCAGTGAGCAATGGACTCCTGTTTGGGCAACTCTCAGGGATCCAGGCTGTGACTGCATAGGCACTACTGAGAGAGCTTGAAGTTCTGATTATTCACATTTCTGCTTGTAACAAGATACCTGCACTTCATTTTCATTAAAATACTACTTTTCTCTAGTAAGGATAACCTCAGCTAATTAACAAATAACAACCATTAACTCATCATCACTAGTGATTGTTAACTAAAGGAAAGCAGGGTCTTAATCCACAGAACTGATGCCCTTTGAGGCATGGCAGATAGATGGGGACCACCTGTATTAGATGGGGTACCCTGAGCAATCACGGGTCTTTTTGAGGGCATGGCTTACTTGGGATGAGTAACTTGGACCCCAAAAGGAGAGAGATTGTGACCTCACAGACAAACTTTGCTTACTGAATAGTTTTGCCAGTGCAGGTTAGGGCTAAAGAGAAGTTAACCCCTGTTGTAGATCAAGTGAGAGAAAGACCAATAAAAAAAATAGTATTTTTTACCTTGGTGTATGTAGAAACAATAACTTAAGCTAAAAGCATATTACCAGGCCATAAAGACATAAGAAAAGTTGGGCTGAATATGTGGCTACAATGAAAGCAACTTGAGAAGGAATCTTGTCAGTGTTGCCAGGGAAAGCTTTCTGCTCAAGGTGGAAAGCATGAAAATCAAGCAAACAAATAAAAAATATTTAAACTGGATTCTTAAACTATTCATCTCTGAAACCTCCCCCTGAATCCCACCAAAAAAATAGCTGACATTTTCTTTTCTACCAAACGCTAGCCAAGTGGATTTTCCAAAGGTTTTCACCTAGGTACACATTTCCCAGCTATCCCCACCTTAGTGGTTTACTTTACCTTTGCATAGCTTGATTGTGGTAAAGACTGGAATTCCATGCCCAAATGAAATGTATTGGCCTGTTTTGTTCCTTGGGCTATGGGTGACAGAAGTGTCAAGCAGAGCCAGTGCTCAAGCGCTCAGATTGCTTTAGTCCTCTGCCTCCCGGTGTGTGGGTACAGATATGGTTTTTGTCTTTTCCAGCTTTAATGAGATATAATTGATATATAACCTTGTATAAGTTTAAGGTGTACAACGTGATGATTTGATATATGTATATATTGTGAAATGTTTAATCACAATAAAGTTGGTTAACACACCCCTCTCCTCACTTATCATTTTGTTGTTGTTAGAATATTGTAACTCTACTCCCATAGCAACTCTCAAGTATAAATACAGTATTGTTAACTATAGTTACTGTGTGTATGTTAGATCCCTTGAATTTATTCATCTTATAACTGAAAATTGACCGACACATCCTCATTTCCCCCACCCCACAGCCTTGGCAACCACCATTGTGCTCTCTCTTTCTATGAGGCTGAGGTTTTTAGATTTATGTGAGATCATACAGTATTTATCTTTCCTCATGTGACTTACTTCACTTAGCATAATGCCCTCAAGTTCCACCCATGTTGTCACCAATGGCAATATTTCCTTCTTTCTCATGACTGAATAACATTACATTGTATATATATATATACACCACATTTTCTTTATCCATTCAGCCACTGATGGACATGTAGGTTGTTTCCATGTCTTGGCTATTGTGAATAATGCTGCAGCAAATATGAGAGTGCAGATATCCCTTTGAGAGAGTGATTTCACCTCCTTCAGATACATACTCAGAAGTGGATTGCTAGATCATATGGTAGTTCTATTTTTAATTTTTGGAGGAACCTGTATACTCTTTTTGATAGTGGTTACACCAATTTATAATCCCACCAACAACGTACAAGGGTTTCCTTTCTTTACATCCTCACAAATGCTTGAGATCACTTGTCTTTTTGGTAATAGCCATTCTAACAGGTGTGAAGTGATAATCACATTGTGGTTTTGACTTCCATTTTCCTGTTGATTAGTGATATTGAGCACCTGTTCATGTACCGTTAGCTATTTATATGTTTTCTCTGGAAAAATATCTATTCCCTGCCCATCATAACCAGATTGTTTATTTTTGCATAAATAACTTTCTTATGTGCCTTGGATATTAACCCCTCATCAAATGTATTTTTGCAAATATTCCCCACCATTTTATAGGTTGCTTTTTAATTTTGTTGATTTGTTTCTTTTGCCCTGCAAAAGCTTTTCAGCTTGATGTAGTCCCATTTATTGACTGTTCTTGCTTGTGTTGCTTATACATTTTGCGTCATATCCAAAAAATCATTGACTGAAGTCAAGGAAATTTTCTTCTATGTTTTCTTCCAGGCATTTTACAGTTTCAGTTATGTGCTTAAATTCTTAATCCAGTTTGAGTTAATCTTTGTAAATGGTGTAGGATAGGGATCCAATCACATTATTTTGCATGTGAGTGTCCAGTTTTTTAATATTATATCTTGAAGTGGCTATCCTTTATTGAGTATTCTTGACTCTCTTGTCAAATATTAGCTGACCATATATATGTAAGTTTATTTCTGGGCTCTTGATTTTGTCCCATTAGTCTGTATGTTTGTTTTAATGCCAGTATCATACTATTTTGATTGCTTTAGCTTTGTAATATAGTTTGAAGTCAGGAAGAATGATACTTCTAGGTTTCTTCTTTCTCAAGATTGCTTTGGCTATTTAAGGGTCTTTTGAGTTTCCACATGAATTTTAGGAATGTTTTCTTCCATTTCTGTGAGCAACTGCTATTGGAATTTTAATGGAAGTGCATTAAATTTGTAGATAGCTTTGGGAAGTATGGACATATTAACGATATTAACTCTTCAACACATGAGCACTGGATATCTGTCTATTTATTTGTGTGTTTGCTGAAGTTTCTGAAGCAATCACCTGAGCTTTTCCAGAACTGATTTTGTTTGTAGGTAGCTCTCTAATTGTTGATCATTGTGGGTGATGGAGGCTGGGGTTTCCTGTTCTGCCATTTTTGGTCCAGAAAAAATCTTAGAGTAGAGTCTAGGTGGCCATATACTCTAATCCCTGAAGCAATAATAATATAAGGAAAGTTCCCAGATTTGCAGTTTGTCTTCAAAAACTGAACTTGGAAGATGGCTGTTGAGACACACCTTTGCCTCTAAGCAATACCTGGCATTGAGGTTCTCAGGTGCATTCTCTTAGCACCACCCATGACATATAAACACTCTTCCTTTACTTTATAATATATCCCTGCCTACTGCTTTTCTCCATTCCTGTTTGTTGATTACCTTCCTTAGCTTCATAGTTTCCCTTTTCAACCAGAGTTTGCAAACGGTGGCATCATAGTCACCTGGAGAGTTTGATAAACTACAAATTGCTGGGCCCCACCTCCAGAATATCTGATTCAGTATGGCTGTCCGGAGCCTAAGAATTTTCATCTCTGTTAAATTCTCAGTTGCTGCTGCTGCTGCTGCTCTGGAAACTTTGAAATGTATCAAATTACAGTGATGGTTTCCAAATATAGAATCACCTGGAAGCTTTTATATAAATACTGACACTCAAGTCCACCCCGGACCAATGAAGTCAGACTTTTTTGAAGATGGGGCCTACATTAGTTTCCTATGGTTGCCGTAACAAATTACCATAAACTAGGTGGCTTAAAACAACAGAAATTTATTTTGTCACAGTTTTTCAGGCCAGAAGTCCTAAGTAAGGTGATGGCAAGGCTATGGTCCCTTACAGGATCCAGGGAGGGATTTCCTAGTTTCTGGTTGTTGCCAGCAATCTTGGCATTCCTTGATTTGTAGATGCATCACTCCAATCTCTGCCTTCTCCCTTCACATAGCCTTCTCGCTCATGTGTTTGTGTATCTATGTCTGTGTGTCTTCTTCTCTTCTTATAACACAAATGATTGAATTTAGGGCTACCCCTAATCCAGTATGACCTCATCTTAATTTACATCTTAATTGTATCTGCAAAGACACTATTTCAAGTAAGGTAACATTTTGAGATTCTGGGTGGACCTGAATTTGGTGGGAGGGAGACATATTCAACTCAGTTCAGGGCCCTAACTTAATTGGAAAATCCCTAAGGGCAAGATCCATATATTATCCAACTTCCATAAAAAGTCTAGCACAGAGTATAACAAAGGAATAACAAATGTTCTTGAATGGATGAGGCTGTGTATTCTCTTCTCCTTCTAATTCACAGTCATCACAACACAACAAATACAGCACACCCCTAATTTATCTTAAAAGCTTGTTAAAACTAACTGCAGATTTCAAGGACTTTAAAGTGTTTATCTGTATGACTAATTTATCTCTGAATTAAAGACTTTTTTCCTTAAGCAACAGAAGATACTGAAAGTATTTCTTTGTAAAAACACTGGTATGGTGTTCCTCAGGGCATTTTATAGGAAACTTACCCATAAAGAGCCAGATTACACACTGCTGAAAGCTTTTAATGATAAGAAACAATGTTTTTGAACTTCCCATTATAAACTAGAAATAATATTTTCACATGAAACAAAAATGCTAAATTACTAAACTGCCTCCCTTGGGTTTTGAATTTTGTACAGTAAAATGATTGTCTTCCATGAATTAAGACTACAGGGGTGTCTCTTTAGAATGCCTGTGATGCAAAGCAGGAGACAAGACACCTGTTGTCTGAACATCAGCACAGGAGAGGCCAGGATTCACAGGGTTGAGGTGGGCGTTGGCTAACACAGGCAACAAGTCCAAGAGGAATGTGGCCACATTTCTGGTGTTCTAAGTGCGGATGGAAATCAGGAAGTGACTAAGGTTAGTTTGGATGGGGTGGCTTCTAAGGATCCTGGGCAGAGTTGTCAAAATGGCTCTGAGTGTATGCCGATATCACGTATGGGGACTTAATGGGGTTCCACGAACCCTGCCCTGGGATCTGTTGGAGCAGCCATGTATATAGTGGGAGTTGTAATGAACCAAGAATTGGAGCCTTGGATTCTGGTCTCAGCTCTGTAACAAATGATCTCTGAAGTTCTTTGCAGTTTTTAAATATGTTGATGTGGGGGGTGCATGTAATTAATAATGTATCTAAGCTCATGTATCCTGCTTTGTATTGCTGAGTCTGAATTATGCAGGTATCTCTGAAAAAAATAGACTGGGAGATTTGATCACTTATTTAGATTTTTGGAAATATTTTTCCATTAGTGTATTCCTTTTTTTTTTTTAATAGTCAAGTAGGATGACATATATTTATTTATTTATTTATTTNCCTTGTTCCTCAGTTAAGTTCCTCCTAATCCTATACGTGCAAACATTAGTGTATTCCTGGTTTGACACCCTTTATGATAGAAAATTCCTTCTTAAATAAACCAGGAACATACAGCATTTGGAAGTTATGAGAATATCTAAATGCTATTGTAACATTTATGATATTAAAAAATATCTTTATAGCCACACACTCAATAGTTATAATAATTTCCAATTCCTCTTTAAAGCACTGGCCATGACAGCTGTCTAACAAAACATTGTCTTACTTCTCTCTTGACCCATTTTCTCTGCTAATGAACTTCACTGAGAGAGACTGAGCCATCTGGCCAGTTTTTATGTTTTAATTTTCATTACTGTCCCCATTTTAGAGATGAGAAAAAGGAGGCACACAGCTAGTAATGGGCAGAATCTAAATTTGAACCCAGGCAAATAAGTTCCACTTGTTTTCTGGAAACACTTCCATTATTCATTCTTAATGTTTGCACATTCTTTCTTTAAGATGGTGACTTTTTAAAAAAATTGTGGCAAAGCATACAAAACATAAAATTTACCATTTTAACCATTTTTAGTGTATAGCTTAACAACATTAAATACATTCACATTATTGTGCAACCATCACACTGTTTATCCACAAACTTTTTCATCATCCCAAACTGAAACTATACCCATCAGAAAATAATTCTCCATTACCATCTCCTCCAGTCCTTGGTAACCATTATTTTACTTTTTGTATCTATAAATCTGTCTATTCAAGGTACCTCATATAAGCGGAATCATGTGGTATTTATCCTTTTGTGGCTGGCTTATTTCACTTAATATCATGTCTTAAGGGTTCACCCACATTGTAGCATGCACCAGAATTTCCTTACTTTTTAAGGCTAAATAATATCCCACTGTATGCCTGTATCACCTTTGGTTTATCTATTATCTGTCAATCAACATTTGAGTTTTTCCAGCTTTTGAGTTTTATGAATACTGTTGCTATGAACATGGGCATACATGTATCTGTCCAAGTTCTTAGTAACAATTATTTTGGGTATACACACAGAAGAGGAATTTCTAGATCATTAGAGGTTGTTTTTTTTTTAAGTTTTTTTGTGGGGTCACGGAGAAGAGAAGGAAACAGAATCCTAAGCTCTGTCCTGTCCACATGGAGCCCCTTGCCAGCTCAAACTCACAAGCTGTGAATCATGACCTGAGTCAAAATCAAGAGTTGGAAACTTAACTGACTGAGTCACTCAGGTGCCCCCATTACAGCATTGTTGTTTTTTTAACATAAGTGTTAAAAAATATGTAAGTGTTAATTGAAGCTACTGTATTCTCAATATATTTTACAATGTAAAAAAAATGCATTTCCTGACCACATTCCCAACCTTCTTATTTCTTTGAGTGATAACACCATTCTCCTTAATTTCTGAATCTTAAGATCTTGATGTCATCTTGGACTCTGCCACTGATCTCTTCCTATAGTTAGTCTGTCACATATTATGATGCATTCTTTCAAAATTTCCACAGATTGGATTCCTTTCATTAATTCTGACATGAACTTCACCCATGTCTGACCACTGTGGATCACTCCAACACCAGACCACTCTGCCACCAATCCTCCAACATCATTGTCAAAATGATGCTCCAAAAAAAAAAAAAAAAAAAAAAACCATTTCATCATATCGCTCTCTGCTCAAGATTCTACAGTAGCATTAAGTTCAAGTTCAAATGTGGAATTAAGTGATTGAAAAGGCATTAAGGCTGCTTTGCCTGCCTTTAAAGGCAGTAAATTATTTGTTTTCCTCTCATCTATGCAACATTATTCTATGCTTCTTCCCTGCATTGTTCTCTCCTCCAAGGACTATCTTCGGTGTTAGCTTTACACTAAGTTCACATTACCATTCTTTTAAAATCAAACTTTCTTTTTGTTTTACATTTTATCTCAGCCAATATAATTATACTTTCTCAATGATCATATATTTGTTTTCTATATTACATGACTGATATGATATTTAAAAGGGACAACATATCACTTCAGTTACTTCTTATTAAGGCATTTTTAGTATTGTTGAGAAGTAGAGCTTCTCAGTTTTAAAGTCATGGTCTCAAAATAAATAAATTAATTTTTGTTTGTTTATTTGTTTTTTAATAATAAAGTCATGGTCAGTTAAGAAAAGACAGCATTAGAGGGTTGATGGGGGTGGCGGAGAGGGGAAAAAAGGTGATGGACATGAAGGAGGGCACTTGTTAGGATTGGACATGAAGAAGGGCACTGGGTGTTATATGGAAACCAACTTGGCAATAAACTATAAAAGAAAAGAAAAAAGAAAAGAAAAGACAGCATTACTTCACAGGAGATTGCAAAGTATCTATCCAAAACATGTGGGTACTTCTAAATATGCACTGATGGTTCTGCCAGAATCTGAAACTAGATCTATATGAATTCCCTATGCATCTATTTGTTTACAATTCATCCATTCATTTATGATTCAGCTTTTTGAAGGTCAACAAGAAATATGAATAAATTAATTTTGAATGATATATTTTTAAAAAAGGTTAGCCTTACAAGGCAACCTCTTTCTCCAATCTACACCATTGCTTTCCATTCACCTAATCCCCTTGCAGTAATTTCTTATTGCAAAACATATATGGTATCTTTATTTCCTATCTTTATTAGTTTTTTCTTCCCCTAACCACATGCTAAGTTTCTTGGATATAGAACCTTTGTGAGAATCCTATGATTTTCCACAGGTAAGTGCTTGCTGGTTTATGAAATAAGACAAACAGGAGCACACACATTGCAAGTGTGAAGACAAATTTGTATCAGAGCCCTCAGACAAAAACCACTTTGCACCCAGGAAGAAATCTCTCAGAGAAGTTGTCCAGTATCAGAATATAAAGACTGTAGCTTTTAAAATAGTTCCTTATGTATCTTTTGCATTGTTATGTACAAACTCCAGCTAGTCAATTTTCAAGGTAAAATGTTACCTAGGTGAGTCTGTTTCTCATTTTAAATAATTCTTAAAATATGTGAAATACTCAATAAGCGTCCCTTCTCTTCTCCTAAGGATCCGGATGATGTCCTAACCCTAGATACAGGCCAGAATAGGATACATAAAATGTTCTTACTACTACTAAGTTTAGGAGGTATTTTGAAAATGAGCTTTTAAGTCCAGTTGATACACAGAATTTTCTCTCCTTGAGGAGGGCTTATAAGGGACAGTTTCACACCTTATAACGGATTCATAAGTGGATAAGTTCACACTAAGTTGAGAATACCAATCATTCCTGTGTAAGCAGATGTGACATCCAGAAGATTAACCCTAGCATTTGGTATGCCATCCCCTTGCAATAGAATTGCAACATTGACCAATATATGGGTGTTATAATTGCAACATTGACTAAAGCATGTTTAAAAACAGAATATGTCAAAAAAGGTCAAGATAAATAAGAACGAGAGAAACTAAGACAAAGACATAGAGAAGTAAAGACATAAATAGAGACCATATAACATAGGAAGAAAATTGCAAAGTTATCTCAGACCACAGAAATATTGAGAAATTTTATAGATAAGTACAACAATTCATGGCAGCTAAAAATTTTGGGTTATGAATAATGAATAAATAAAATCATACAGTCAAATTAGCTCTTTTCCATCTCCTATTTATAGACATTGTATTTAAATAGGTTTTTCACAAATAACAAATTTGTAGCTAACACAGCCAAGTGCATCCCTACTTTCTATTCTCTTCCTCTTCATTATCTTTAGGTAAGTTAAATAGGCATGTGGGGCCTTTGTCTTAAACTGCTATACCCCCAATTCCTGCTAAAGCAATCTGTTAGAGAGGAATATTTACAAAGTGTCTGGAGGACTCCTAACAGGAAAGTGCTATTCTCCCTGCTGTTGCAGCTATGAAAGTTGAAAACATTCATAATTGTACCAGCATTTAGCAATGGTATATCACTGTTGGCACCAGAAGGTCCTGAATAAACTATTGTTGTGTCTTTGCTGATAGACAGCTTGTCAGGAAATGATCAGTATTGGCCATGATTTGGGGCTAATTTCATGGATGTTTTCCAGTTTCCGTGATCTTCCTTTCCCCTTTTCCAAACAAAAGTGCTTCTGAAAATTTCTGTTTAACATCTTTCAGTTTGAATAAGGAAAACACAAAACATTCCCCTTGCAGCTGGTATTGGTGAAATTACTTCTCTGGAGGGACCAGCAGATGAGGGGTCTTGTTTGAGAAGCAACAGGCAGAGGGTTGCATTCTGTATCAGAGCCCACACTCAGACCTGCAACCTGAGATCTGTCCCTGGCCCCCCTTTGTATCTCCCCCCACGCACACACAGGCGCGCGTGCACACGTGCGTGCGCGCGCGCGCGCGCGCACACACACACACACACACACACACACACACACAACTCCATCTAAATGAACACAGATGGCTGGCACCCAGGGTAGGCATCTAGGAAAACAGCCTCAGGCTTCTCTGCTTGCTGTCATTTCATCCTACAAATAGAGAGCCTTCAAGAAGCCTGTGTTGTTTCTTAATCTGAGATCACTCTTATTTGGATTGTTAGCCGCTTCCTGTTGGGAAATGAACCAGAAGCTTCAGAAAGATACCCAGAGATTGATTTGACTAACATAAAAAATTCCTTTAAACTCACTGGGTATATAGTATTAGATTTAATAAAAGTCTTATAATCATAAAAACCTTAGTTTTTAACAAGCAATATTTTTTTTTCCTCCAGAACTGCACAGCATCACCTGATCTATTGTTTTTCTGTGTGAAATAAATTAATTTTTCAAATATAAATAGAAGATAATAAGGCCACAAGTGCTGGAAAAGAATCCACATCTTCATACTGCCCCAAACAAATGGAACGTATGTTTTCCTCCATTTCTTTCTGTAGAAAGTGTGCAAACAATTCTCTGGATTTGGAGGGCATAATTATGAAGGGGTTGATATCTAAAAGGTTATTATTGATTTATAGAGTTCTCCAGTTTAATCGAAGACAGATTTAGGAATAAGAAAAAAAAATACTACTTTCTCAAGGAACAATAATGTCTCAAAGGGGAAATGTAAGATTTAACAGTGATTTTTATAAGACATTTTTACCACAGTTTGTGGATCTGGGAGGTGTTTCTCATTTGAACAACTTCTATGTAATGAACATTTTGTAGAGCCATCTTACTCATTGTAGTATATTTAATTTGCCTAAAAATAGAGTGATTAAACTCCCAGGGCAATTTTTGAGAAGTCTGGATTCCTCATTTTCCATTACGGATTTATAATCCTCAGTCTGAAAACTATACAAGAATATATGTAAGAATAATATATTTATTTAAACAAGAAGTTCAGTTTAATTCACTCCCATCATGTGTGGATGCTGTCTCTCTCTCTCACACACACACAAACACACACACACACACAACACACACACACACACAAGTTCATCTAATATGAACAATATAATATTGCTTAATAATAAAGCATGTTTGTATAGTAAAAATTAAACCTTGCATGGGGAGGGTTCCATGCTTTAGAGTCATAGGCATGCTTAATTATTATAATGTATTTATGTCTAATTTTCAATAATCAGAGGATTGCATGGTGTCAACATTCAGAGTAAAATCAAAATTTTCAAAAATCAAATTTTCTGCTCATATGGAAAATTTTAATTTACAAAGTCACTCACAAAAGCCTTAATCGTACTTTAAATAGGATTTAAATTATATAAATCTTCCTAATTTGTGGCTTTTTCATAATGACTGGGCTATTGTCAATAATCCAAAAGCCAAATATTAAAAGAAGTAAAAAAGAAAAAGGAAAACAAAATGTTGCAGATCTAGATTTGTGTGTGTATTTGATAACATCCTGTAACCACATGCATAAATGTGTACAGTGTGTGATGTTTCATATTTGTTACTCCTTGTAACTTGACTTGAACCTAAGGATTGTTTTATTCCTACAACTGGCATTCACAGAGATAATAACCAATGACTTCCACATCTGGCCAAGATGGAGTAACAAGGATTGGATGTACCTCCCACCTTGAACCAATTGAGAGATGGATAAAATATGTAAAACAACAATTTCCAGACATTGGACAATAGGCAACACTGTAGATAACTATCCCCGAGAGAAGGGAAGCAAACAAGCTGAGTCCTCCAGTTTAATGAATAAAGTGGGTCTTCAAGCTGTGGCACAGAGAAGGGCAAACCAGGATCTGGAGATCTGACTGAACTGAATGAGATTTATTGGTATTCAGAGAGGCCAAGACATATAGAGTTTGTGGGATGGAGTATTGGAGAGAGGGAGCTATATAGGCAAAGAGAGAGAAGAGAAGAGAACAGAAGAGCAGAGATGGGAAATGAGGGTGGGAAAGGGAGGGAAGAAAGAGAGAGACCTCTGGAGATCTACAGAGAGGTCCCTTCCAGTCTTTGGCTGAGAATGGATTTGTATATGCAAGAGAGGAAGCTACCTGACACCAGAGAAAGAACCACCAGAAAGGAGAAGGGAGACCAACAGAGACAGATATAGTTGTGTTCCCACCAGCCAAAATGGAAAGAACTCATAACACAGGAGATAGGATTCTTAGAAAGATATTGCCTCAGTAGGGGGCTAATGTAGCTGTAAACCAAAGTCTCTTGAACCAACCCTAACCAAGTTTAAAAGCAAGCTTTGCAAAGACCAATTTATTCCAAGTAACTTAGTTGCATGTCATATGGAAATTCAACATTAATTATGGAATAGAACAATATCCAGCAATCAAAGGCAAAATTTACAATGCCTATCATGTAATAAAATTTACCAGGTGTGCAATAAAGCAGGAAAATATGAACCATGACTAGGAAAAATCAATCAGTAGAAAGAGACTTAGAAATGACAAAGATGATGGAACTAGAAGACAGGGAGTTTAAACAACTATCATAATTCTCCATATGCTCAAGAATTTAGAGGAAAACATAAACATGATGAGAACAGAAATGTAAGATATGAAAAAACCCAGATAGACTTTCTAGAAATGAAAATACAACATCTAAGGGCTCTTGGATGGCTCAGTCAATTAAGCATCTGACTGTTGATCTTGGCTCAGGTCATGATTTCATGGTTCATGGAATCAAGCCCTGCTCTGCTATTGGCCTCTGTGGCCTGCTTGGGATTCTCTCTCTCCCTCTCTCTGCCCCTCTCCCACTTGCTCTCTCTCTCTCAAAATATATGAACTTAAAAAAAAAAGAAACTACAACATCTATAATGAAAAGTAATAATAGCTAAAATTTGATGAGCACTTACTGGGTGCCCTGCACGAGGCATGAGTGTCTCATTTATCTTTAGCCTCAACTCTATAAAGCAGATGTTAAAGATGAGGAACCTGAGGATTAGAAAGGATAAATAATTGTATGTGATCATATACCCAAAACTTGAAGCCAGTTCTCTATGCAATAAAATAGAAGCCAATTTAAAAAATGAGCTTTACATGAGGAAGTTTACTGACACTCTTAAGAGATATCATTAAACATGATACATTTTTTGTGTGTGTACGCACACATACGTGCATGCTTACATAATTTTGTTGTACACTTTTGGGAGATCAGATGGACTTTCTCAGAGTGTTGTAAGAGTTGAAATGGAGAATGACTGAATTTATTTATATCTTGCATTTTCTCAAGAAGATATGACAGAAATGAGTTGAAGGGAACTTACAACTTAATAGTAGAAAAACACAATGTAAGATTGTTCACAGCTCTTTTTTCTTCCTGTTAAAGTATTCTACAATTGGTACTTCAATTAAAGTGTGTCAATAATTATAAGAATATAATGATAGTAGGGTAAAGTTTATTTAATAATAGTCATAGTCTGTGCTAAAGTACATGTATTACCACATTTAATCCTTTAAAAAACCCTTTTGGATAGGTTCTACTCTTATATATACAGTTGAGGAGCAGAGAGAGGTACTTGATCTGCCCAAGGTTACATGGACAAGGATCATTCAAAGTATTTCTTACATAGAATCATCCTTGAAAGAGAGTTTAATAATAGTTTCTGTTCCAACACAACTTCGTTTTGTACAAGAAATTTACTTTAATGTTTTCCATATAACTTTATATAAAGACTATTTAATAAACTATCCTTAACTATAAACAACACACTATCCAACTGATAAAGAATGAAGGCACACAGATGTTTTTAAAAAAACCAAAATGGTATAAATGGCATCAGTAAATAATCACATTTATTCTCAAAAGTTCATGAAATTGAATACATGGGTCTAACTATCTTAAGATAAAAATGTTTTGACTTCACATTTCCTAAAGTCTACAATGATATCAAGGATTTTACAAAATTGATGTTCATATATTTATCCGTAATGTCCTCATCTCAAGACTGTTAGACAACAGGGGCAATTTGACCCTTTTTCTCTCTTTGCAAGTAGGATGATAAGTCTGTTTCAAGTCATGCCACTTGAATACATTAGTATAAAATCGGAACTGAGATTCTCATAAATAGATTCTTGCTGTAATACTTCACCTCTTCAATAAAAGCCACTTTCTGCTCACAGGAGACAAGAAGCCTTCCATGGTTGGCAGTCATGTGGGTATGACTCCAGTGCTCAGGAGAGAACTGAATGAGGGCTTTTTCTATATTTTGCACAATTTCAATTTCATTCCATTTCAGTGAGCATTTATTGAGCACTTACAAAGTTCCAGAAGCTATTCTAGTTGTCTAATACAGGTATCTATTTAATAAATAAGCAAACCAGGATATTGTGCCTATTTTAGTTCACATTCTCCTCTGGAAAATCCATGAAATGAGTAATCACAATTCACAGAGTAGAAAAACTAACCACTTGATCTGAGAGTGACATTGACTTTTAGACTAGATGCATTGCTGTTGAATCAATCAGGAACCAATTTCCATGATTTTTCACTTCGCGGGCTAGAAATATATTTTTTTTCAGTGAGGACCACCAAAAGGGAACCCTCACGTATGATTGGTGGAAATGTAAACTGTTGCAGCCACTATGGAAAATGGTATCTTGAGGTTCCTCTTAAAACTAAAAGTAGAAATACCATTTGATCCAGTAATTCCACTTCTGGGTTTTACCCAAAGAAAACAAAAACACTAATTTGAAATGATACATGTACCCCTATGTTTATGGCAGCATTATTTACAATAGCCAAGATATAAAATCAGCCCAAGTGTCCATCAGTAGATGAATGGATAAAGAATACACACACACACACACACACACACACGTGTGTGTATGTATGTGTGTGTGTGTGTGTGTATATATATATATATATATAATGGAGTATTACTCAGCCACAACAAAGAATAAAATCTTGCCATCCATGACAACATAAATGAACCTATAGAGTATTATGCTAAGTGAAATGTGGAAAATTTTTACAAAACAAAACAAAAACACAGAAACAGAATCATAAATACAGAGAACAAATTGGTCGTGCCAGGAAGAGGAGGTGTTGGGATGCAAGAAATAGGTGAAAGGGATTAACAGATATAAAATATAGTTATAAAATAAATAAGTCACAGGGATGAAAAGTACAGGATAGGGAATGTAATCAATAATATTGTAATAATTTTGTATGGTGACAGATGGTGACTATACTTATTGTGGTGAGCATTTTGTAACATCTGCAATTGTCAAGTTCCTATGTTGTACACCTAAAACTAATATAATATTGCATGTAAACTACAGTTTGATTAATTTATTTTAATTGAGGACAAACATAGATCAAGCAGAATAAAAACTGGAGAGCAGACTACCATCTACTATCACTCTCAACACATACAAGGAAGAATTTTGTTTAACAAAATAAATCATAGGAACACAGCCTTTTTTTTCCATATGAAAGTAAAGGATAGTTCTTTACATTGAATTTACTTTATTATTTAAAAAAAATTTTTAATGTTGTATTTATTTCTGAGAAAGAGAGAGAAAGAGAGACAGCATGAGCAGGGAGGGTCAGAGAGAGAGAGAGAGAGGGAGACATAGAATCTAAAGCAGGCTCCAGGCTCTGAGCTAGAATGAACCAGAAGATTGTGACCTGAGCCGAAGTCGGATGCTTAACCGACTGAGCCACCCAGGTGCCCCTATATTGAATTTAAATTAACATAGAATAAATCATAAGAACACAGCCCTTTGTGTTCAAAGTAAAGGATAGTTCTTTAAATTGAATAAATTTAGCCTTATGAAAGAAAACTCACCACATTTTCCCTATTCTCATTTCAGCATGGATCAGCAGAAACCTGTACACTGGCACTCCCTTGCAAATAGGAGTTTAAGAACCATTTCTGTGGATATTCAAGAACCATTTCTTGAATATCACTGGAAGTTGGAATCATACCTGAGGTCACCATTACTCATGTGCACATCCTAAGTTTAAGTCCTAGCCAGGATCATTATGTGCTTGGTAGAGCTAATTCATCCCCTCTAGTCCAGACTTATACCGTTCACTAGTCCTGCCTTATCATAGAAGCCAAGCATACCCAAGCGTCATGACAACATCAGAGTTGACATAAAAGTCCAGTTCTCTGTATGGAAAGAATGGTCAAGGCAGGTCTTGAAATGTTTCCTCACTGGTCATTTGGTAATATTAACTCATAGGCAACAAGGAGTGAGTCTGAGCAAAGTTTAATGGCCTAGTCTTCTTCACCTCTCTGATTAGGGCATCTTAGTAATATATAGACTTTTCATAGAAAGAATCATCATTAAACAAAAGCAAAAATGAACTTTTGGGACCTCATCAAAATAAAAAGCTTCTGCACAGCAAAGAAAACAATCAGCAAAACTAAAGGGCAACTGATGAAATGGGATAAGATATTTGCAAATGACATATCAGATAAAGGGTTGGTACTCAAAATCTATAAAGAACTTATCAAACTCAAGACCCAAACAGCAAATAATCCAGTGAAGAAATGGGCTAAAGCCGTGAACAGACACTTCTCCAGAGAAGACATCCAGATGGCCAACAGACACATGAAATGATGCTCAATGTCACTCATCATCAGGGAAATACAAATCAAAACCACAATGAGATACTACCTCACACCCATCAGAATGGCTAACACTAACAACTCAGGCGACAACAGATGCAGGCGAGGAATCAGAGAAAGAGGATCTCTTTTGCACTGCTGGTGGGGATGCAAACTGGTGCAGCCACTCTGGAAAACAGTATGGAGATTACTCAAAAAATTAAAAATACAACTACCCTACAACCCAACAATTGCACTACCAGTTAGTTATCCAAGGGATACAGGTATGCTGTTTCGAAGGGACACATGCATCCCAATGTGTATAGCAGCACTATCAATAATAGCCAAAGTATAGAAGTATGGAAAGAACCCAAATGTCCATCATTGGATGAATGGATAAGGAAGATGTGGCATATATATATATATATATATATATATATATATATATATGGAATATATATAATGGAATATTATATATATGGAATATATATAATGGAATATTTATTTATATATATATATATATAATGGAATATTACCCAGCAATCAAAAAGAATGAAATCTTGCCATTTGCAACTACATGGATGGAACTAGAGGGTATTATGCTAAGTGAAATTAGTCAGTCAGAGAAAGACAAATATGAGGACTTTAAGATACAAAACAGATGAACATAAGGGAAGGGAAGCAAAAATAATATAAAAACAGGGAGGGGGACAAAAACAAGAGACTCTTAAATGTTGAAAACAAACAGAGGGTTACTGGAGGGGTTGTGGGAGGAGGGGTGGGCTAAATGGGTAAGGGGCATTAAGGAATCTACTCTTGAAATGATTGTTACACTATATGCTAACTTGGATGTAAATTAAAAATAATAATAAAAATAATGTGTAAAAAAAGAATCATCATTTTAGATTAACTATTAGCTTGAGGCTAATAAGGATTGTCCCATAAAGTCCTTGAATCAGTGATGCAAAGCATACCCCCATTGTTAGGAAAGATTAAAAATCATCCAAATATGGTGGATGTTGAGCTACAGTGAGCACACTTAACTATTTTAATTAAAATTTATTGGATGTTTACTAAGTACATAGTAAATGTTCAAAAAATGTAAATTATTGTTATTACATTATTTTGTGTGTGTACCCAACATTGTACTAAGTGCCTTACATGGATTATTTCACTTAATCCTCAGAAATACCCTCTGAGGCAAGTACTATTACCTCCAGATTAAAGTCAGTTTGAAGAGGCTAGATAACCTGCTTAGGGTCACTGGTAGAGCCATAATTCAAACTTTTGATTCCAGTGCTAGCATTTCAAGCCACTCTACTATATTTCATCTCTATCACGGAGAAGATTTTCCATGAAATACCTCACAAAATAAATGTAGATTTTTAATAAGGCTTTTGTTCACTTGTTGTGGATAAGCAGTGGCAGTTTGGAATACTTATTAAGACAGCAGTTTTTGTAAAGAGACAGCTTAGGTTTGAATCCAGGCTCTGTCACATACATGTTATATGACTTTGAGCAAATGACTTAAAATCTCTGTTTCAGCTTTCTATCTATAAAACTGTATCACAGACTTGTTGGAAAATATGTAAACATCTTACTTGTGAGAAATATGTTACATTTACATATGTGAAATATGTAAAATGAGTTAACACACATAAACCTCAAACATATAAACAGATGTAACACATCTAAGATGTTAACACATATAAAATGTTTAGAATAGTACTTGGTTTACAGCAAATATTAAAAAAAAAAAACCCACAAGCTACTATTATTTGGGGTATATCAAATATCCTTATATGTTTTCTACTCCTGTTTTTGCCAATGAAAGAATAAATTCTAGGCCAACAGAAAAGGATTTCATGCCTAAATTCATTGACATGTTGCAGTCATTCATTCAACATGTGTTTGAGGGTCTTCTGTGTATGAGGCCTTGTGCTTGGTACTGGTCATGGTGTTCTGAGTTAGGGGCCAAATGAATGCGGACTAGCTATATAACGTCACCATAAGAGACATTTCTTAGTAGGTAATTCATTTTAATTCAGCCATAGAAATGACTTGCATTTCTCAGTTTCTCTAGGGGTCTCCCCCTGTATCAGGCTAATCTAAGATCCAGCAGTACTAACTATTAAATAAGATTAGCAAAGTCTTCTAACAAGCAAGTATTGATCAAATGCTGAATAAAATAACCAGGGAAAGTCAGCAGCAAAATGTGATGGCCATTATTTCTCTACTAGAAGCCTAAGTTTATCTTTAGATGGGTAGGGTTCCCAAAGGCTGTGATCAATTAGTTCACTTGCTAAAAACATGCCTAATAAGTTGTTAAACTATTTGATCCCAGTTATAAATCCAAGGACTTAACTGTCTATATACTACTCTGTTTTATAGTTCTTATTTTTCTTAAACTATGAGCATTTGGTGACTAAGAGAGCTCTGGAGCTCTGTGTCCATTGGTTATAGCAGAGACTTGAAAGTGAAAACCTGCTTGCTATTCTAAAAGCATCTTCATACTGGTTGCCCATATTCCACTGCCACTCTTTTCCAAGTAGACAAAAATTCTTGGTTACCTTTTGTAGGAGAAAAAGGATTAATCTAGGAAAACTCATCACTTTTGTTTTCATCTGGGAGAGAGTATATCACTGATTGCATGAATAATGGAGACAGATAAATCATCGAGATAGTCTAGCCAAAGTAAATCTTCCTGGAAGTTTCTATTTCATCTATTTCTCTTAGATGTCTGCTGTGCTGAAATAACACAGTGTTTCCTAAATTCTTAGCATCATATTTTAGTTTTAGGAGCACTCTTAATGATCAAGGTCTTCATGAAGGATTAGAAAATTCCAGGGCCAACAAATATTCTAAACTGAAAATGTTTACCTCATAATTCACTTAAATGAGGATTGCTGATGTTACAGTGTAAAGACACTGACAGTGATTATTGGTGAGCTTGCACTGAGTCAGGATTCATGATGATCTTTTCTTCAGTAAGAGTATGGGGGTAGATTGACCATTAATACTCATTTGGAATTAATACCCATTGGAATATCTCATTTCCAAGGATCTTGTAGTACCCACAACTGCTCACTTCCTATTGGGTCTGCCATGGAGCCCACTGGTATATGCTTAGAGCTTTCATCATTCTCATCCTTCAGGCATACACATTAAGAATTGTTATGTCTTCTTGGAGAATTGATATCTTTATTATTACATAGTGTTCCTCTTCTACTCTGATAACTTTTGTTTTTTTGCTATGAGGTCTTCTCTGTGTGAAATTAATATAGCTCTTGCTTTCTTTTGCTTAGCATTAGCATTGTATATCTTCTCTCATCTATTTACTTTTAACATATATATACATATCTATCTATCTATCTATATATATATAGATATTTTTACATTTAAGGTGGGTTTCTTGTAGACAACATATAGTTGAATCCTGTTTTTTGATCCACTTTGACATGTTTGTGTTTTGATTAGTGCTTGTAGGCCAATGCTGTTCAAAGTGATATAATTCATATAGTTTGGTTAATATCTACCATATTTGTTCCATTGTTGCCCTTTTTCTTTCTTCTTATTTTTCTTCAATCTTTTTCTGTCTTTTATAGTTTTCATTGAGCATTTTATTTTATATGATTATATTTATTTTATATGATTCCATTTCCTCTCTTTTCTTAGGATGTTGGTTGTATTCTTTTTTAATTATCTTATTGGTTGCCTTAGAGTTTTCAATATACATTTACAACTAATCTATATCTACTTCTAAACAACACTGTACCACTTCACAAATAGTGTGAATACCTTATAATAACAAAATATTCCTAATCCCTCCCACCCATCCCTTGTATCATTTGCCTCTTATTTTTCTTATATATCAACATACATAAGCATATTTATAAGCATAATAATCAAATACATAGCTGTTATTATTTTGAACAAATGGTCATCTCTTAGATCAATTAAGAAGAAGAAAACTCATTTTTCATTTTATCTTCATTTATCCCTTTTTAATGCACTTCTTTCTATGTAGATCCAAGTTTTTGACCTCTATCATTTCCTTCTTGCTAAAGAACTTCTTTTAACATTTAACATAGCGAGGCAGGGACGTTGGCAACAAATTGCCTCAACTATTGTTGTCTGAGAAAGTCTTTAATCTCATCTTCAGCTTTGAAGGATAATTTCACAGGATACAGATTCTAGGTTGTTGAGTCTTTTCTCTCAACATTACAAATATTTACCTCCACTCTCTTCTAACCCACATGCTTTCTGAAGAGAAGTCAGATATTAATTTTTGTCTTTGCTCTTCTATAGGTAAGGTGTTTTTCTTCCTTCCTTCCTTCCTTCCTTCCTTCCTTCCTTCCTTCCTTCCTCTCTCTCTCTCTTTCTCTCTCTCTTTCTCTCTTTCTTTCTTTCTTTCTTTCTTTCTTTCTTTCTTTCAAGTAAGCTCTATATGGGGCTTGAACTCATGACCTTGAGATCAAGAGTCACANCGAAATAAGTCAGGCAGAGAAAGACAAATACCATATGATTGCACGTTATAGGAGGATTAGGAGGAACTTAACGACCATGGGGGAGAAGAAGGGGGAAAACAGTGGGTGAGAGGGAGAGAGGCAAACCATGAAAGACTCTTGAACACTGAGAACAAACAGGACTGATGGGTGTGGGGGGGGAGGGGGGAGATGTGCATGGAGGAGGGCACTTGTGGGGATGAGCACTGGGTGTTATATGGAAACCAACTTGACAATAAACTATCTGTAAAAAATAAAATAAAAAATAATAAAAATGACAAACATGAAAGAAAAAAAAAGAGTCACATGCTCTATTGACTGAGGCTGCCAGGTGCTCCCCCACTAGCTGCTTCTTTCAGGATTTTTCTTTATCTTTGATTTTTTATAATATGAAGATGATGTGCCAAGGTGTAATGTTGTTGTTGTTGTTGTTGTTTGGCATTTATCTTACCTGGTGTTCTCTGAGCTTCCTAGATCTGAAGTTTAGTGTCTGACATTAATTTGGGAGAAATTCTTAGTCATTATTGTTTCAAATATTTTGTCTTTTGCTTTTTCTCTTTCTTCTCCTATTATGTGTATCTAGTTGTACCACAGTTCTTAGTACAGTTCTTGGATATGCCCTTCTGGGTTTTCAGTCTTTTTCTCCTTTGCTTTTCAGTTTTGGAGAATTCTACTGAGATATGTTCTTGCTCAGAGATTTTCCTCACAGTCATGTCCTGTCTGTTAATAAGTCCATGCATATTTCATTACTATTATTTTGTTTTTGATCTTTTATTTTCTTTTTGGTTCTTATAATTTCCATCTCATGTTTATATTCTCCATCTGTTCTTGCATGCTGTCTACTTTATCCACTAGAGCCCTTAGCATATTAATCATAGCGATTTTAAATTTGTGATCTGATAATTCCAAATACTTGCCATATCTGAGTCTGGTTTTGATGCTAAATCTCTTCAAACTGTGTTGTGGTGGTTTTTTTTTTTTCCTTTTTGTATATTGTAATTTTTTCCTCAATAGCTAGACATGTTATATTGGGCAAAAGAAATTGCTGTTAATAAGCCTTTAATAATATGAGGTATGGAAGAGGAGGAAGTGTTCTATAGCCCTATGATTAGGTCCCAGTCTTTCAGTAAATTTATACCTCTGGATTGTGAACTCTACATGTGCTTCTCAGTTCTCTTACTCCCTTTATGTGGGAAAGAATGCCTAGCGTGGCCTGGAGTTGGGGATTTCCTTTCCCCCATGTAGAAGACTAGAGGGAGCTGGAGTTGAGTACTTCCCTGACTCCTCATAGAAGTCTAGACCCAGCTGGATTTGAATATTTCCCTTTCCCCAGCAGGCCAGTCCCTGATAAAACCACAGCAGGTTAGGCTCTGGTTAAATAGTTTCTCTTGTAGGCAGACTTTGCTAAGAAGAGAATGCTCTGGCATATTTTAAAATGGTTCCTTTTCCCCTTTCCCTACTGGAAACATGAGGAAATTTTTCTCTAAAATTCCCTGTGAGGACCTGGGAGAGCTCCTGGGGATAAAACTCACAAAACAATGGAGGCTCTCCTATGACTCGGACTCCCTGGAGATTAACTCTCAGAATCGTCCACACTGAGCCCCCAGCAATTCATCAGTTACAGTACAGATTTCCCTACCCTGGCCATGGTTCCCATGGAGGTTGCTTCTTGTGGAATTCTACTTCAGTCAGTTGGGATTCTCCGTATTCACCTGCTGATCTCTCCCATTTGGGAGTGTGCCCTGTGACCTCACTTCTCTGAGGGTTCTAAGAAGAGTTGTTGATTTTTCAGTTTGGTTAGCTTTTGACTTGTTAGGATAGAGTGGCAACTTGCAAGCTTCTTACATGCCAGATTATGAATTGGAAGCTCACCATGATGTATTTTAGAAAAGTATTTTATGGTGATATGTGGAGCTCAAACTGGTGTAAAGATGGAAAAGAGGGTGGGGTAGAAATGGAATAAGTCTCTACACCCAGAAAATGAATGAAATAAGAGGAAGAGGGAAAAGGAACAAGAGTAAAAACAAGAGATGGAGAGGTGCCTGGGATTAGAAAAATGAATATTAAGGAAGAGTCAACATCATCTGTGAATTTTAAAAAAAATAATAAAATGTATTAGTCTGTTATTTATATAGTACAAAGTTGATACAGTTTAGTAAGAAAGGCAGGAAGAGAAAAAGAAGTAGAAGGAAAAGGAAGAGAGGCAATTGTATTATAACTAAACATAGTAAAACACTTTTGGTGGCAGGAGCAGGGTGGGAAACAGTTTGGGGTCAAGAAGAACAGCGCAATTACAAAATATTCCACTCATGTATACATGGCCTAAGTGATGAAGCCAGGAATAAAACCCAGATTTCCCGATTCCTGGCCATGGGCCTGATGTATTAAATCATGTTGCCTCTGCTGTCAGATAATCATCTTGCATCTGGAACATAAATACAGCCAATTCAAAAATGCATCTTGATCTTATCATGTGGTTAGCAATCCATGCTGTTATTATTGTCAATAGGACTGCATCCCATTAATACCACATTCACTTTTGGCAACAAATCTAGTGGCATAAGGTGGATAAATACAATACAGAATGTGGTCAAAGAAAATCACCCTCATTCTAAATACCAGAAGACATGAGAGGAAACTCCTAGGTAGTGCTACTGTAGAGAATCTTCAGAGAATCAAAGGGAAAAACTGGGAAAATTTATTTTAAGTTAAGATTTGTTAAGCTTTACTAATCCCAAATCAGGTGGGACTTTAAAAAAAAAAGTATAGTTATTTGATTAGAAATTTATTTTTTAATTGAATACCAATTTTTAATATAAAAGATAATCTTTACTATCTTCAGTGCTCAAGTGAAATCCATCAATACTCATTTATATTCCTTAGATTTCTTTTTCACAGTAATAGGTACTATATGCTACATAAACTGGAGACTGATGGTCAGAGTTAGCTATTTAGTGCATAGTGAGTGATCAGCACAGATGCAAATTTTGACATTGAATTAATGAATAATAAACCTATAGCTTGTGTTTTCCCTCCAAACACATTGGCTCTATGTTCAAAATGCTAGATTGTCAGGGTGCCCGGGTAACTCAGTCGGTTAAGCGTTCGACTTCAGCTCAGGTCATGATCTGATGGTTTGTGAGTTCAAGCCCCACGTTGGGCTCTGTGCTGATAGCTGGAGCTATCAGCTGGATAGCTGGAGCCTGGAGCCTCCTTCAGATTCTGTGTCTCCCCCTCTCTCTGCCCCTCCCATGTCCATGATCTGTCTCTCTCTGTTTGTCAGTAATAAAAATGTTTAAAAAATTTAAAAAAACCCAAAATGCTAGATTGTCTTAAAATCCCATACTACAATTAGTGCATCCATGTTCATAGCATAATTATTTACAATAGCCCACAAGTGGAAGCAATACATTCATCAGATAAGTGAATAAACAAAATGTAATATATATGTATACAATGGAATATTATTCAGCATTGAAAAGCAAGGATATTCTAATGCATGCTTCATGGATGAAACTTGAAGATGTTATGCTAAGTCAATAATCACAGAAGGACAAATATTGTATGAGTCCACAAATATAAGATGCCTCCAGTAATCATATTCTTAGAGACAGAAAGTAGAATGGTGTTTTCCAGGGAGTGAGGAGGCAGGGAATGTGGAGTTAGTGTTTAATGAGCAGAGTTTCAGTTGAAAACGAATAAGAACTTCTGGAGATGGGTGGTGGCAATGGTTGTACAATAATGTGAATGTATTTAATGCCACTGAACTGTGTTCTTAAAAATGGAACATTTTCATGTTACATATGGGTTACCATAGTAAAAACTCCTAAACTAAATTTTATCAATTAATTTTAATTTAAACATATAAACTCTGGAGTTGTCCACAGGAAATTTGATTGGCCTATTCTTAATATTGATATTCACATTACAAATAGTTTCTTCATGGCTACATAACTTTGGATGATTTCTGCTTAAGCAAAGGAAACCAAAACTAACAACTCTCAAAAGAGAAGCTGAAACTTGGATAAGAATTCAAATAGTATAATCTGGACTACCATGTAACATGTCAATATCAAGAAAGGTAAAATTAGGGGCGCCTGGGTGGCTCAGTCGGTTAAGCCTCTGACTTCAGCTCAGGTCATGATCTCACAGCTTGTGGGTCCAAGCCCCATGGTGAGTTCTGCACTGACAGCTAGCTCAGAGCCTGGAGCTTGCTTCGGATTCTCTGTCTCACTTTCTCTCTGACCCTCCCCTGCTCACGCTGCCTCTCTCTCTCTCTCTCAGAAATAAAACATTAAAAAAATTTTTTTTTAAAAAGAAGGTGAAATTAATGTGATGTAATTTTATAAAAAAGGTTCTGAGGTTCAGGTCCAAAAATGCAATTTTTAAAATCAAATGAGAAGTTCTGGAAGTGGTCATTGCAAATAATTTGGGTACTTCATCTTCTGGTTCTGGCTAGAAATATCTCATCTTCTTCCCATCTATGCTCCTTTGGGATCCTTTCTAAATTAACAAGACAATTATTTGGATAAATTTATACCTTGAAAGCTGAATGGCTCACAGTAACTGGATGAGGTAGAAGGGTTGTCAGTACACAAATCATGCAAAGATTGATTCTGTCTGTGATTGCCTGTAGCCATAGGAGTCACCATCAATCTGGGTTTATATAGACTGAGGAAGACTGACATTATCTTGTGTTTTCTATTCAGGCCAGTGTCCTTGGTGGAATCTAATTTCTGTCTGAGTGTTATGTGAGGAGCTGACTATCAACACCTCGGAAGTTAGAAAACAAATAGAATCATAGTTCTTAGAATATAACTGGTCTTAAGAAATAATCTGGTAAGCCATGACTGCACAGATTCATTCACTCATTCAGTCAGCCATCTGATCGTTATTAATCACTTACTATGTATTGGGCACTGTGCTGGTCCAGTTCTGTAAGGAGATAATGATTACAAGACAATATAACCAGTTTAAGAGAGGTACAACATTTGATAAGGATTCAAAGAGATCATTTTTGACTGGGGAATTATGAAAAGGCTTTGTGGAAAGAGACACTGTAATTAGAAGAGAGTGTGAGAAGCTATGCAAATAAATCCAATAAGGAATACATGGTGTTCATCCATGATTTCTAAGGAATATACCTATAGGCTGACATATACAGTTCAAATTGGAAGAGACAAACCGATAAGAAAGTTAGGTTGGAGACATAATGTAGAATGTCAGATTGAAGGTCTTTCAGAAGTATGGAAAAGAGGAGTGATTTTTTAAAAATATTTATTTATTTTGGGCAGAGTGCAAGTGGGTAGGTGCAGAGAGAAGGGGACAGAGGATCCCAAGTGGGCTCTGTGCTGACAGGCTGACAGCAGCGAGCCTGATGTGGGGCTCAAACTCAGGAACTGTGAGATCATGACCTGAGCTGAAGTTGGACACTCAACCAACAGAGCCACCCAGGTATTATAGTCAGAAATATAGCCATGTTCTTGAATGAGGGAAAAAACCTGGAAGAGGGGTTGCCAAAGGATGGTGGGGTGGACAGTCAGTATGTAAAATTACCATTACTCTTTTTGATTGCTTTCTCTCTGGGTCTCACCGTCTGACCACTGGTGTGACAATTACGTGTTGAACGGACTGACCCTTGCTTTCACAAAACTTCCTCTAAAACGGGGCTCCTCAAAATAAAAAAAATGCAAATAGATCACTCAAGGATCTTGTTAAAATTCAGATTCTGATTCAATAGTCTGGGGCAAAGCCCAAGAGTCTGAATTTCTGGAAAGGTCTCAGGTGCTGCTGCTATGGCTCAAGGGTTGACATGTCAAGTAGCCAGGCTTTAAAGTTGTATCATTATTGTCTAAAGTTCCCAACAACCATCTCATCCACATACTCCCTTATAAATTGATATGCAGACACAATTTTTTGAGGTTGTATCCATGGGGGCACAAAATCCCTTCATGAGAGATCATAGAAACATATATAACATGGGGTGCTTGGAATAAGTGAGATTCACCTGACTTATGGTATGATCTGTCTGAGATTTATAACAATTTTAAAAATCAAATTAGCTAGTACACATGAACTACTAAGCTAATGAGCCCTCACCACCTGCCTCATTCCACCTCAGGCTGCAGGTAGCCTGGAGCAGGCTTGGATCAATTAGTCAATGTAATTGAAGCCAAATGTAATTAATTATATAATTTGGGGCTGTTCGAGTTTAATTTCACTAAATCACATTATGAAACTGGGGCATTATGAAGGATTAGTGAGAAAAGGGAAACAGGCTTGAGTAAAGCTTTCCCAGGAGCTGTAATACATGTATTATTTCTTGATCTGATACTCTTAGCAGAAGGGCAGGTGCTCTAAATTCCCCATTTATTGTGGATAAAAAATCTTTTTGTCCTGTGTACTGATGGGTTTGTGATCAGTACCTTATTAAAAAGCATCAGTGGGCTGTTACATCTGATGGGATAGGAAGCTGGAGAGGAGAAGGCATCAAAGAAGCCCAGATTTTTATATTGACTCATAAAGGAGTCACTAACAGAAATACAGAAGGAGGTGAAGAAGTTAATGTGGAAGTGAAGAGCATAAACTGGGTTTTCTTAATCGCTTTCATTACATAATTAGCACTATAGATTTAATTGTGTCCACCCCAAAAGATGTTGAAATCCTAACTCCCAGTACCTGTGATGAGATTTGAAAACAGGATCCTAGCAGATGATCAGATTAAGGACATTAAGACAAACTGGGGACAGATGATCAAATGAAGACATTAAGGTGGAGCCTCATACAATATGTCTGTCTCCTTATAAAAAGGGGACATTTGTATGCAGAGACAGATGCTGAGAAAGAAGATGACGTAAAGACACAGGAAGAGCACCATCTAGAAGCAAAGGAATGCCTGAGGCTACCAGAAGCCAGAGAACAGGCATGGAACAGATTTTCCCTCACAGCTGTCAGAAGGAACCAACCCTGCCAGTATCCTGATTTCAGACTTCCAGCCTCCAGGACTGGGACAAAATAAGTTTCTGTTGTTTAATCCATCCAGGCCTGAGTAGCCCCAGGAAACCCTTATAAGTAATACATGTTATGATACAAAAAAATTCCAACACTAAGAAGTACAGAGTAAAGAAATAAAAGGAGAAACTAATGTCCTTATCAAAAGAGTTGGTGTCATTTCTTTCTAGGCCTTTTTTCTATGTTCATAAAAATATCTTTGTCTGCACAGCAGAGGAAACAACCAACAAAACTAAAAGACAATCTACTGAATGGGAGAAAGTATTTGCAAATGATATATATGATATGGGGTTGGTATCCAAAATGTCTAAAGAACTTATACAACTCAACACCAAAATAACAAATAATCCAATTAAAAATGAGCAAAAGACATGAATACACATTTCTTCAAAGAAGACATATAGATGGCTAACAGTCACATGAAAAGATGCTCAGCACCACTCATCACCAGGGAAATGTATATCAAAACTATAATGAGATGTTACCTCACACCTGTCAAAATGGCCAAAATCAAAACCACAAGAAACAAGTGTTGGTGAGGATGCGAAGAAAAAAATCCTTGTGCCCTGTTGCTGGGAATGCAAACTGTTGCCTCCACTGTCCAAGACAGTATGGAAATTCCTCAAAACACTAAAAATAGAACTACCCTTTGATCCAGGAATCACACTACTGGATATTTATCCAAAGAGCACAAACACACTAATTTAAAGGGATATATGCGCCCTTATATTTATTGCAGAATTATGTACAACAACCAAATTATGGAAGTAGGCTAAGTGTCCATGGATAGATGAATGGATAAAGAAGATGTGATAAACACACACACACACACACACACACACACACACAGGAATATTATTCATCATAAAAAAGAATGAAATCTTCTTGCCATTTGCAACAACATGGATGGATCTAGAAAGTATAAGGCTAAGCAAAATAAGCCAGTCAGAGAAAGACAAATACCATGATTTTACTCACATGTGGAACTTACAAATAAAGGTAAAGAAGAGATGAACTCCAAAACAGACTCTTAATTCTAGAGGGCAAACTGATGGTTACCAGAGGGGTGGTGGGTGGGAAGAACAGGTAAATGGGATTAAGAGTACATTTATCTTGATGAACATTGAGTAATATATGGAATTGTTGGATCATTATATTGTACACTTAGAACTAATACAATACTGTATGTTGACTACACAAGAATTAAAATAAAAAAATCTTTGTTATAAAAATTAGATTACACCATAGATATTACTCTATAACTTGCTTTTTTCATTTCATAAATACATTGTGGACACTCTCCAACATTAGTCCACAGAGATCTGCTCTTTCGTTTGAACAGTTACATAGATTTCATTTTGTGGATGTTGCATGTATTTTATGATACACATTTAGGGGAAGGAGAATTTGCTATTACAAACAATGCGGCCATTAATATATTTTTTCAAATATCTCTGTGCTCTTCTGAGAGTCTTGTTATAAGATATAGAAGTCGAGTTGCAAAATCAAAGTTTCCCATGCTTAATGATTTTGTCAAATTTCTCTTTAAAAATGTTGCAATTACACTCCAGCTGTGACACAGGAGTGTCTCCTTCTCCACTCTTTTCAACATACATATTGCTAATCTTTTACAATTTTTGCCAACTTGAAAGAGAAACACCCAGAATGTCATTATTCTTAACACCATATGTCCATGGTCACCAGTAAGATTGACATTTATTTTTGTATTTCTGGCCATTTGATGTTCACATTTTGAGGATTGCCTATTCGTCCTTTGCTCATCTCTGATGCCTGTCTTTGTTTTCTAATGATTAACACTAAGTATTTTGTATGTTTGGGATAATAACAAAATATTCATGACAAATATTTTCCCCACATCTATTAAGTTTAGTCTGTTGAATAGCTCTCATAATAGTACGTTTTGGTAACTTTTATTATGTTTATTATAACATGCCTCTAAAATATTTAATTGACAGTAGTCACATCTGTCAATCTTTTCATTCATGATAATATACTTAGGCTTTAGACAGATACGTATAATGTCAAAGGCATACTTGCATAGATCTTAAATGTAAGTACTTGAATTATATTTAAGGAGCTGAAGGCATTAGACTAAGTAGTACAGGAATAATTATCATGTAGGATGGTGTTAGAAATTAGAGGAAACAGTATAGACTAGTGCCAGAATGGCAATTTTTTTGGTTGAGACAAATCACAGTTTACCTAATCTGTAGAGTGCATAGTATAATCCATTCTCTAATGTTACAGGGTACATATATTGAAGACATGTGTTGAGAGGAAGTCATCTAGTATTCCTCTTACTCAAATGGGGGTCTGGGAAAGAAAGGGTTTGCACATTGTCTCCAGTTACAAACAGGCATACCAACCTGTACAGTAAACTGGGAGCTTGTAAACTGAAACATGTAAGTGAAATCCATGTACCTATTATGATGAGAAAGAGTGATAGATTGATCAGCACAACAGAAATAAAATGTTATCATTAAATCAAGAACAAAAGAATTAAAGCCAGTAGACAATGTCACTTTGTCTGTGGTAGTTGCAGACATAACCAAGTGATTGTTAGTGTGAAATCTGGTCCACTGTGTGTATCTCTAGCATACACTGTTCAGATCTGTAGTTACTGGATTTGGGATATCATTGCCCATCATATACAACGAAGCTCCTTCGCTCTGAATTTATATTCATCATGCAACCTTCAGTTCAGAATTTTGTTTCCTAAGTAGATTACCTTATTGGGAAGGCAATGATCAACTTAACCAGTATCAATATTCTGATTATTGACAGATATATGTCTCTGTGTGAGTTATTCAATCCTTTAGTAAAGGAGGTGATGTTTTACATTATCTTTTCCCTCCCTCCGCTAATTGTTCCCATACTGACAGATTTATTTGGTATGGAAAAGGGCCTGAATGGTCCAACATGTGCCTCATCATCCATATGCTTCCATCACATAGTATTCTGTCCTTATGCTACCAAAGACTGAATAGCTTTATTTTTTTAATGTTTATTTACTTACTTTGATAGAGAGACAGAGACAGAGACAGAGAGACAGAGAGAGTGTGAGCAAGTAGGGGAGGGGCGGAGAGAGAGGGGAGACACAGAACCTGAAGCAGGCTCCAGGCTTTGAGCTGTCAGCACAGAGCCTGACGTAGGGCTCAAACTCACAAACCATGAGATCATGACCTGAGCTGAAGTCGAATGCCTAAGCGACTGATCCACCCAGGTACCCCTAAAATATTATTTATTTTGAGAGAGAAAGAGAGAGAGAGAGAGAAAGAGAATGCACCAGTGGGGAAGGGGCAGAAGGAGAGAGAGAGAGAATCTCAAGCAGGCTCTGCCCTGTCAGAATGGAGCCTGATGTGGGGCTAAATCCCACAAATTGTGAGATCATGACCTGAGCTGAAATTAAGAATCTGACACTCAACTGACTGAACCACCTAGGTGCCCCAACTTTACTTTTTCTTACTTTTATCCACTGACCTATAGGTGGTATTCTACATAACACACATGTTCTGGTGACTTCTGTGAAAGAAATCAGAGAAGAGAGAGACAGATCATGAAGGACCAAAGCAAAGCGCTCCATAGCTTTCATATCAAGATATGAAAATTGGCTTAGGAAATGATAATTTTTGGTCTCGTGTGATTTGGAGCTCTATAAGCAGTTTTTTGCAAGGTCTAAGCAAATGTGGCTGAATAAAAATTTGTACATCTGCAGAACTGAGGTATACTCTGGTCCTTTGATGCTTCTCATAAATGACATATGTAGCTTCAAAGGTATTGTAATTGGCATGGTAGATAATACATATAGGAATACTCATAACTGAAGGCTTGGGGTTATTTGGTATTAAGAAAATGTGATTGGTGAAGAAATAAACTATATGATATTTCAGGAGGTGATACATGCTATGGAAAAAGAAATGGCTGGCCAATGTGAGTGGGGGTGAGAGTGTAGGGGTAGGGTATGGGTTGACATTTTTAAATAGGCTGGTGGTAGGGAAGAGGGATCCATTCAGGAGATTGGGATGTAGACTTGAGGGAGGTGAGAGAAAGAAAACTTGGGTATGTGGAGGCAGAACACACTAGCAGAGAGAGCCACCAGTACAAGACCCTTGCATATTTGCCGTTGAGAAAGTTTTCTGTGTTTAAAACAAACAGATAAACAAACTCTTCTGTAAAGATCCACAAAGCCTCTCTGTGCTGGTCAAAAAGGTAAAGGTTATGAATATTTATTCCTGGAGTTTCAAATCACATGCAGAGACTAAAAAGAGAAAGGTTATTGGTTACTGAGAATGAAAAGAATCATCTGATGGTTGTGTACTTGCAAGAAAAGGAGATGGGGGAAAGGGCCACTAGAAAGGGTTTTGATGGATCTCTGGAGGTAAGCCTTTATGTAGCCAGAAGGAAGACATTATAATCACCTTAGTAGAAGGGGTCATAGCGGAAGCATAACACCAAAGGATGCCACAGGTTACTCATCTTCATTTGTTATTTTGCAGCCTGAGATAAGACTTTGGCAGAGGGCAGTGTGGAATGACAAGATTCCCAGACCACGCTTGCTCTGCTCCATACTTCTGTAATTTCTGGCTAGTTATAGAATCAGCTGGAGACTCAGTTTCTTTATCTGTGGAATTGGGAAATAACAACATGGGGCCGACCTACTTCATAGGGCTTTTTGTGAGAATCAAGTAAGGTTACAGGAGAAACTGTTCTGTAAGTAATCAAATGCTATCCAAACAGAAGATATTATTCTCAAGGCTTTTATTTTCATCAAATACCTGATATAACGTTTGATTCCTTTTAGTTCACACCTGGAAATAGTCTGCATTTTCAGGATGAAACTAACTTCAGTCCTGCTGGTTTACTGTCCAGTTGTCCCTCCACCCCCAAAAATAAAGGCTATAATGGCCAAAGGGTAGGAAAAAGGTTCAGAAGAAAATCTAGTACCATCACATAGATTAGGAACAGCATAGGAAGAAAATCCATCATCTACTTCTTTTTCTTCTAGAATAGAAATTAAAGGGTGCCATGTCTATGTTTTGGGAAAATATTCCAGCATCTGCTTCCAGGTTTTTTGTTTTTTGTTTTTTGTTTTTTTGTGGCTTAGAAGACAGAGGCTGGTAGGTGGGGCTCACCTTTGCCCTGGCTCTCCTCTTCCGGGTTCTTATCAGATGTGAGCTGGGCCAGGTGATGTTGGCCGCAGGCTTGCTTTTCTCCTCCACTGCTGATTTTTCTGCGAGCCCCGTAATTCTCAAGGTCAGACCTTCCAATGCAATGCTAAAGCTGACAAATCTAATCTCTCAAGCAAACAGGTTATTTTACTGCAAAACCTCACAAAGAAAGGGGAGGGACATTTCCCTTGGCTTGAAATTTTAAGCTACTTTGAGTCCAAGCTCATAGAATGTCTTNAAAAAAAAAAAAAAAAAAAAAAAAAAAAAAGAGGGCTTTCTATCTCTTACTGAATATCTCCTTCTAGCCTTGGTCAGACTAGTCAGAAAATAGCCCATCCAGCTTTTATCAGCTTAAACCTGGCACAGACATGAGGTGTGTGAAAGGATGTAGGCTGTTATTCAGTGCCTCTGGCATATCATGTTAAGATGAAAAACACAAGTTTGCTACTTAAAGGGAACTGTCAGTCCAAGGTCATCATCCCCCAGCAGGCCACAGTACCAGCCACACCACAAATAACATTCTGGGTGTGGGACAAGCGTCTGGTTAGTGTCTCCACTTGGGAGAAGCAGGGAGAACAGCATTTCCTCTGAACACCAGATCAATCATTTAGGGGCAATTCGTCTTCTACTAAAATGATCTCAAGTTCACGACTAATAAGACCACAGCTGCCTTTTTATGGTTGAGTTACCCACACACAACTCGGCACCATATTCTAGGTCAGGTCACAAATGCGTAATAGGCCTCAAACTTGGCAGTTTCACTTTCTTCTGTCTTTTCCTTGCCCAACCCACACTGAATTACACACTGACCAAAGCTCCCCTGGAGTCACATGGAATGAGGATTTGGCTCCAAATATCCAAATCTGCAGCCCAAAATGGAGGCCTCCCTGGGCCAACTAAGTTTTTCCATTTCACTTCCAGAGGGCTGCCATGATCTTTCCAGAGCCTTAGGCAGAATTCACCAGGCTGCATTTTCTTGTTGATGGTCCAGGTTAAGCAAATGTAGATAGGGGACTCACAGATCTCCCTTAAACGATAAAGTTTCCCAAAATTCCAGAGCAAAATGAGACTCAACTGTCTATGGAATGAACTTGAACTGCAAGGAGCACAGAGGGAAACAGATCTTAAGGGAAAAGAAGGAAAAGAGTAAATAAAATTTTGTCTTTGTTTCCCCTCTTTTCAAAATCAATTTTACCAAATTGTTAATTATCCTTGAAAGGATGTGAAGTGCAATAAGAAGGAAGTCAATGTTAGCATTTTGGATATCCTGGCATATGTCATGTACAGTCTCTGGGACATCCAAGGTGACATGGACTGACTGACACATTGCCCCAAGCACATGCTCTGCATTACCCTTATATTTGCGTAACTGATCCATTCCTGGCACATAAAGCCCTGACCTCTGGGTGCTGGGGGATTAAAATATCAGTCACAGGATTCAAAATGTTGTCTTTTAGTAGGTGGATGTTAACTTCTTCTATTTGGCTCTCTGTGTCCCTGGACTTTTAGTTTGCTCTAAATGTAACACTCAGGTCAACTAGTTGGCACTGACCTGAGGACCAGAACATTGTGGTTCACTGCTCTTCTACTTCCCCATTTTGATCTTATATTCCTACACTGCACCTGCACCATTAGCACTCTACCCTGGGACTGTTGCCATAGCCACATACATATGCACAGCTGAGCACAGTACCTTGTACCAAAAAAAATGCTGAGTAAATGATACTGAGATATTTACACCCTTATTCCTGGGTCCCATCTTTATCATGAATCTGTCCTGAATATTGGCACTAGATTTCTTCTGCTTAAAAATTCTGTAATGATGTGGGGCACATGGATGGCTCAGCTAGTTGAGTGTCTGACTCTTGATTTCGACTCAGGTCATGATCTGCCAGTTTCGTGGGTCTGAGTCGCACATTAAGCTCTGTGCTGACCACACAGAGCCTGCTTGGAATTATCCCTCTCTCTCTGCCCCTATCCAACGTGTGCTCTCTCTGTCTCTAAAAATAAATAAATAAACTTTAAAAAAGTCTGTAACGATGTACTGTGGCTCAGTTTTGTGTTATTTGCCTCAGGATGTCTTCATTCAAACATGTAATGAAAATAATGAACAAGAAGATATAGAGGACAGAGCTCTGTGATGTTTCATTACAGATATTCTTCTGATTTCCACCTAAATTTGTACATCTAACCTCTATATTTTTGATTTATAAGAATCTCAATCAAAGTTAATTTAGTGTGAATTTATTGATATCCATAAACTGGAATAAAAGAGGAAAAACATTGTTCCAACTTTCAAAGAATTCCAGTCAGATGGTCAGGTGAAGAGTATGTATGTGCATGTATCAGATGAAGGCAGGGTAAGGCTGGGGAGATGAGGGGTAGGAGGAGTGAACGGTTCGGTGAGTATATAAATACCCACAGTTCAAAGAATGCAAAATGTTTACCAAAGAAGTGCAAAGTGCCTCAGGGTTCAAAAGAGGGAAGGGTTACGTTCACTGGTGGAAGTTCAGAGTGGCTTTATGAAGCAGCATATTCCTTGCTTTCTATGTCATTTCTGATCATCATTCCCATGTTTTTTCTCCACAACTTCTCTTTTGGGATTCTGACCATCAGTTTGATTCAACTCTTCCCTCTTCCGACCACAGCCACCTACCAACTCCTGGCCACTCTTCTAATGTCAGTACTTAGCAGATCTTTTCTCTTTCCTACCAGCTATCATCTTCAGAAATTCTGATAATCACGTTATTAACATTCAAGTATGCTGGCTTTACCCTTTATTATTGACTTTTATTTATTATAAACTCAGCTGTGCACTTAAAAAATGAGGCTTTAACCTTTCTCACCACTTGAAATTTTTCTATGCCCATGTAAATTGGAAATTTCTCTGTCAGATGATGTCCCTCACCCCTGTTCCATTTCTCTTATCATCTAATATTTAACTAACTTTTTCTTTGTCAGCATTGTAATGTTCATTCTGTACCTTGATTCTAAACAATCTTGTATTACCTCCACTCCAATTTCGGCTTTGGTTATTCTCTTTCCTGGTCTGGAGTTCTAGTTAGCCTATTAAACAATGCACTTGCTTCCCAAGTAGAATCCCTTGATATACTGCCATTATACCTCTGTCTACCTTCAACTACCTTGCTTCAGTGAAGGTTTCCAATCCTTTTACTCATCTCTTGAGAATTCCCTGAAGCATTTTCTACATCTACTGTTTCAGACCTTTACTCTTCTCCTCAAAATTCCCGACATCAGCCTTAGGAAAGGATCTTTTCTCTTAATTCATTGAAAAGGTATAAACCAAAGCCGTTCAATAGAATTTCCTGTGATGATGTAAATATCTGCACTGTCCAATATGGTAGTCACAATGCATGTATAGCTATTGAACACTTGAAACGGGATTAGTAGGACTGAGGCATTGAATTTTTTAAATTTAATTTTAATTAAAATTTAAATAGCAGCATGTAATTAGTGGTTACTTTATTGGAGACCATATAGACCAGTGCTATCCATATATAATTCCTAACTTTCTAAAAGCTACCTTACTAGAGTAAAAAGAAATGGTAGAAATTAGTTTTATATAACTAATAATATTACTTCCATATACTCAATATATTTTCTTTAACACATCAAAATACCATTTCAATATGTAATCAATATAAAAATTATTGAGGTTTTTATTATGTTTTATGTTGTTTTCAATATCTGATATATATTTTATGCTTCTAGTACATATCAGTTCAGACACTAGATTTTCATAAGAAATATTTGATCTTTACTAAGATTTCACAATATGTACAGTTAAATATATAGATTCATATACCAAGTTGTCCTAAACATATTTAAAAGTTTGCCATTACCTGGATCAAGTATCAGCTTTTTGTCTTCATTTTCAATTAATTACAATTAAATAAAATTAAAATTTTGTTTCCTCAGTTACATTGGCTATATTTCAAGTGTTCAGAAGCCATATGGCTAGTGCTGCCATTTTGGATAGTACTGAATGGATGGTGATGTTATCTCCAGTCTCAGGTCTCTCAATATTTTGAATCTTGTTTTTCCTTCACTAGGTTGTCTAAGGAAGACACATCTTCCTTAACCATCCACATCTCATCTACAGTGTTCCTCTAAGCCCTCCCTAGCAACCTTAGAATCTTGGTTCATTTATTAGTACCCCCTCGCCCCTTTCTTATTCCCATCAGTGATTTCTCCTTGTTGTGATTCCTTTCCTTTTTGTAGGCATGGTTCTACAGGCCACCAGTAGCAGCATCACCTGAAGACTTGGTAGAAATGTAATTCTAACCCGACACCTACTGAATCAGAAACTCCAAGGGTGGGAGCCAGCTGTCTATGTTTTCACAAGTCCTCCATGTGATCTTGATGTATGCTACAGTTTGAAAACCAGTAGTTTATAGAAAAGTGCACTTGAAAGATACACCATTAAAAGTGGTTACCTCTGTCTAGTGTGGGGCGCAGGGGAAAAGGTGGATGGAGAGATAGATGGAGGTGAGACTCTTTGCACTGTTAGGATTTTTGAATCATTTAAATGTGCAACTCAAATTTTTTAAAAAAGAAAAAGATATTTATAATATACTAATGGGCTCTTCCCCGTACCCATTTTGTTTCTTTTGGTCTTAGGTTGGGCTTGGAACTTAGTAAATTTTAAAAGCTCTCCAGGTGATCCTAAAAAGTATGTACTTCGATATTTTTTTTAGTATTTTCACAGAGTTGTATAACCCATCACCTCAATTTTATAACACTTTCATCACCCCAAAAGAAACCCCATACTTATTAACAGTCGCTCCCACCGCCCTCAACCACACCCCAGACTTTTATGTTTTTTAGATGGACATTCTGTTACAAGCAATTTCAGAAATAATATCATTAAGCGTGATATATTTATGCAAAGTTTATTTTCCAGACATTTTAATCTTAACAATAATGAAATATCTCTCTGGGTCAGAGGTACTTCTCTAGGCCTAGAACTTTTCTTAAAAACCTTTTCAAAAAACAGGACATACAAGTTTCAGCAAACAATAGTCAAAGCTGCTTTTGACATGGAAGTGAACAGGTCCTCAATGTAAAGAGAAAAGATTCTCTTTTTATTACCAACTATTAGTAAAAGGTCTAAATTTACACAGGGGCAGGCATGGAAGCAAATCAGGGAATGCTGAATGAAAACCTCTACCCAAACCAAACCAAAAAGTGAAAAAAAAAATGGGCCTAGAAGCTTCCTTTGACTAAGACTATGCTGAGTATCCTAGGAAAAGTCTGAGGAAAGCCACTAGGACAACAAAAGGCTGGAATATTTAACTCAGCCTTGAAGTGAACTTTCCAAACATTGCCTTCCTTGATCTCCTAGGGCCAGAGGATGATAAAATGGTTTGTGGGCTCTGGCTGGTGCCACAGGGATGAGACGCTGTGCCTGACCCCACACCCCTCCCCACTCATCTCTGAGAATGGCTTTGTTCTTCCAGCCCTTAGGGCTTGTGTTCAGTGGGAGGCTAGGACAGCTTTTGTTATCGACTAGACCTATCAATTTCAATGACAATCATCCTCCCAACACACACACACACACACACACACACACACACACACACACACACATACACGGACACACACGTTATTTCCCATGATTTCTTCCCTTGCTCTGTATCTGAAAATTTTAAAGGGAAACAAAAAAAAAAGATGTGGTTAAGAAAAAGACTGTATCAACAGTGAAGTTAAATGATGACCCATAGAACCATCTCTCAACTGACGCTGTGGAGTTTACTTCCAAAACTATGTACACATAAAGAAATCTATTTCCTCAGAGCATGCACCAGGAGAGTGAACACAGGTTACTGCATCAAGAATCTTGAGATGGAAGATACAAAAGATATCTTGGGAGGGAAGGAAAATACCACAGGCAATGAAATGAAATGAGGAAGGAGCCTGATGGAAGGCAAAGAAAAAAAAAAATCCCTAGCTAATAACATGTTCTTTCCTTCCTTCCTAACACAATGACACACATGACTTAATGAAGCCAGTGAGTTCTGAGACTGATGTAAAAGTTCCAAAAAAAATACTCCTCGGCAAAGGCCCCTGGGTAAATGGTGTCATTTCTAATTTCTCCAGTTCCTGTGATTTAGAGCAGACCCAGGATCTGAAATTCACACCAGCTCTTTGTGCACCAGAGTCTGGGGCAGCCAGGGCCCAGGTCCAGGGAGCAGGGACGCAGACTTCCTATATGATTTCACTACTGCAGCCCTGCTTTGTCTCACACTTAAAATAATTTGCCAGGTAAAAATAAACTTCTCAGAATCACAGAGTGAAAAATGTACTTAACAATTCAATCCCTGTAAGTTTGGGATTGACAGAGAAAGTGCAGCCAAGGCTAATTAAATTACTGAAAATGTATTTGAATGGTGGTTTCACTGGTGAGTTTATTAATTCACATCATTATCATTGTTATTATTACCTCAACTCTGTAAATTATGCTTTTCATGAGATAGTGAAATGTGTAGGCTGTCAGCTCTGAGACATACCCTGCTTAGCTGTTGGTGTCTCTCCTGAGTACCATTCTTAGAAAGCAAACCCCATTTGTCCTACATCCCATGCCCCAGATGGCATGTTCTGAGTTATTTTTGTTTATTACTCTTTGGAAATAATTAAAATCTACAAGAAATTTTCCTTTCCCTCTGCTTTTGCCAGTAATTCTCACAATAAGAATAAGTGTGGGTATAATGTCATGTTCTTATAGGGTAGTTTCCCTGCACTTAGTTGATTTGGTAAAACTCAGACTCCCAGGTTTAAATCTAGTGGGATCAGAATTGTTTTTTATCCCTCAGGAACAATTTGAGGTATATGGATAGGAGTTTTTGCGCACTAACATTGGCCCCATTAAAGATTAATTGCCAATTATATGTGTGTGTGTGTGCACGTGCGCGCGCACGTATACTCATTCATTCAATAATTTTGGGCAATTTTGGGCAAAACTTGACTGAAATGAGCAAAATTTAGTTATAAGATATATTAGGCAAGCATGCCAAGTCTTCTTGATTCAACAAGAATCTCCAGTCTCCCAAATTTGTGCAAGACACTTCTTATCTCTAGTATAAAACAATTTTGATTTTTAGGCCTTGCTACTCAGTGTGGACTCTGAATCAGCAGCATTGGCATCACCTAACAGCTTGTTAGAAATGCGGAATCTCAACCCTATCCTAAACCTACTGAATCAGAATGTGCACTTTATTACCATCTCCTGCTAACTTGTATGCACATAGAAGTTTGAGGAACACTGCTTGAGCATGAAGTAGAGATTTCCAACCCCACCAGCAGCAGCCTGTCACCATGATTTTCTGTACAAAATTTTGAAATATACTATGTTGATACATTTAGAAAATATATTCTAATATATATTCCCATTCTGAAGAAATTGAATATAATTTATTCAGTATCTATCTCAAAAAGTAAACAACACAAATAAAACATCTATTACCAAGATGGTCTATCCTGCAACTCATATTAGTTGAGAGGAAAAAAAAAAATAAACGTATTAGATGGTCATTAGATAACTGACTTTATCTTCTATGATTCAATCACCTTTTTACTCCATGCCCTAAAGATTACTAATGTTATGTAATGAAAAAGTCACCAGGATATAGTGGCCTACAGATATCACTTCCCTACAAAAAGAATTTTAGAAAAAAAGGATGAAAGAGTACTTAAAATAAACATTTTTAAATAAAAAATATTAATTTGTAAAGTAAAAATCTCAATTTCAGGGTGCCTGGGTGGTTCAGTCAGTTAAACATCTGACTTCAGCTCAGGTCATGATCTCACGGTCCATGAGTTCCAGCCCCCATCAGGCCATGGGCTGACAACTCAGAGCCTGGAAGCTGCTTCAAATTCTGTGTCTCCCTCTCTCTGCCCCTCCCCTGCTCATTCTCTCTCTCTCTCTCCCTCTCTCTCTGTCTGATTCTTTCTCTCCCTCTCTCTCTCCCCCACTCTCTCTCAAAGATAAATAAACATTAAAAATGTAACTTTTGAAAAAAATGTAACTTTTGCTTATAATAATGACATTTCTCTTTTAATTTCATCTCAAATTAAGAAAAATCAATTTTCTCCCCCTCACACCAAATAATTTGGCACTTCAATAATCATAAGTATGACAAAAGTCTTTACATTAGGAGAGCATTCATATCA
>NW_027530209.1:2860340-2904976 GCF_008692635.1 Crocuta crocuta | reverse complement strand
AAAAAAAAAAAAAAAAAAGAAGGAAGGAAGGAAGGGAGGGAGGGAGGGAGGGAGAGAGGGAAATTGTAGTTCTTGGAGAAGGATTCTCACTTAGAATTATTTTGAGGAAAGGAAAGTAGCACTTCTAAAAAGGACCATCACTCTACAGAAATAGTGTTCCAGGTGTTTTACACTAACTTCAACCATCTTTGGGGAGGTACAAATAAAATGTTTTTCATGTATAGTAACTGTGATCCTCTTCTAAAAACAAATACACACTTTGAGTTTAAAAATTCCCTTGGTGATATGTACAGGAAGAGCTTTCACTGTGGTACTAATGCATTCTGAATTACTGTGGAGTAGCTCTGGGAATCCCTAACTCCTAGCATAAAAATAGCTGTTCTGCTCCCCCTAAAACACTCTGCAGAAGACCGTATTTTAGTAATGCAAAAACTCTCAAATAATATTCATGGATCTCTGTAGGTGTCATGTTTTGGCTTGTTTTAGAGTTGGTTCTAATGCAGCTGCTCTTCATAGCTGCATTACAGCTACAGCATGGCAATAAGGAAAGATGAAGCCCACAGCTTCATGGCCTCTAATGCTGAGGAAAGAGATGAGTGTGAGGAAAGGGCCAATAAGATCATAGCTTGTCTGGACTGAGAAAATAGCCTGGAGATAAGAGGAGGGGAGGAAGAAGTAGGGTGGCAGTGGGTAGATGGTTGTAGAAGAAAGGCAGCAGGAAGAGAATTAGCAACAACTTAAGGGAACATGAGGAAAGGACTGTTGCTCTGATAGGGGTTAGGGAAGCCTGTAAAACACTAGCCAGGATGTAGCAGAGCTTGTCCACATCCACCATAGGTAAAGACAACATGGAGGGCACATTTGGGGAACTTGGAAACTGAAACCAGGTCCAGGTGGAGTCGGAATGAGTGCCATGATTCCAGTGTGACCCTGAGAAGTCTGTTCAAGAACATGGTAGGGAGATCGGAGCACGTCTCTAGTTGAGTACTGATTGAAAGAATGATAAGCCCCAGAAGTTTGCTCGGGAGTCATGACCACCCTTCTAGTATCAGTGACCCAACAAGGGACAAAAATTTCCAGTGATTCATCATTCCTAGTGACTCCTTCTCTCTATGGGCAAAGGCCAGAAAACAATATAATGTAACATTTCTAAGCAGGTGTCACCTCTTGAATTCCACCAGAAATCCTGATGGAACTGGAGAAAAATTGGTTCATTATAGAGCCTATAAGACATCTAAGAGTAGATTTGAAAAAGCTGAGATGGGACAGGGGATGGGCAAGAGAAGATGAAAAGAGGTGACACTATGTACAATTAAAAGAACAATCCATGTGGGGAGGAGCAGGGTAAAAGATTCTTAATTCTAATAAACTAAGTTGGGTCTTAAAAGATATGATCATTTCCTTCAGAGAGGAAGGGAAAGGAAACATTTATTCAGCACAGGCTCCCAAGCAGGCTTCACACTAATCAGCACAGAGACTGATGTGAGGGCTCAAACTCAAGAACCGTGAGATCCTGACCTGAGCCAAAACCAGGAGTCAGATGCTTAACTGACTGAGCCACCCAAATACCCCTACACATACAGATTCTTCTTAAGCACTATGCTAGATGCCCACAATAAGAAGAACTATTGTAATAATCTGGATTTGTATTATATAATTTAGCTATGAGGATAGGAAGAAAACCTATCTTCTAGAGATTGTAGTATATTAGAACTAAAAGATGGGAGATATTATGGATAAAATGGTCATAGAGTATAGAAAGATGGCCAAGTAATACAGCATGAAAGCACTTCTAAAATTATAAAATATATAATACATATATGAAAATTTATCCTGTGATAGGAAAAATGTAAGTGAAGATTCTTTGTGTGAGATCCAGTCTAATGGCTTTGCATTGAAAATGCTCAATAATTGTTCATATGTCTAACTTTGAAAGAAAGAAAGAAAACTTCCTGAGAGTTGAAATAAGAATACATGACAAGGATCAGAACTTGTAGATGCTCAGTGTTAAGAAATGTTAACATTTACCCTATTATTCCTGATGGTTAATATGGCAAGAATCTAGACATTTCAGCATTTCTGTGTGTATTTCCAGAAAATATTATGAATGGCAATCCTATGTAATTTATATGTGTTTAAGAATCAAAGTACTATTTAATTCCCAATATTTTTATCATCTTGTATTTTTATCCCTATCAAGTGTTTTTATAGAACTCATTGAAATGCCCCCATCCCCTATAAGACCTCCTAGTTTTTCTGGAAAATTACTTTCCCCTTTCTCAGGATCTCATGGCCTCTTCTCACCCCTCTTGGAGCATTATAACTTATTTATCCACTTGTTTGCCTCACCCATTAGGTTTTGAGCTCTTAGATATAGGGACAATATTAATATATCCTTAAAGACTGGTAGTATGTGGCACATACTATGTAATCAGTAAATATTTGTTAAATTAAATGAATAAAAAAGTAAGTTGAGAATGTGAAATGTGTGTGCTAAGACCAACTGCATAGACAAGTCAACACAGACTTAATGTATGAGCCAAAAGTAAAATTTCAAATACTATTAGAAAATTGGGGAAGATGTTTTCATGGCTAACTCCCCTCTCCTTTGAGTGCTGGCTTAAATGTCATTATCCTGATATCTTGATTAAAACACCACTAAGATTGAACCTCCACCCCAGCCTCACACTCCCATTTTTCTCTCACTCTGTTCTCTTTTTCCATCAGCATTTATTATGTTTGCTCATTGGTTTTCTTCCTCAATAGAATATAAATACAATGAAAGCAAGAATTTTTTTTTTCCTGTTTCATTCATTTCTATATCCTGAATGCCTAAAACAGACGCAGGGACATAGTACTTGGCCAATGCATATTTGTTGAATAATTGTATTAATGAATGAGAACCTGTCGAAAAACATTTGTTTTTTGTTTTGTTGACTGGAAAAAGTAGACTCAAAGATTTAGGTAAGTTTACAGATCTTCACAATAGTAGGTTACAAAAAAATGGATAGTATTATAACCTTCAAGGTAGGCATCAAGTGTCAGAATATAAGACATTAAACGTTAAAGTCTAATGCAAAGTATTCTGGTAAATATGTTTCATGGGACAGAGACAGCCCTAATAAAGCTTTTAAAAACAAAAATAATCACAGTTTTTTCTGATGAACAAATTTTAGGGTGACACCCTAGGGTGCCATATCTTGTAAGCATGTTTTTTCATTAGTTGAAGGCTTTTACATAAGTACAATGTAATCATTATTTAGTACTTGCTCTTTTAGAGCCATTATTGAGGCTAAATCCATCAAGACAAAGAGATATGACCACATTTATATTATCTAACCTGTTATGAAATTTTGGTAAAGAAGCTCACTCTGTCAAAATTCATTTCTTTGTGTCTGAGACAGTCATACATACATACTTTTTTCTCTTATCTCATCATCATTGTATATGTGAATCCCAACCGTAGAGCACGGTGCTAGCCACTAAGAATCCCAAGAGAGATAAATCATGGTTTCTCCTCCATCTTTTGGGGAGATGGGACATGCACATAAATAGCCTAGGGCAGCTGGGTTGAGGCTCACAGAAATAGCACAGATGGGAGGAGCCATAGAATTTCCACAGAAGTGGGAATGAGAGTTAGTGGAGGTTATGTTGGAGGAGAGAATTTGTTCTAATTTTTGAGAAAATTTGGCAAAATAAAGATGGAAGAGTTTTTTCCTCTAGGCCAGCCATATCTTCTAAGTGGTCTTCTAATTTATTGGGGTGAAACATTCTCGGTCTCTTAATATTTGTTGATTTTTTTTCCTACAAAATAGCTTGGAGTACACTCTGCCCTTCAATGTGTTGACTCCCTAATTTGTTTTATATGAATGAAAATGCAAATTTCTAATTTAGGAAAACTAGAACTTGTTCTCATGTTAACTAAGCATGTGAATCATATCATTTTAATAAAAAATAGGATAGTTTCTTTCAGGGGTTTTCATGTGACCATGCCAATGTGAAAGGATTTGATTTTCCCAAATCCAAGCAGACTAAAATTTGTTTAAAAGAATAATTCATTAGTATTTAAAAAATATTTTCTGGGATGTGCCCAAAGTTTTGTTTTTATTCACTTTTTCAAATAAATTCATTATTTTGCATCAAAAGGTAATATGAGTAAAATATAAAATTACACAAATGTTTGAAAAAAATCTCAATCCCACCTTATACTCACTGCTAAAATTTGGTAGGAGTAAACAGCAGTCAGTTACTAAATGTATGCTCAGACCCCAAATGACAGTTGAGGTTATCTTCAAGTAACATTTGTGTTTAAGAATTTGAGTGCTGCTCCCCAGTTTTTCTGCCTTAATCCTTTAGACGAAATAATTTCTTAACTTGCTTTACTGGGGGGCATTTAAAAATGGTGCATGTTCATTGCTGCCAACATTCCCAACTGGTAAATTGAAAAATGTATCATCCCATTGCTTTCCTTGCACCTGCATGAGTTTGTCTTCTCTAACGTGCTTAGCCAGAGTGTAAGTGGATGCATCTGCTTTACAAGTTAACCGATAGAATTTGTTTATAAACCCACTGAAGAGCTAAATGAAGCAAACTGCATTATCGTGCTTACTAATTACATTTCATTTCAGAGCTGAAAGCCTATTACAGATACAGCCTGAAAACCTGACTTTTTAATTTTGTTTACATCCACTTCTGCTTTTACTTCAACCCCCAGAAGATTTTTTTTCCCATAAAACTGAGAAAGAGGCTTAAAGCAGTTGACTGGAGGAGGCTGTGGTATTGGTTAATATCCCCCTCAAACATGTTTGTTAATAAGAAAAGGTCTGTATTCCTGGTATAGATTGGTATCACTACTTGTACTAATGCATTCCTCAGACATCCAGAATGCACGGATGTCTTTCACTTGCCTTTAACTCACCACTTCCTGAGCAGAGGTTATGTTTCTTATAGATAGAGAAACATGACTGTAAGGGCAAAACAAGCTGATATCCAAAACCACAGATATCTGAACAAGCCACATTCTTAACACTGCTATGTCAACTCAGATGTGCTTTCCTCCTTTTTCATCAAAATGAAGTTGTGCCCAACATTTCATTAGCTGTTAGCTTTGTGCATATTTAGGAATGACAGGACCTATGATGCCCTGAACTCCGTTGCTGGCTGATTCTTCCCACGTTTCCCCTAAAAAGTAGTTTCTCCCTCCATCATCTCTATCGATCTTACATCAATTTGACAAAACCGAAATGTTATAATTACTTTTTAGAACACTCACCTGCAAAATGACCATACTGTACAGTGATCCTAAATCTGTAGGCTGTTTAGATTACTATCCTCATTTACAATTTATCTCTGATAAAATTAAAACCCCTTACATTAGTGTATTATTGTTACTTCTACCTTAGCTTCTCCATTCTAACATGCTTATAGATGCGCCCTCAGAAGATTATCATGCCGTTATGATGGCAGCAGACAGAGCAGGCACTGAATTACCTGGATGTGAATGACATGGGCCTTTTTATTTTCTTTATATATCTCCCTACATAGCAATTTTCAAAGTCTGTGGGGTTCGCATTAAGAGGCTCACTAGATCAAAATTATTTTCATAAAAATACTAAGGCAATATCTGCCTTCTTTTTTTTTTTTTTTTTTTTTTACTGTTTTAACATTGGAACTGACAGTGCAAAAGCAATGGTGGGCATAAGTGCCATTGCCTTAGTCCAAATAGAGGCAGTGGCACCAAATTAATAGTCATATTTTTTATCATCATGCACTTGTAGGGGAAAAAAAAGTCAGAGTTGCTCCAGGATATCTTTGATGAAGTAATAAAAATTATTTTATTAGGTCTCAACCCCTGACTTTGCTTCTTTTCAGTATGATAAAATAGAAAGTACATATAAACCACTTCTAGGGGCGCCTGGGTGGCTCAGTCAGTTAAGCGTCTGACTTAGGCTCAGGTCATGATTTCACAGTTTGTGGGTTCGAGCCCCGCGAAGGGCTCTGTGCTGACTGCCAGCTCAGCCTGGAGCCTGTTTCAGATTCTGTGTCTCCCTCTCTCTCTGACCCTCCCCTGCTCACGCTCTCTCTCTCTCTCTCTCTCAGAAATAAATAAAACATTGAAAATTTTAAAAAAATAAACCATTTCTGCTGCATACAGAAGTATTATATGCATCTGTGCAGATATCTGAGTTGAAAGCCAAACTACCTTTTATTTTAAATAGAATGCCATTTTTGCTTGAAAGAATGACTGACAAACTATGGTTATGCAGACTTGGGTATCTGGCAGACATTTTGTCAAAAATGAACAAAGTGAACTTGTCACTTCAAGGAAAACAACTGACAGTATTTGTTGCCGACAATAAAATTTGAGCTTTCAAGCAAAAATTAGAATTTTGGAAAATTTGTATCTGCCACTGTGAGCTTGACAGCTTCCCAATACTCACAGGCTTTTTGGATAAGATTGGTGTGATATTAATGAATGTGATTTGTTGATACTGAATTATAAAAGGTGTCAACATTTTAGGAAGTCTGTATAGCTCAATGAAGCAATATTTTCCAAATGACCAACGCATGATGTTATAAAATTAGACATGAGTAAAAGATCCACTCAAAGTGCAAAATATCTGTTAAATCTATCCAACCTAATGTGTCATTTCAGGCCAATGTTTCCTATTGATTTTCTTTCTGGATGGTTACTCTTTAGTGTAAGTGTGATATTAAAGTCCTCTACTATTATTGTATTGCTGTCTATTTTTCCCTTTAGTTCTGTTAATATTTGCTTTCTATATTTAGGTGCTTTATATTTGGTACATAAATATTTACAAGTGTTATATATTCTTGTTGGATTGACCCCTTTATCATTACATAATACCTTTTTTATCTCTTATTACAGTTTTTGTTTTAAAGTCTCTTTTTTATTCCAGCTTTATTTTGGTTTCTACTGTCATGGAATACCTTTTTCCATCTTTTCACTTTCAGTCTTTGTGTGACCTCACATCTGAAGTGAGTCTTTTGTAGGCAGCATATACTTAGGTCTTATTTCTTTATGTATTCATCCACTCTACATCTTTTGATTGGATAATTTAGTCCACTTATATTTAAAGTAATTATTGATAGGTATGTGCTTATTGCCAGTTTGTTAATGGTTTCTGGATGTTTTTGTAGTTGTGCTCTGTTCTTCTCTTCCTTTGTGGTTTGATGACTTTCTGTAATGATATGCTTATATTCCTCTCTATGTTTTGTGTATTTACTATAGGTTTTGGCTTTGTAGTTACCATGAGACTTATATATAACAACTTATATCTATAACAGTCTTTCAGTTGACAAGAACTTAAATTTGATCACATTGTAAAGGTCAACATTATTACTCCTCCCACCCCTACATTTTATGTTTTTGATGTCACATTTTACATTTTTAAATCTTGTGTATCCTNGTGTTATGTGGAAACTAATTTGACAATAAACTATTTGAAAAAAATAAATAAATAAATAAATAAATAAATAAATAAATAAATCTTGTGTATCCTTTAGCTAATTATATTAATCAGTTATTTTTACTACTTTTGTCTTTTACACTTGTTTATAAGAAATTTATCAACTTTCCATATATATATATACATATATATACCTTTTAAATGAGACTTATTCTTTCATATGTGTTTTTGCTACTAGTTGGTGCTCTTTCTTTTCAACTTAAACAAGTCCCTTTAGCATTTCTTATAAGGCTGGTGATGAATCCCTCTAGCTTTTACTTGCCTGGAAAACTCTGTTTCACTTCTGAATGATAACTTTGATGGGTAATTTTGCTCAACAGTTTTTTTTCTTTCAGAAAAACACTACGCCACTTCCTTCTGGTCTGCAAAGTTTCTACTGAAAAATCTGCTGATAGTCTTATGGGGGTTCCCTTGTTCATAACAAGTTGTTTTACTCTTGCTGATTTTAATATTTTCTTCTTATCTTTAACTTTTGGCATTTTAAATATAATGTGTCTTGGTGTGGGTCTCTTTGAGTTGCTCTTATTTGGAACTCTGTGGACTTTCTGGATCTGGATATCCATTTTCTTCTCCAGGATAGGAAATTAAAAATTTTTGTAATGCGTATTTGTTTTTGAGAGAGAGAGAGAGAGAGTGAACATGAGCTGGGGAGGGTCTGAAAGACAGGGAGACACAGAATCTTAAGCAGGTCCAGGCTCTGAGCTGTCAGCATAGAGCCCATACCCACAGACTGCAAGATCAGACTGAGCTAAAGTTGGACTCTTAACTGAGTGAGCCACCCAGGCGTTCCCAGGATAGGGAATCATAAAAGACCCTGAATAGCCCAAGCAATCATGAGAAAGAATAACAAAGTTGGAGGTATCACTACCCTCATTTCAAACCATATTACAAAGCTATAGGAATCAAAACAATGTGGTATTGGCATAAAAAGATACACATATATTAACAGAACAGAACAGAGACCACAGAAATAAACCCACATGTATATGGTCAGTTGATGTACATCAAAGGGGCCAGGAGTATAAAATGGGGCAAAGGACAGCCTTTTCAATAAATGATACTAGGAATATTGGACAGCCATATTGAAAAGAATGAAACTGAACAAGTATCTTACCCCATAGGCAAAAATTAACTCAAAATGCATTAAAGACTTCAACATAATATCTGAAGCTATAAAACTCCTAGAAGAAGTGAAAAAATATGAGTTGAAGATCAACTCAAATGGATAGGTTGATTTATATTTATAATCATTTTTAATAATAAAAAATAGCCTAGAAGGATTTCGTAAACACCCTTTGCTCCCCCCCAACACACGCGCACACGCGCACACACACGGATGAGCAGAACTGTTACGAGGGAAAACTGTTAGCGCCTTCCTCCAAAATGAAAATCTAAACATATGCTACTTCCACACTTTTCTGTGAACTATAGCTATTCACAGAGGAGTACATGTTTCCTGAGGATTTACTTCAAACTTCTCTCAGAGAAGAGTTGCCCTGGATTTAAGTGGAGTTCAGTTTTAAAAAACTAAACCACCCCACCCTCTGGGGATTGAGCAAGTTCCTCATTCTTTAAGGATAAGCTGTGCAAAGTGAGCCTCTTCCAAAGAGTACAGAAAGGGGGTTAGTAGAGAATCCTGGCAACATCTGATAAATCCCATTTGGAAATCATTCTAGGGGCACCTGGGTGGCTCACTTGGCTGAATATCCGACTTTGGCTCAGGTCATGATTCATGGTCAGTGAGTTTGAGCCCCATATCAGGCTCTGTGCTGACAGCTCAGAGCCTGGAGCCTGTTTCAGATTCTGCCGCCCTCTCTCTCTCTCTTCTCTTCTCCACTCATGTTCTATTCTCTCTGTCTCACAAAAAATGAATAAACGTTTTAAAAACTTGAAAGTCATTCTAGGGGCACCTGGGTGACTCAGTTTGTTAAGTGACTGACTCCTGATTTCAGCTCAGGTCATAATATCATGATTTATATGATCAAGCTGTGCCGGCAGTATAGAGCCTGCTTGGGATTCTCTTTCTCCTTCTGCCCCTCCACTGCTCAGATGCTCTCTCTCTCTCTCTCTCTCTCTCCGTCTCTTTCTCTCTCTCTCTCAAAATAAATAAATTTGAAGAAATTATAGTTATTCTATAAGATTCCTCAAAATTTTCAAGGTTATAAAATCATGGGAAGTATGAGAAATTGTCTAGGCAGGAGCCTATGGCAACATTACAGCTAAATTTGATATAGCATCCTCAACAGGACCCCAGAATAGGAAAAAGGACATTAGGTAAAAACTAAGAGAATTTGAAAAAAATATGTATTTAGTTAATAATAGTGTATTGATATTGGTTCATCAATTGTAACAAATACACTAATGCAAGATGTTATTAATAGGGGGGAAGATATGAGGTATAAGAAAAAGTACAAAATAGACTTAATGTATTAGTATGGTATGAAGACCAGGGGAAGTCCATTGATACAGTTTCAGATTCCACTTTGCAATTACCCTTCAGTAAATATTCCACTTTGCAATTACCCTGTAAGAAATATTCCTCCCTTTTCCTATAACACATCTGTATGAGGCTGGGTTTTCTTCATATACTTTAATCAAAACAATTATACCACAACAGATTGAAAGCAGAAACAGATGTGAGAAACTAATGCCCTTATATTAGGTTGAATATTGAAGAGATTTGCAAAAACAAACATAATGTCACTTCTTTTAGTAAATGTTTCTGCTTTAAAAATACAGTTACTTGGCATTAAAATATGTTAGTTCTATTAATATCTGGGGTATTATTGCTCTTTAAGAATAAATGAATAAATAGGGGCACCTGGGTGGTTCGGTCAGTTAAGCATCAGACTTCATCTCAGGTCATGATCTCACAGCTTGTGGGTTTGAGCCCCGCATCAGGCTCTGTGCTGACAGCTCAGAGCCTGGAGCCTGCTTTGGATTCTGTGTCTTCCTCTCTCTCTGCCCCTCCCCTAATTGTGCTCTGTCTCTCTCTCTCTCTCAGAAATGAATAAATGTAAAAAAAAAATTTTTAAGAATAAACGAGTAAATAATTATTGAAAAGCTTTCTGGGGGTACCTGGGTTGCTCAGACTATTAAGCATCCGACCTTAGTTTAGGTCATGATTTCAGTTTATGAGTTTGAGCCCCACATTGGGTTCTGTGTTAACAGCTTGGAGCCTGGAGCCTGCTTCAGATTCTGTGTGTGTCTCTTTCTCAGCCTCTCCCCACTTGTGCTCTGTCTCTGTCTCTCTCTCAAATATAAATAATTTTTTTAAAAAAATTAAAAAAATATTTCTGTCATAACCTCTAGTGTGGTAGATACAAATAGATAAAATCTATGTAAATAAAATTTTGGTGGGGGGGGTTACAAATAATTTTTAAGAGTGCAAAGGAAATCCTAAGCCTCAAATTTGAAGACTTCTACTTTATGTCACACTATGATTTTCATCGAAAATAATGATGGCTATTGCTTAATTTACATTCTCACTTTAAGATAGCTATCTGCATACAAATGCTTTGTATTCTTTGCATGTATGGCAAAAAAAGGCTAAATTGCAGTAATATTTTATTATGTCCCTTAATAAATAATCTATGTAAAGTTGAATTTGTGAAATCTTCTCTTGTATAACGCTAGACCACTACATTTGTTAGTATGTTAAATAATCTTTCTTATAAACAAAAAGTCATTCATTTAAGGAAGACAGATGTGGCTAAATTCAGGTCCATCTTGTTGTCTTATATATGCATTTCATGCTATAAATCATCCTTTAAACATTTGGTACATTCCACAAATTTTGATGTCATGTTTTCATTTTCATTTAATTCAGACTGTTTAAAATTTTTCTCTTGTGACTCCAACTCATGTATTATTTATAAGTGTATTATTTAATTTCCAAATATTTAGAAATATTCTTCAGCTAGCTTTTTGTTATTGATTTCTAATTTAATTCGGTGGGGTCCAAAACATAATTTAATTTTTTTTTAAGTTTATTCATTTGAGAGAGAAAGAGAGAGGCAGGGAGGGCAGTGAGAGAGGGAGAGAGAGAGAAAATCCCAAGCAGGCTCCACACTGTCAGCGTAGAGCCTGATGTAGGGCTCGATATCATGAACGATGAGTTCATGACCTAAGCCGACACTAAGAGTCAGATGCTTAACCACCTGAGCTACCGAGGTGCCCCCCAAAACATAATTTTTATGACTTCAATACTTCTAAGTTCTTTATGGCTTACGGAATGTTCCATGTGATCTTGAGAAGACTGTATTCAGCTGTTGTTGGATAGAGTATTATACATAAGTCAGTCAGATCAAGTGGATTGATCATGCTATTCAAGTAATTTAGTCTTTATTTTCTTCATGCTTGATCCATCAATTACTAACAGAGTAGCATTGAAGTCTCCAACTAATAGTGGATTTATCTACTTCTCCTTGAACTTCTGTAGTTTTTGTATCATATTTGATGCTCTTTTGTTAGGTAAATACACATTAAAGATTGTTATATCTTCTTGGAGACATGACCAGTCTTTATGCTTTATCCCTGATAACTTTCTTTGTTCTAAAGTTATGTTTGTCTGAACTTAATATAGCTACACAGATTACTTTTCATTAGTCTTAGAATCTTTTTCCATACCTTTAAACATATCTGAGTCTTTGTATTAAGGGTGGATTTCTCATAGACAACACAGTTGAGTCTTTTTTATTCATTCTGAAAATCTCGGTTTTTTAATTGGGGTATTTAGACCAGTCACATTTAAAGTGACTATTGATAGAATTGGATTAATATCTACCATTATTGCTTTTTTTTTGGTTTATTGTCCCCTCTTTTTCCACTGTCCTGGTTTTATTTGAGAATTTTATATAATTCCGTTTTATTTCATCTCTTAATGTATCAATTGATTTCCTTTTTGAAAATATTTAGTTGTCACCCTAGAATTTACAACAGACATTTTTAACTAATATAAGTCTATCTTTAAATAACACTACACAACAGGCACCTGGTGTCAGTTAAGCGTCTGACTCTTGATTTCAGCTCAGGTCAAGATCTCATCATTCATGGGATTGAGCCCCAGATAGGGCTCTACACTGATGGTGCAAAGCCTGCTGGGATTCTCTCTCTCCCTCTCTCTCTGTCCCTCCCCTGCTCATGTGCTTTTTCTCACCTCTCAAGAATATAAACAAACAAACAAATAAATAAATAGAACCACATACCAACATTTAATGGAGGTGTCTTGTAACAGACTAGTATTTCCAATTTCTCTCTACTGTCTCTTGTGACATTGCTGCCATTCATTTCTCTTATCTGTATGCTATAATCACCTAATACATTGTTACTAGAGTTGTTTTTATAAGTGCATTTGGTTTTTTTATAGTTTATTGTCAAATTGGTTTCCATACAACACCCAGTGCTCATCCCAACAAGTGTCCTCCTCCATGCCCATCACCCCTCTCCCACTTCCCCCACCCCCATCAACCCTCAGTTTGTTCTCAGCATTCAAGAGTCTCTCATGGTTTGCCTCCCTCCCTCTCCCCAACTATTTTTCCCCTTCTCTTCACCCATGGTCTTCTGTTAAGTTTCTCCTGTTACATTTATAAGTGAAAACATGTGGTATCTGTCCTCTGCCTGACTTATTTTGCTCAGCATAATACCCTCGCGTTCCATCCACGTTGTACAAATGGACAGATTTCATTCTTTCTCATTGCCATGTAGTATTCCATTGTATAGATAAACCACATCTTCTTGATCCATTCGTCAGTTGTTGGACATTTAGACTCTTTCTATGATTTGGCTATTGTTGAAAGTGCTGCTATGAACATTGGGGTACATGTGCCCCTATGCATCAGCACTCTTGTATCCCTTGAGTAAATTCCCAGCTATGGCTGGGTCATAGGGGGATTCTATTGTTAATTGTTTGAGGAACCTCTACACCTTTTTCCAGGGGGGCTGCACCAGTTTACATTCCCACCAACAGTGTAGGAGGGTGCTCGTTTCTCCACATCCTCACCAGCTCTATAGTCTCCTGATTTGTTCATTTTCACCACTCTGACTGGCGTGAGGTGGTATCTCAGTGAGGATTTGTCTTGTATTTCCCTGATGATGAGGGACGCTTAGCATCGTCTCATGTGTCTGTTGGCCATCTGGATGTCCTCTTTGGAGAAGTGTCTGTTCATGTCTTCTGCCCATTTCTTTACTGGATTATTTGTTTTTCAGTTGTGTGTATGGTGAGTTTCTTATTTAATTTGGGCACTAGCCCTTTATCTGATATGTCATTTGCAACTATCTTTTCCCATTCCATCGGTTGTCTATTAGTTTTATGGATTGTGTCCTTTGCCATGCAGAAGCTTTTAATCTTGATGAGGTCCCAATAGTTCATTTTTGCTCTTGATTCCCTTGCCTTTGGGGATGTGTCAAGTAAGACATTGCTGCAGTTGAGGTCAAGGAGGTTGTTTCCTGCTTTCTCCTACAGTGTTTTGATGGTTTTCTGTCTCACATTCAGGTCCTTTATCCATGTTGAGTTTATTTTTATGATCTAGTTTCATTCTTTTGCATGCTGCTGTCCAGTTCTCCCAGCACCATCTGTTAAAGAGGCTGTCTTTTTTCCATTGGGTACTCTTTCCTGCTTTGTCAAAGATTAATTGGCCATGTATTTGTGGGTCCAATTCTGGGTTCTCTATTCTATTCCATTGGTCTATGTGTTTGTTTTTGTGCCAACACCATACTGTCTTGATAATAGAGTTGTTTTTAAAAATCAGTTCTTTTAAATGAATTTTGAATAAGAAAAATAAAATATTTTATTTTATCTTAATTTATTCCTTCTTGGGAACTCTTCCTTTCTTTATATACATTAAAGTTTCTGATCTGTGTAATTTTTTTTTCTGAAAATATTCTGTTAACATTTCCTGCAGGGTAGGCCTACTGGTAATTCCTTCTCTCAATTTTTGATTGAGAAAGTTTGTTTTTCCTTGACTTTTGAAGGATAATTTTGCTGGCTATAGAATTCTAGGTTGATGTGGAGGTTTTTTTGTCTTAGCACTTTAAAATATTTAATTCCACTCTTCTTGCTTGCATAGTTTTGAAGAGAAGCAGGTTGTAATTCTTATCCTTATTCTTCTATAGGTAAGGTGTTTCTCCCCTACCTCTTTGGCTTGTTTTAAAGTTTTCTCTTTGATTTTGATTTGCTAACGTTTGAATATGATATTCCTAGGTGCTTTGATGGGGAGGGGAGTTGTTTTGTTTTTTGTTTTGTTGTATTTCTCTTCTTTGGTATTCTCTGACATTCCTGCATCTATGGTCCAGTGTCTGTCATTAATTTTGAAAAGTTCTCAGCCATTAATACTTCAAATATTTCTTCTTCTTTATCCTTATTTCTTCTTCTAGTATTCGAATTATGATGATGTTACATCTTTTAATTTCTTCCCACAGTTCTTTTAAGTTCTGATCTGTTTTGTTTTCTTCTTATTTCTCTTTGCACTTTAGCTTGGAACTTTCTATTGGACTGTCTTCAAGTTCACTGATTCTTTCCTTGGCTGTGTTGAGTATATTGATGAGTCTCTCAAAGCCATTTTTAACTTCTATTATAGTGTTCTTGAGCTCTAGCATTTCCTTTTGATTCTTCCTTATACTTTCTACTTCTCTGCTTCTGTTACCAAATGCATGCTATATCCCTTTTCTATTAGAAGTCTTAGATTATTTTTTTTTTATTTTAGAGAAGGGGGGGAGGGAGGGAAGGAGGGAGAGAATCCTGAGAAGGCCACATGATCAGCACAGAGCCCAATGTGGGGCTCGATCCCATGACCCTGGGATCATGACCTGAGCCTAACTCAAGAATTGGATGCCCAACCAACTGAACCACCCAAGCACCCCAGAAGTCTTAGATTATTAGTCTCATTTATTTAAATTCTCTGATAATTGCAAAAGCTTTTTCATCTCTAAGTCTGATTCTAATGCTGGCTTTGTCTTTTCAGATTGTATTTCTCCTTACCTTTTAAGATGCTTTGTACTTTTTTCCTCAAGGCAGACATATTATATTAAGTAACAGAAATTGAGATACATGGAAGCAAACACAGGAAACTGAAGCAAACATTAGAAATTTAGTGTGAGGATTTATGTTAATTTGACTAAGGGTTGGGATGTGTTGAATGTTAAAACAAACTACAGTTGCCAGAGACTTTACCTTCATCTGGTGTCCTTTGTTTTGTCTCCCCTCTTGACTTGGGGCTTCCTAAACATTCTTTCTCAGATCGCATTTGTTTCTTACACCTCTTCTAGCTATAATCCACTATCATCTGGGAGCCCTTTTGGTTTGGAGCTAAAATATGGGGGAGAGGCAACATTCTAACACCTTATAATTAACTCCTATTTTTTAGACCTATGTCTTTGAGTTGTGAACTTCACAAGTGTTTCTCCCAAGGAATAGCTCTCCACCACCCTCCAACCTCACAGAAAGGCTAGAGGGGAGAAGAGCAGAAGAAATGCCTTTTCCTTCCCTGGGATAAAGCTCTGGTCAAGTCTTAACCCCTAGAGAGTGTACTTTTGCTATGGAGAATACTGGTCATATTTCAGAATGATTACCTTTCCCCTTTTCTTTCCAAAAGTGTGAAGGATCTTTCTCACATATTTAGTAATAGAATCAAGTGAGATTCCTTGAAATATATGGAAGTGTGGGGATCCCCTTAAAAGTACTCCATAAGATTGCTACTTCCTTCTTGCCAGCAGACTCTCTCCTTTGCTTTCTTTGATGAAGCAAGCTACCATGTTGGAGACTCTGGCAAAGTACTGAAGGTAAGCTCTAGCTCTCAAGGAATTGAATCTTGCCAGCAACCAAGTGAGTGAGTTTGAAAGTTGATCTTTCTTGACACTTCAGATGAGACCACAGGTGCTGGGCTAACACCCTGATTTCAAGATTCTGAAAGACCATAAAGCAGAGAACCCAGCTAAGGTGTGGCCAACTCCTTGCCCACAAAAACTGTAAAATAATACTTGTTTGTTGTTTTAAGTGACTAAGATTTGGAGTAATTTGGTATACAACCATAGGTAACTAAAAAACCATGTATCAGAAATCAAAAGTTGGACAAAAATCCATTTACATGTTCAATTATAAAGTAAATATATCCATTCATCAAGCTTTTCCCCCCTCCTACAATATGCCATATATATATATAGACAGAGCATCAGCAGGGGAGGGGCAGAGAGATGAAGACAGAATCTGAAGCCAGCTCCAGGCTCTGAGCTGTCAGCACAGAGCCAGATGTAGAGCTCGAACCTACAAGCAGTAAGATCATGATCTGAGCCGAAGTCAGACTTAGCCACATAGGCACCCCTGGATTCATCAGGTTTAAACCATTACTGTGAAATGAGAATCCCTTATTTTTTAAAGGCCTCTGAGAAACACAATCCCACAACCACTTTTGCTAGCTTATCTCTTTAGTTTAACATAATTAGCTCGGTTCCAAATAAATAAATTTTTAAATCATCTCTACCAAAAACTAAGAAACATTCTATATTTAGTTACAGTATTAAGCACCTACTATGCTTCTGTCTCTGTAAAATTTGTTAATGTATGCTCTGCTTTTTTCATAGGATTTTTATAAGGATCAGATGAGTATAATGTAAATTGAAAGTGCTATAGAGAAACAAGTCATTGTTTAAATAAAATATCTTTGTTTTCTTACTATAAATGATGCTTAATAGATTCTTTAAAAATAGTATTACTCTTTTTTTAGCAAACTATCTTTAATTTTAAGATTAGTATTAACCAAATTTTAAAAGTTCATTCATGATCCTTTACATTTAACTACCTCCCCATAAAATAATCACTGAATTTCACCAAAGGAATTTTCAAGACCTGAATTTCATAGATGGGAAGAATTGCCTGTTAGTCTTGTTAGTTACATGTGCTACCTGCTTGCTTGACAAAGAGGGAACATAAATTTTCTTCTATTTATGATTCTGGAATCTGTACAATTAAGATGGTATTTCCAACTCTTAGCATTTCCTACCTACTACGGTGCTTAATAAACTTTCTATGTCACAGTTTTTATAGTCACACTGTCTCATGGAAGGCAAACATTCATACTTGGAATAACAAATATTTTGCCTTTGTTTTCTCTCTGTCCCTATGTTGCACCCCCTCCCTTCCTTTTCCTGTTCAACTTCATTCCATTTGTCTTTCTTTTTTTTTAATATTTTTTTAATGTTTTTTTATTTATTTCTAGGAGAGAGAGAGAGACAGCGTGAGCAGGGGAGGGTCAGAGAGAGAGGGAGTCACAGACTCTGAAACAGGCTCCAGGCTCTGAGCTGGCAGTCAGCACAGAGCCTGACACGGGGCTCGAACCCACGAACTGCGAGATCATGACCTAAGCGAAAGCTGGACGCTTAACCGACCAAGCCATCCAGGCGCCCCTCCATTTGTCTTTCTTAACTATTACTCATAGTTCATATATATTTGAAAGTAAACCAACTTTTGGGAAATTTTATTTGATTTCTTTATTATTTTCTAATATTTTGTTATGGTTTACTTTCAAAATATTTAAGACATCATAATAAAAATAAAGAAGTACAGACCAATAAAAAAGCAAAACAAGGGCCAAATAATGAAGATGACTGGGGGATGGATAACAGAATGAAGGGCTAAAGATGGTTCAGTTAATTCTGGAGAAATGAAATTAACGACTGAGTTTCTAGGTAGCCAAACTTAAAAAGGCATTGTGAGTTAGATCATTTGCGTTGGCTAACAAAGAAAACATGAAGTTTCATTTTCTAATGTGAGGTTGACCTAAAAGTCTCTATGGCATACAGCATGGCTTGAGATTATTCCTTTAGATAGTTGATTGTCATGCAGTTACTCTGGGACTTTATGAAAACATGTACTGAGCTGCTGCTTTGTACCATGCACTGTGGTAGGGTGGGGATGTATAGGGAAGAACAAGAAAAAACCTATTCCCAAAGCCCTCCAGAAACTTATTCTAGAAAAGGAATACAATCTGTTCCTAACACTAATAATGTTAGTAGTAGTAATAATAATAATAAAAGTGGAATAGTTGAAGCTTTTACCAGTTAGAAAGATATACAAAGGTGGAATTTAGTTTAATTAGGTGGGGGAGGGAAGTTGGGTGGAGGACAGGAAAGGAGATGTGGTTCAGCAACGACGTCTAGATGATTCCTAAGGAAAGACTTTCTAGGCAGAGGAAACAGCTTTAAGAAGCTTTGAAGACCTGAAAGGCACAACAAATTTGGGGGCAGCCTGCAGACTAATACCACCAAAGCATAAAGGACCTGGGCACAAGGATAAAGGGGAGGCCTGGACAAGTCTTACACCATGCTAAGGAGCTTAGAAGTTTCCTTTTGGTGATTAGGAGCCACAGAGGAGTTTTAAACAAGGAAAAGACACCGTCAGACTTGATTTTTGTTAAGATTTTTTTGGTGGCATAGTAGAGAATAGAGGCAGGGAAATGGTACGGAAGAATCTTACAACTCAACTAAGGCAATGATGGCTGGAACAGAATGGAGAGGTCTAATTTCAGAAGCTCTGCTGAGCAGACCACATGGTTAGGCTCACCCTTGTGTCCAGTCCAAGCCCCATGCTAGTCTTAGAATATCTCGGGTCTGTTTCATAACTTATCATGAGTTCATTCTCTTGTAGGAAGTCTGGGAGGGAGGAGAATTAGGAAGTGGACGTGCTCTTTTCTCAGCCCTTCCACTCATGGCATTTGGCACTTTTTTTAATGATCCAAAAGGAAACCTGACTCCCACATCCTGGGATTGAAGAGGTGCTATTCTTTCTGTGAATTGATATTTCACAAATTTAGACCAAGGTTTTCTAATTCTCTTACCAATTTTATTTAAAAAGTAGTAACAGTTCATATATTTTTAAGACAGATTAAATGAAGGAAATCACAAGCTCTCAATGCTTTGGAAGTTGCAGTTCCTGAAGCTAAAGTAGTAAAACTCAATAGCTTGCTAATATATTGCCATATGAGAGGGGAAAAAAATTAAGACCAAGGAATTAGTGTGCTGCCAGCATAAAAGACCTATTTATTAGCACTTGGCTGGTACCATGTTTTATGTTATTGCTATCAAGAAGCTGATAACATGATTTCTGAAAAATTTTCAGTGCTTGACAAATACTTTTGCTCCTTAGTGTTCTATATTTTAATGGTAAATATTCCCAGAAAATCTAGGTTTCATACGCATTTACCTGAGTTATTTTAGAGCTATGCACACAACACTGAACTTTCACTATTTAATATTTGCACGTTCCAAAGGCTACCCACATTTGGCTCCTGCAGACAAATGTCAACAATAGGATGAATGTTTCTATTCTCTGCTCTAAACCACCCAGGTTAACATTTCAACTTTGTAACAACTGATAAAGCTAAAAAGAGATTTGGTATCCAAATTGCCAAGCTTACATTTCAATGACTGGTCTAGCAATGCTATAGACTAAAGATACACTTCAGCCTAACAGATTCTTTTCTTGCCTTCTTCAGAAATGGCACCTCAAGAGTGAGACCTGTGAATCTAATTAGTTTGGGCATTTGTTCCTTACCCTTTGAATCAGCCTGTAGGATGAGCAGCTGGTCTGCAGACTTCTCCGTTGCTCTAAGGAGAAGCAGTGTGCTCTGGCTTCTGGGGCAGGAAGTTGCTCCTTAGCCAAGCCTGTCAGTCACTTTGAATCTGGGAGTGACCAGTATGGTAAATTCAGATAAGAAGTACCCTACAAATATCAAGATTGATTGTGACCTACTGCTAAATGGAGATTCAAAGAAAAATAAGATGATAAATAAAATGAATGAGAAAATAGTGAATTGGGTAAAGATGGTCAAAGGGTACAACTTTCAGTTATAATATAAAAACGTTCTGTGGATTTAATATACAGCACAGTGGCTATAGTTAATAATACTGCATTGAATATTTGAAAGTTGCTAAAAGAATAGATCTTAAAAGTACTTTTGTAGCAAGAAAATAATTGTAACTATGAGTTGTAAAAGATATTAACTAAACTTATTGTGGTAATCATTTCATGATATATACATCTATCAAATCATTATATTCTGCACCTAAATCTAATACAGTGTTATCTATATTGTCAGTTATATCTCAATTTAAAAAGTAAAGATTGGAATTTTAGGATACAGCAATGGGAGGTTGGGGAAAATATTTTATAGGTCAGAGAATATTGGTAGGAGAGGTTACCTTTTCCATGGTAAGCTTCTTAAAGGCAGAGTACTATATTTCATTCATCTTTATCTCCTCTATAAGGCCTAACCCAATACCTTGCATATTTAAGAAAACTAAGATGAATAAGATGGTTCCTATCTTCAAGGAACTCACTATTTGAAAAGAAGCAAATTAGTAACCAATTGCAACACAAGTTATAAATGCTACACACAGGTTCCTCATCTAAAACAGAATACACACCCTCACACTCTCAAATCAAGTGTCACATCCCTCCTTTTGCTTGCACAACCATCCCTAGAACTCATGAAGCAATATGGCCTTTGAAAAATATTTACATAATTCTCTGCTGTCTTTATGAAGAAAACACTAATTGTTTTTAGTACCCACTTTTTATGTGCTGGCAAAACCCAGCAGAATTCTCTTAAGTGTTTCTGGATTTATTGTTTAGGTTTTACTAATTAAATTAATTAGCAGGAGAAAGAAGGATTAGTCACTGTATAGTTTTACAACTCATCAGCAACTCCAGGGCTCCATTAGTGAATGCAGGAACATTCTACAGGCAGGATCCTCACCAGGATATTAAACAGATTTTGTTCTGTGATTTGTTTCAGAATAAAATCCCACTCACCTTCTTAGTTGATATGTGTGTGGTTCAACACAATTTGGATACTTAAAAAACATCACATGAGGATGTGAACTGTTGCTTAAGGATAAATTGCCATACCTTAGACCAAAACATTTCTCCAGTATCCATTACCCTCCACCCTTGCTGTTGGAAGCCAGTGAGTTTGTTTGCTATCACTAGTAACCACCTACCCATTGTGTACAGATTACATCTGGCATGAAGTATAGAGGTACTGTGTGGGGAATCTGCAAATTCTCTAAAGCAGATTGTAGCAGAGAAGTCAGAAATAGGAGTTTGGTCTGCAAGAACAGATGAAGTCTTCTCCGAACATCTGGTTTTTATTGAGACAGCAATTACTGTGTAGCTGTGAGGGAAGCCAGGGAAGACACCCCCACCTCACTGAAGCTTGAATATTTAAGTTGAGCCATACATTCACATACTTTTTTAGAATTGATATTTCTTATATCTCCATGTTATTTTTTCCTTGATTGACAGTCCAGAAGGCATTTAAGAATCCTGTCAGCAAAATAGATCCCTTAGAACTGTTTAATCTAAAGACAGTCTTTTATGTATGAATAGGGGCTCAGAATGTTTGGTTATGCTTTAGTTCATCTGCTAAGACTTCCGGGGATGAATGAGTACTGTGGTCAGTTTAGTCCCATGCCACTCATGGTCCCAAGGATAAAACATAGCGTTGTCACATTTGAAAAGTGGCATATGTTTTACTAGTAATTACCTCTTATATGTTTACTATTCAAGAAATGCAGGTGTGGGTTTTTGAACAGTGGCCAATGACAATGTGCCTGACTGGCAGCAGTTCCTAAGTGAGTCATGTTTCACTGTCTGTCGGGTTTTATAACTGTTTTCACTACTAATTTAGTTCTGTGATGCAGTGTGCAATTAGTTCTATAATGGAAGCAGCTGTCTTCAGTTACACAATGACACTTTCCCCTTTGGCTTGCACAGAGCTTGTTGTGGTTCCACTGATGTGATGATGGGAGTTGTAAAGTGGTACCTAGATGAGCCACAGTGGGCCCAGACCTTCCACATGCATAGGATTCTTGCTTACTCACTGCTACTCCACTGTCCTTTCTCATGGCTCAGTTAAAAAGGAGGTTGCAAAGGAAGTTGTTCCTTTCGAGGCATGTCCTGTGGAGACTGACGATCAGTGCATTTGTACCCCCTACAATCCTGTTGTTTATTTTTAAGTGATACCTTAGGTCAAAGTTGAGGTGGAGAGTTACAATGGGTAGAACAAGAGGGTTGTAGTTGGCTCACTTTCTGATACTGAGCTATGGTTTTAAAGAACTAAGATGAAGCCTGAATACAGCAGATACCTGTATATGAACAATATAAGAATTGCATTTAATGTTTACAACTAGAGGGAATGTGATAGTATGCTACGGCTTCCACTGCTCTTTGAAAAACACCCTGTCCTGTCAGGAGTTTCCATGTTTTCTATTTTCAATTTCAAATCCCATATGATAGCTGGGACTTGCTGAGAAACCTAAAGTAATGCCCATTCTGAGCCTATCTGCTTTAAATAGGTTTGATAGTTTGAGCATTCCCTTCCAAGTATAATTCCAAGCATAATTCCCTAAGATGTCTTTAGAATTTTGCTACTCAAAGTATGGTTCATGGACCAGGAATATTATCATCACTTGGAAACCTGTTAGGAGCACAGGATCTATTTCAGACCTACTGAATCAGAATCTGCACTTTAATAAGATCTTCAGGCAATTCATAATGCACATTAAGGTTGAGAAACTCTTTGAAAAGCTCTACTTTAGAAATTTATTATTTAGTACTTATTAGTGGTTGCTAATGAGCATCTTGCAGCACTTATGATCAACAGAAATATCTGGTTCTTTTATTAGTTTATATATTTTTTTTATGGACCACTTCTTTCTCTCTAAAATATAAAGCCCTTTGGTACTTCCTCTAAAGAGGTACTTCCTCTGCTTTGTTTATTATAGTATCTGCAGCATGTAGAATAGTGCCATTGCATATTAACATTTAACAAATATTTGTTGAATTAAATGAATGCATAAAGGACCCACTGTGGATAAAATGTGTGTGTAGTAACAAAGGCCTGGCATATCAAGTTTCGTAATCCCATGGGGTTGCCTCAGAACTTCAATGCCTCTGCATACCATACCTGAGGCATGTAGGTAAGGGAAAAATTGACACAGGCAGTTTATGAGTTCAGAGATCATAACTGCTTTGCTAGCCCCAGAGGAAAGCTTGACTGTCTAGGGAAGGAGTGGGGTCTCCAACTTTCCTCCCCTAGATTTTTGGAGAATGGCAGAGTTATCAGAATTGCTGCAAGATGTAATGCACTCCAGTTGAGCCAGAACAATGCTTAAGAATACTACCCAACATGGACTGTTAGAAAAACAACCAGAAAGATTCAGGAGCCTGAGCCTTGATAGGATGACCAACTCATTCTGGGTGGCCTGGGACACTCCTGGTTTTAGGATGAAAATTTCTATGACTCAGGAAATCCCTCAGTCCAAGGGCAAAGTGAGAAAGTTACTCACTCTACTTGAATGTTTACTGGAGTGTCATATCTGCTGTGAGTCTCTGTCAAAGGGTGGAGTACTTGGAGTTTTGTGATTCAACCAAGAATGTCCCAAAAGCAAAAACTTACTTAGGGGTGGATCCCTCAAGTCCACCTAGGAAATAGTGGCTTAAATCCCATTAATTTCACAAAAGAATCCTTTACTTTTCTCTTTTTTGACAAATATGGGCAGGGACAAGCATTTTCCTCAAAAGAGAATGACCCACTAAATGAGTAGCTCTCTAAAGCTTCATCAGAAGCTGCCCCAAAGGTGCTAATATTTGAGTTATCTTAAAAGTACACTGCCCCAGAGTGCCTGGGTGGCTCAGTCTGTTAAAACTTTTACTCTTGGTTTCGGTTTCTGCTCAGGTCATGATCTCACTGTTTCATGGGTTCAAACCCCACATCCACATGGGCTCTGTGCTGGCAGCAGGATGCCTCTCCCTCTCTCTCTGCCTCTCCCCCACTGAGTCTGTTTCTCTCAAAAAAATAAATTAAAAAAAAAATACACTGCCCCAAGACCTGAGCAGAACCTTGCCAGGAATGCTTTCATACATTGAAGCCATAGAGTAATTTCCCTAAATTGAATTCATTTCCAAATAAAATTTTTATGACTGCTATTTCCAAATGTACTCATTTAGTTTTTCTTTCCTCAAAAAAAAAAAAAAAACAAAAAAAAACAAAAATATGGATGGGATGGGTTAGGGTGGGACTGTGGTGTTAGAAATCCAGGACCAGATTATTTCATCACAAAATGCCTTAGTTCAGTTGGAATGCTTTTACATGTATACAGTGATATTCAGCTATGTAATGAAATAATATTACTTAATAATTTAATCTATAAATGGTCTGAGCTTCATATTTTGTCATGAGGCTGTTGCCATGGTGCCAGTGGTCACCATTCAAAGACCACAAGACTGTCCAAAGCAAAACTTTCTTGTAGTTAAGAATAGGTTTTTATCAATGAAAAATATCTATGGTTTAAATATCTTATTTCTTTTTTTTAAATTTTTTATGAATAGTTTATTGTCAACATGGTTTCCATATAACACCCAGTGCTCATCCCAACAAGTGCCCTCCTCCATGCACATCTCCCCTCTCCCCCCCCTACACCCATCAGTCCTCAGCTTGTTCTCAGCATTCAAGAGTCTTTCATGGTTTGCCTCTCTCCCTCTCCCCCACTATTTCCCCCTTCTTCTCCCCCTTGGTCCTNCTTCAATTTCCTTCATAAATTTTCTATAGTTTTCATCATACAGATCTCTTATATCCTTGATTAGGTTTATTCCTAGGTACTTTATGGATTTTTGTGCACTTGTGAATGGGATCCGGTTCTTGATTTCTCTTTCTGTTGCTTCATTGTTGGTGTATAAAAATGCAACTGATTTCTGTATAAACATTTTATTTCTTAAAATAGGTCCAGCAAGATACTATAGAAAGTTTGGGGAAAAGAGAGGAGTAAAAATCATTTGAAATAACAACTGTTCTATTACAAAAATTGCATATATATTTTATATATTCTTAAACTCTGTTTTAAAATAGTATTGTCACAGAGTGCCTGGGTGGCTCAGTTGGTCAAGCGTCCAACTTCAGCTCAGGTCATGATCTCACTGTTTGTGGGTTCGAGCCCCGTGTCGGGCTCTGTGCTGACAGTGAGCTCAGAGCCTGGAGCCTGCTTCAGATTCTGTATCTCCCTCTCTCTCTGACCCTCCCCTATTCATGCTGCCTCTCTCTCTCTCTCTCTCAGAAATAAATTAAGAAAAACATTAAAAATTTTTAAAAAAATAAAATAGTATTGTCTTATATACTTGATATAGAAAACACTGAACATGATACATGGTTCTATAATTGAAAAAGGCTAAACAAAGCTATTCCCCAGACTCATGTTTAATTATTTGACATACCTGAGTGACTTTGGAATAACTAAGTACTATATTATAGAGCACTTGATAATAACAAATGCAATTACCAATTGAAGTGCATTAATATCTTCTGAACTACATTTATTATTTTGATTGCAAACTGGTGTATGATCTCATTCACAAACCATGATTTTATTCTTGCTCACTCATGTTATACACTTATAGACTGTTTTCTTGTAATTAGAGCAATATCTTCACTGTGATGTTGCAACACACACTGGTATGTCAGAATCGATTATGAAGTATGTTGAAAGAAGTTGTAACTAATAAGAGGAAGAGGTCCGAAGCTTAAAAATTATTTACTTTATAAAATAAATCAAAGTAGCTCTAGATTACCCAGGTCATTTTATTATGCTGTGCTCTCTTCAGAGAGAAAAGGAATGGGTTTTGAACTAGCAGAACAGGATTGTCCATAGCTTACTCTACATTCTTGTACAGGCTGTCTAGGGAGTATGACACATGGAAAGGTAGTCTGTCCCGGGTAGAAAAAAAAAAACTTAAGAATAACTGGTCTTGGGTTGTCTGGGTGGATCAGTTGGTTAAGCGTCAGACTCTTGATTTTGTCCTAGGTCATGATCTCAGAGTTGTGAGATACAGCCCCATGTCCAGTTCCACACAGGGTGTGGAGCCTGGTTAAGATTCTGTCTCCCTCTCTCTGCACCCCCCCCCTCCATTTAGGCACACACCCCTCTTCAAAAAACAAAACAAAACAAAAAATGAGTTACTGGTCTACACTGTCAAAAGGAAAGGAAAGAGTCATGAAGCAGGAGATTAGGATGTTATATGTAACATCCAGTTTACCCCTACACTGAAGTGCATAGGAAAGAAGAAACTCTTTACCAATGTTCATTCAGAAACAGTTATTAGGCATTTATCAGACACCGTGTGTAGCAATTCAGGTTCTTCAAGAAGCACTCAACTTAGGAGAGTCATGTTTATTCCCACCATTTACCCACACTTCAATGAATACTTCACTTTGACATTCAGAGCTCTGTTTTGTTTTGTTTTAGTTTAAATAAATTGAATAAGAAGAAGAAGAAGAAGAAGAAGAAGAAGAAATACTTACCAAGATGGGATAGGCATGCAAAAGACATATTGGAGGAAGTGTTTATGAAGAATAAAAAGGCAGTAGGAATAGAAAAAGAGAGAGGCTTCAACAATGCAGGTCTGACACATGAAAGGAGAGAGGGAATACAGATTAAGTAAAAAGGTCTCTATCCATACTGTAATTCTGAGGATGTTTTAGCCAGGTCAACTGGGGATCCCTGAGTGTAGTGGGCTGAATGGTGCCTCCTCCCTACCCCAGAAGATATGTCTACCCAGGGTCTGTGAATGTGACCTTATTTGGACAAAGGAGTCTTTGCAGATGTAATTAAGGATATCAAGATCAGATAATCCTGGACTAACTATGCAGTCCCTGGATCAAATGACAAGCATCCTAATAAGAAGAGGAGACACAGATACAAAGAAGGGAAGGGCATGTAAAAACAGAGACAGATATTTGAGTTATATAGCTACAAGTCAAAGAACACTAAGGATCACCGGCAGCAACTAGATGCCAGGAGAGAATATTGAAATGGTTCTCCCTTGGAGCCTCTGGAAGGAGCCGACCATGACAACACACTGATTTCAGACTCTTGGCCCCCAAACTGTGGAAGAATATATTTGTATTTTTTTTAAGCCACCCAGTTTGTAGTTTGTTATGGCATCCACAGGAAACTCATAAACTGAGTCAGGGTTGCTCATTAGAGGAGCCCTGCATCCCACAGGAATGGGCCAGGACTAGCACTCACTCATGTCATTAGCTGGGAGCAGTCCAGAGGAAGCAAGGCCTCACCATGATTACAAACATAGATTCAGAAGAGTGTCAGCTAGGATTGTTATTTAATTACGCTTGCCACAAGTTTCTCCTGAGGGAGATCCAGGTGATGCAGCTCCACAAATGCCATACTATGAGTAGCAAAGGAGTTAAGAGTAGAGAATACAGTCTTTGATTTCAAGAGCTTAGTTGGTAAATCAGCAGATGTTACACACCTGGAAATACAAGCATATAGCTGATAAAGCATGATTATTTATACATAAATTCTAAGGGAATCCAAAACCATGGAAGGGTCAGCTTGGAATGAGTTGAATCTGGGAAGCCTCCTTAGATGAAAGTGGTACACTTAAATCACTGGATAGGAAGTAGGATGAATTGAATGGGTGACAGCAGAGAGCAGAGTACCAGCAGTAAGGTTAAAAAAAGAAAGTGAAGATGACATGATATTATATACAGAAAACCCTAAAGGTTCCATCAAAATACTACTAGAACTGATTAATGAGTTCAGTAAGGCTACAGGATATAAAATCAATATACAGAAATCCAGTGTTTATGCACTAATAACAAAGTAGCAGAAAAAGAAATTAAGCAACAGTCCCATTTACAATTGCTCCAATAATAATAATAATAACATATTTAGAAATAAACTTAACCAAGGGGGTGAAACAACTATACTCTGAAAACTATAAAATATAGATGAAAGGAATTTAAGATGATAAAGACATGGAAAGATATTCCATGCTCATAGATCAGGAGAGCAAATATTGTTAACATGTCCATACTACCGAAAGCAATCTACAGATTTAATGCAATCCTTATCAAGATACCAGAACATTTTTCACAGAACAAGAACAAATTTAAATGTGTATGGAACCACAGAAAACCCTGCATAGTCAAAGCAATCTTGAAAAAGAAGAACAAAACTGGAGGTATCACAATCCTAGATTTCAAGATATATTACAAACCCACAGTAGTATGGGTACTGGCACAAAAATAGATACATAGACCAATGAAACAGAATAGAGGTCCCAGAAATAAATGCATGATTACATGGCCAATTAATCTTTGATAAAGGAGGCAAGAGTAGGCAATGGGAAAAGACAGTCTCTTCAACAAATGGTGCTGGGAAAACTGGATAGCTACATGCAAAAGAATGAAAGTAGACCACTTTCTTATACCATATACAATAATAAACTCAAAATGGATTTAAGAACCTAAATGTGAGACCTAAACCATAAACATCCTAGAAGAGAGCATAGACAGTAATTTCTCTGACATTAGCTGTAGTATCATCATTTTTCTAGATATGACTCCTGAGGGAAGGGAAACAAAAGCAAAAATAAACTATTGAGAATTACATCAAAATAAAAAGCTCTTCTGCAGCAAAGGAAACCATCAACAAAACTAAAAGACAACCTACTGAATGGGAGGAGATATCTGCAAATGACATATCTGATAAAAGTATCCAAAGTATATAAAGAACTTATACAATTCAACATAAAAAAACACACAAATAATCCAATTTAAAGATGGGCAGAAGACAAGAACAGACATTTCTCCAAAGCAGACATACAAATGGCCAAAAAAACATATGAAAGGATGTCCTACATCACTCATCACCAGGGAACTGAAAATCGAAACTACCATGTGATATCACCACCTACCTGTCAGAATGCGCAAAATCAAAACCACAAGAAACAACAAGTGTTGGCGAGGGTGTGGAGAAAAAGGAACCCTTGTGCACTGCTGATGGGAATGCAAACTGTTGCAGCAACTGTGGAAAACAGTATGGAGGATCCTCAAAAAATTGAAGACAGAATTACCATATGATCCAATTATTCTACTACTGGGTATTTACTCAAGCAATACTAAAACACTAATTTGAAAAGATATATGTGCCCCTAAATTTACTGTAGTATTATTTACAAGCCAAATTATGGAAGCAGCTCAAGTGTCCATTAGTACATGAATGGATAAAGAAGATAGGGTGTGTGTGTGTGTGTGTGTGTGTGTGAGAGAGAGAGAGAGAGAGAGAGAGAGAGAGAGAGATGGAATATTACTTGACCATTAAAAAGAGTAAAATCTTGCTCTTTGCGATAACGTGGATGGATATAGACAGTATAATGCTAATTGAAATAAGTTAGTCAGAGAAAGACAAATACCATATGATTTCACCCATAGGAGGAATTTAAGACACAAAATGAACAAGAAGAAAAGAGACAAACAAGAAGCAGACTCCTAACTACAGAGAAAAAATTGATGGTTACCAGAGGGAAGGTGTGCGGAGAGGTTAGGGGGGACGAAGAGTACACTTACCATGATGAGCACTGAGTATTGTATATAACTGTTGAATCATTGTATTATATATCTGAAACTAACATAACACTGTATGTTAGTTATAGTGGAATTAAAATTTTTAAAAAAGGAAAAGAAACTGAAGACCTTGACCTAGTTCTTTCTTGAAAAACTGTATGAGAGATTGAGGAGGAAAATATTTCACAAGGCATGGGATGAATGTGAAGGGAAAAGTGGGCAGAAACATACAGATATAAGGTCTTCCTGAACTCCACATTTGTTTATTTAAAAAATATGTCTCTTGGGGTGCCTGGGTGGCTCAGCTGGTTAAGCGTCCAACTTCGGCTCAGGTCATGATCTCACTGCTCGTGGGTTTGAGCCCCGCGTCAGGCTCTGTGCTGACAGCTAGCTCAGAGCCTGGAGCCTGCTTCAGATTCTGTATCTCCCTCTCTCTCTGACCCTCCCCTGCTCACGCTCTCTCTCTCTCTCTCTCTCTCTCTCTCTCAGAAATAAATAAAACATTTTAAAAATTTTAAAACAATATGTCTCTTGTGTCTGGCACGTGACCACCCACTGCAATGGCCACGCTTGGAGCTGCTTTTCGTGCTTGGGAGCCTTGACGGGATCCCGGACCTTAGGCTTAGCCTCCTACGGAGCTCAAGGTACTCAGTTCTTGGGTGCCTAGGGGAAGGAGTTCTTCGACAAGGCCAACAAACACCACTTCTTACACAGCCTGGCACTGTTAGGGGTGCCGCATTGCTGAAAGGCCCTCTGTGCCAGGTTACTGCTAGCCTCTGGAACCACCTTATTCTGCACCGGCTCTGACTACCAGGCTCTGAGTGGAAATCCCAGCGTCCAGACTTTGGTCCCCATGGGAGGGAGCCTGTTAATCTTGAGCTTGCTTTCCATGGCCCTTTGAGCTTCCTTGTATTTGACTGCTGGGTACTTCTTTGAGAGTTGGAGCAGGGAGGGAATTAAAAGAGAATGGCAAATTANCTCTTGGCAAAACTCAGACTCAGAGCAGAATCCATATAGGAAGAATCCAGGAAGCCCCAGTCTTCAGGAATAACAGATTCAATCAGGATCCAAAAGAAATGATTATATTTATTAATAAATAAATAAGGGGCATGGTATTTAGAGCTGGTGGATCCTTACAACCATACTTACTGACTGATATTGGGTAAGTCACTCAAATTCTAAGGTAGATTTCCATGTGTTAAACAGAGATAATACTGCAGTTATTGAGAGGCTTAAGTGAGCCAGAGTATGTTAATGCACAGTGTAAACTAAAGTGGTCTACAGTGTTAGTTATTACTATGCTTGATTGAGACCCCTGCTATCATCTAAATCTGAGTTAAATACACTTAAACATCCATAATCCCATCATTCAAAAACAATTACTATTAACTTTTTAGTATATAACTCCTTCCATCTTTTTCATTGTGTATGTGGAGATATATACTGCTACATTTTTCCAGGCTGCATTGCCACTTACCCCCATCCCCTATACAAATGAATTATCCAAAACATGTTTTCCTCCTACATAATGTATTGTGGACACCCTTTTGTGTTAGTAAATAAAGATGTATAGCATTTTTAATGCCAAACATAGTAGAGATCACTAGAGCTTACCCATATCCTGCTTCTTCCAGCCACACAGAAGAATAAACATCCCAAGTTGCCTTGAAGTTAGGCAGACCCATGTGACTAGTTCTGAGCAATTAGCTGAGTAGAAATGATGTGTGTCACCTACAGCCTGAGGTGGTGAAGAGCCTTTGCATTGCCCTTCAGCTCTGCCACAGTGGCATTAATTGAAATGATGGAGCTACAGGATGGAGATAGCCTGACAGGGAGCTCCCTTGAGGAGATTACCAGACTTACAATGCGCTCAGTGCAAGCAAGGGGAAAAAATTAGAAGTAAAGCTTTCGTGATTTCAGAATTTGCTTAGTATAAAAACATAGTCTAGCTTATCCTGACTAACATACAGGATAATAGTTCATATGTGGACACATATTATTTCAAATTCCTCATTATTATAAGCAATTCTGCAATGAACATTTTTTTGAGAGAGAAAAGATTGTGTGTGGGAGAGAGGGAATGAGATTATCTTAAGCAGGCTCCACACTCAGCACGGAGCCTCATGTGGCACTCAATCCTATGATCCTGGGATTATGACCTGAGCCAAAATCAATAGCTGGATGCTTAGGGCACCTGGGTAGCTCAGTCAATTAAGCTTCCAACTTTGGCTCAGATTGTGACTTCATGGTTCATAGATATGAGCCCTGCGTCGAGCTCTGTGCTGGTAGCTCTGAGCCTAGAGCCTGCTTCAGATTCTGTGTCTCCTTCTCTCTCTGCCCCTCCCCTGCCCCCACTCTCTCTCTCTCTCAAAAATAAATAAACATTTAAAAAAATAGTTGGGCGCTCAACCAACTGAACATCTTTGTATATATAATATATAGTTAGAACATGTATTATTTATTAACATATTTACATAATTAATATATACTCCATTTATATTATTACATTATTTAATTTTTTTGCAAATTTATTTGATTATTTCCTTAGAATAAATTACTAGAAATACAATTTCTGGGCCAAAAGGTATGCACTTTAACTTTCAATAGAAATTGACTTAATTGCACCCCAACAGAGGTTGTATCTAAATTGTAAAGCCACCTAAAGTATATTAGAGTACTTTTTATTATATATGTTAGACAAAATTGTACATTATCAACTAAAGCTTTTAAAATTAATGTCTTTGACTACTAATGAGGTTTAAATTTTTCATGTATTTATTGGCTATTTAAATTCTCTAGTAAAGTACAATTAATGTCTTAAATATATTTTTCTATTTGGCTGTTTTATAGTAGTAATAGTACTTAACATGTCAAGAATATCAATCCTCTATCTGCCTGTATGTTTCAAATATTTTCCTTGGTCTTTTTGTCTTTTTTTTTCTTCAAAGATTTTATTTAAATTCAAGTTAGTTATATATATGTAGTATTGGTTTCAGGAGTAGTAGTTAGTTCATCACACTTATATACAACACCCAGTGGTCATCACAACAAGTTGCTTTTTGTCTTTTAATTTTCCTTTTAATGTTCTGCCATATGAGCATCTTTACTTTTTACATAGTTAAAATTAAGAGTTTCATTTATGGAGGTGCCTGGGTGGCTCAGTTGGTTAAGGGTCTGACTTCAGCTCAGGTCATGATCTCATGGTTTCTGAGTTTGAGCCTTGGGTTGTTGGGTTCTGTGCTGACAGCTCAGAGCCTAGAGCCTGCTTCAGATTCTGTCTCTGTCTCTTTCTGCCCCTCCCCCACTTATAATTTGTATCTCTCTCTATCTCTCTCTCAAAAATAAATAAACGTTAAAAAATGTTTCCTTTATGGTTTCTGGTTTTGGTGTCCTGATTGGCTTTTTACTTCTATCTCAAGTTTTAAAATATATTCATTCAGCTATGTTTTATTTTCTATTTGATTTGAAATAACAACTTATCATATAAAAAGTTCTATGTTTTGTTAATGTGTTTGTGTACCTCTTATTTAGTTGATCTAGCTGTCTGTTCCTAAGCCAGTATATGCCATTTTATTTATTATAGGCTTAGAATAACTGAACTTAGTGCAAATCCTCTTGCCCATTACTCTTTAAAAATAGAACTTTTGTAGCTATATTTCTACATTAATTCTTCAAGATAAATTAGAATAAATTTGTAAACTTCCATACAACAAAATATTATTATCCAAATGAAATCTGCAGAACTTCTTAGGTTGAAGCAATGGAGATGGGGATGGGGGAGCTGAAATCCTATCTACTCATCCACCCATAGGATTCTTGCAACTTCAGAGGAACAATTTAAGAAATCACTACTCTGGGGATCCCTCCTGCTCTAAAGCACACTCTTCCCCATCACTAAATGTCATGAGGCAATCAGAAACAGATGAATGAGCCTCATGGTCTATTTTCTGTACTGATGGCCTTGGTCCCCTCACAAAATGGCAGTCTCCCACACCTCTGTATGCCAATAGCCTGCTGCTTCTTCCTGCAGTTGCTTTGGCTGCAGGTGCTCATCCATCATGAGTTGATCTCCCCTATCCTTTTATCTGCTTTTCAGCTGCCCTAAATAATATCTTTATTACCCCAATACTTGAACATCTGTTCCAGATTTAAGTATTTTCACTTAACAGTAGCTTTGGAACCATTTAAGTACCTAAACATTTCCATACTCAGCTGAAGGAAATATAAAATGTGAAACATTAAAGATGTGCTATAGATGGAGAGGTGACAAGTACATAGAGACTCACTTTCCCTGGGTAAAAGGAGAAAGCTCTGGTGGTCTGAATTTCCCAAGTTACATTTACATGTCCTCAGCACCTGAAATGGAAAAGTGAGGATTTCATCTTTCTAACTATGTCTGGTATATTTGTGCTATCATTATTCACTAAAAGGGCAGAACATTTACCACTGGTTTCTTTTTACATCCACAGCATGGAAGAAATCCAAGTCTTTCTGTTAATTATGATTCCTATTAACCACATGTAATTCCTTTAGTAAAATTAAAGTTTAATGGAAACCCATCTTTCCCTTGTTATAATGAATTTAAAATACATACAAAACAAATTTAAAATTACATTAATTTGTTAAAATAAGGCAATGGAACATATGTCTTAGTAAGAAGGTTGACATACCTTCATTGGAATTTAGAAGACTTTCCAGTCATTCATTTATTAGTCATTCCTTCATTCATATTTATTGAATGCCTAATATAAAGTACTGTGCTAGGGATATATAGCAGGGAGAAGTTCATACTGTAATGGAGGTAAAAATTTAGTAGGGAGAGATTAACAGTTGGTAAATAAGCAATAAATAAAAAATCACACAGTGCGTGATAAGTGCTGTACTAAGAATTTAAAAAGTAATGTGATAGACATTGCCTCCTTTGGATTAGATGATCATGGAAACTTCTCTGTGAACATAACTTCAAGCAAAAGTATGACTGGAAACCAAGAGATACTCACATGAATATCAAGGAAAGAGTCTTGTAGCTTAACAGAAAAACTGGAACAAAGCCATAGTGTAGGTAGTATTGTAAGGCCTTTGTGACTGCCCTTATAGTGAACAAGAGAGAACACAGTACAAGAGGGTTTTAATAGATAGTTAGGGGTGAAATTACAGATAGTTTTGCAAACTGGGTTAAGGAATTTAAATTTTATCCCAAGTATGAAGGAAAGCCATTGGAGGATTATAAGCAGATGAATGAAATATTCTGATTTACGTTTACAGACAAACAAAGAATTTTTTAGCACTATGGCTGCTAAACAAAGAATTGATTAAGAGAGGTAAGAAGGAAATAATGGAGAAGTGCAGGGGGAAATGATGTTGGGGAGAGGGAAGTTTTGTTGGAAGGATACTCCCAAGTAGACAAGATGTGACATGTAAAAGAATGGCCTTAAAACAGAATGTTCATTCATGACAGGAAGGAAAACAGACTGGTCTAGGTTCAGTAGGTTAAGTAGAATGGTACTGCAAGAGTTTGGAAAATGTACTCTGACTGCTTCCAATTCCTCAGTGAATTAGGAAGCAACATTAGTGCTAAGAGTGAGAATGGGTCTCCCAACAAACAAAAGCCCAAGGCCAGATGGCTTCCTAAGGGAATTCTACTAGACATTTAAAAAAGAGGTAATACCCATTCTTCTCAAACTGTTCCACAAAATAGAAATGGAAGAAAAACTCCAAAACGCCATGAGGCCAGCATTACCTTGATTCCAAAACCCCACAGACATTCTCACCAAGATAATAGCAAATTGGTTCTAACAGTGCATTAAAAGAATTATTCACCATGATCAAGTGGAATTTATTCCTGGACTGTAGGGGTGGCTCAATATTTGCAAATCAACCAACATGATATACCACATTAACAAATGAAAGGATAAGAACCATATAGTCTTTTAAATAGATGCAGAAAAAGCATTTGACAAAATATAGCATTCATTCTTTATAAAAACCTTCAACAAATTAGGGATAGATGGAACATACCTCAACATCATAAAGGCCATATACCAAAGACCCACAGCTAATATAATCAACGGTGAAAAACCGGGAGCTTTTCCTCTTTAGTCAGGCACAAGTCAGGGATGTCCACTCTCACCATTGTTATTTCACACAGTACTGGGAGTCTTAGCCTCAGCATTCAGACAACAAAAAGAAATAAAAGGCATCCAAAGCAGCAAAGAAGACTTCAAATTTTTGCTATTTGAAGATGACATGATACTTTTTGGAGAAAATCCAAAAGACTCTACCAAAAAACTGATGAATCATTCTAATACATGCTAATTCATGATAATACATGAATTCAGCAAAGTTACAGGATAGAAAATCAATGTACAGATATCTGTTGCATTTCTATACACCAATGATGAAGCAGCAGAAAGAGAAATTAAGGAACTGATCCCATTTAAAACTGTATCAAAATCCATAGAATATCTAAAAATACACCTAACCAAAGAGGTAAAAGATCTGTACTCTGACAATTATAGAACACTTAGGAAAGAAAGAGGACATGAAGAAATTGAAAAGCATCCCATGCTCATGGGTGGAAGAACAAATATTGTTAAAATGTCTATACTATCCAAAGCAATCTACACATTTAATGCAATCCCTGTCAAAATACCACCAGCATTTTTCACAGAGCTGGAACAAACAATCCTAAAATTTATATGGAAATACAAAAGACCCTGAATAACCAAAGCAATCTTGAAAGAGAAAAGCAAATCTGGAGGGATCACAATTTTGGACTTCAAGCTGTATTACAAAGCTGTAGTCATCAAGACAGTATGGTATGGGCACAAAAACAGACACATAGATCAATAAAACAGAATAGAAACCCAGACGTGGACCCACAACTAATGGCCAACTCATCTTCGACAAAGCAGAAAGATTATCCAATGGAAAAAAAGACTGTCTCTTCAACAAATGGTGTTGGGAAACCTGGATAGCAACATGCAGAAGAATGAAACTGGACCACTTTCTTACACCATGTACAAAAATAAATGCAAAATGGATAAAAGGCATAAATGTGAGACAGGAGACCATTGAAATCCTAGAAGAAAACACAGGCAGCAACCTCTTTGGCTTCAGCCACAGCAACTTCTACTAGACATGTCTCTGGAGGTAAGGGAAACAAAAGCAAACATGAACTATTGAGACTTCGTCAAAATAAAAAGCTTCTGCACAGCAAAGGAAACAAACAAAACTATAAGACAACCTATGGAATGGGAGAAGATATTTCCAAATGACATATCAAATAAAGGGTAAGTATCTAAAGTCTATAAAGAACTTATCAGGTTTAATACCCCCCAAAACAAACAATCCAGTTAATAAATGGGCAGAAGACATGAACAGACATTTTTTCCAAAGATGTCCAGATGGCTAACAGACACATGAAAAGATGCTCAACATCACTCATTATCAGGAAAATACAAATCAAAACCACAATGAGATACCACCTCACACCTGTCAGAATGGTTAAACACAGGAAACAAGAGTTGTTGGCAAGGATGCAGAGAAGCAGAAACTTCTTTCTCTGTTGGTGGTGGGAATGCAAACTGGTGCAGCCACTCTTGAAAACAGTATGGAGGTTCCTCAAAAAATTAAAAATAGAGCTACCCTATGACCCAGAAATTGCACTATTATGTATTTACCAAAAGGATACAAAATATTGATGCAAAGGGGCACATGCATTATGTTTATAGCGACATTATCAACAATAGCCAAACTATGAAAAGAGCCCAAAGGTCCATCAACTAATGGATAAAGAAGCTGTGTGTGTGTGTGTGTGTGTGTGTGTGTGTGTGTGTGTGTGTGTATGTGTGTATGTGTGATGGAATATTACTCAGCCATCAAAAAGAAAAAAATCTTGCCATTTGCAATGACATGGATGGAGCTACAGTGTATTATGCTAAGCAAAATAAGACAGTCAGAGAAAGACAAATACCATATGATTTCATTCATATGGAATTTAAGAAACAAAACAGATGAACATATGGGAAGGGGGAAAAAAAGAGAGAGAGAGGGAAGCAAACCATAAGAGACTCTTAACTGTAGAAAACAACTGAGGGTTGATGGAGGGATATGGGCAGGAGATGGACTAAATGAGTGATGGCATATAGGAGGGCACTTGTTATGATGAGCACTGACTGGGTGGTATATTTAAGTGATGAATCATTAAATTCTACACCTGAAACCAATTTTATCATATATGTTAACTAACTAGAGTTTATATAAAAACTTGATAATTAAAAAAAAATTAAAAAGTGAGGATGGGGAAGGATGGTTGAGGAAAGAGAGAAAATGTAAAAGAGTAATTATAGGGGAATGCAAGCAGTGGCTAATTTCCAGAATAGTAGGGATAAAAAATGGCATGAGAAAACAATTCAAATCTGTCCATAACCAACCCCTTCCTTACACAGGAAAAGAAACTCACCTAGATTAATTTATACATTTAATATAAACTTAGCAAACATCTCAAAATTTTTTTGATATAACATAAGCTTAAGCTAAATACATAACTGCTTTTCAATTCTTAATTTATTTTGTTACTCTCTGTTTAATAAGTCCTGCTATAAAGGTTTTACTAGCCTCATAAAATAAGGGGATTAATTTTCCTCTTTTCCTGGTCTTTTTTTATATAAAATATTTTTTTTATAAAATAGAGCTTATTTAAAATCTGAGAGTTTGGTAAAATTATGTGCTTGGGATGAATGTCTTTCCTTGGATGTAGGAAAGTTGGAGATAGATATGCAATGAGAACTCATATGTTTTAGAAGTTACTATATTCTACTTCATCTTAAGTCAATGTTGATAATTTATGTTATTCTAAAAAATGTTTCCTTTATATCTGTTTCAGTTTTATGGTTTATGAAAGTTGATTTTCATCTCTTGATTTTATATATCAGAATGAATCAATCTAAGTTCTCAAAAATTTATCTCCCATGTTAGGAGTCGTATGTAGGATATGTACCATTTAAAAGAAACAATGGGATTTAGTAAGCAGGAAACCTGACATGGGATTTTTAGTTGGCCATGGCCATCCAGAAAAAATATTGTATTGTCCAGCCATCCATGCAAGGATATATATATAGTCATGTGACTGTGCTCTAGGCATTATCCAGTAAATGGAAGTGACATGTTTAGCTTCAGGAATTCTCATTAAAATTACCCCTTCTCCTGTCCTACTGACTAAAATGTGAATGTGACGGCTGGAGTTTCTATCTCGGATCATTAAATGACCTTGGGAATGGAACCAAGCACAGAAAGACCATAAGCTGGAAGGGATTAATTCCCTGAGAACTTTATGGAACAGAGATGCAATCTAGCCCTGGACTGTCTATGTCTGGATTTTAACATGAGAAAGAAAAGCCTTATTTTCTTTTTAATGCCACTGCTGTTGGAAGTTTTTAAAGTACTTGCTAATTAGCCCAATTATAATACAAGTATATACTACACAGAAAATACTGATAGGATAAGCAGCAAAATTTATTTGGTGATTTAGTTTTTCATTCTTATTTATGTTTGTATTTTCTAAATTTTACAATATTGCACTTAAACTGTAAACACAGATAATGTGTTTATTGATTTAAACATTTTTAAAAAATTGTTTAAGGTTTTATTTATTTCTGAGAGGGAGAGAGAGATACAGCGTGAGCAGGGGAGGGTCAGAGAGACAGGTAGATGCAGAATCTGAAACAGGCTCCAGACTCTGAGCTAGCTGTCAGCACAGAGCCCCACGTGGGGCTCGAACCCACGAACAGTGAGATCATGAACTGAGCCAAAGTTGGACGCTTAACCTATTGAGCCACCCAGGCACCACTAAACATTTAAAAAAATAAACAAAAAGAAAAAGATCACTGATAATCTCATTACATAGATAATTACATTAAATATTGGTGTATACTTTTACAAAGAAACATTAACTTCAATAAAAACATAACTGAAATAAAAATTCTCTCTTTACAAATTCAGACAGAAAACAGCCCAGAAATCCTAAATCAGAGTCTAAGGTTTAAGTCAGTGACCTTTAGACTTTCAGCTAAACCTATTATCTTAGTAGATTATACTTTAAAAAACAAAACAAAACAAAACACCCTTTTCTACTCAAAGATAAATTTGAGTTTTAAGAATGTCATTTTATACACTAAAAGTCCCCAGAGTGGGCAAATGACTTTGGATTTTGGTGGGGAAATGGAATTTGCAAGTGAAGAGTTAGGAACTTGGTGCTCTAAAACTTTGTAACCTTTACTTGTGGGTTGAAAGATTGAAAGGTTGAAAGACATTTGTCATAAGCTCTAATAGCCCAAGGAAGCCATTATAGTAAAGGTCAATGCTCTATGAAGGACAATTTTAATAAATTGGTTTGTGAATAAAAAGAGAAGAATAAAGAGGAGGGGGAAGGGGATAAAGATGGGAAGGAGGAAGAAGGGAATGGAGGAGGAGGGTGAAGGGAAGGGGGAGGGGGAGGATGAGGAGGAGAAGAAGATTCTACCAGTTTAATACTCTGTGAGTTTCCAAAGGTAAATTCCTTCAGAGCCACTTATCTCATCCAGCCAAATAGGATACCAAGACGTATTTCTATTCTCAATCTAGGCTTTGGAATTTAACAGTCTAAAACTATTTTAAAATAGTTATGATTACACAGACTTATTCACACACACACACACACACACACACACACACACACACACACACAGTGCTAATTTTACTAATGAAGAAAAGATTTTAAAAGACCTTAAAAAGAAGACAAGGGGTACCTGGGTGGCTCAGCCGATTAAGCATCCAACTCTTTTTTTTTTTTTGGTTCAGGTCATGATCTCACTGTTCATGAGATCAACGCTTGGGTCAGGCTGTGTGCTGACAGTGCAGAGCTTGCTTGGGATTCTTTCTCCCTCTCTCTTTGCCCCTTCCCACTTAAAAATAAATAAAAATTTTAAAAAGAAGAAAAAAAGACCCCAGATCATTCATTAAAAATGAATGTCACAAGTTGTTTCCTGTCTCTATAAAATAAAATTTAAAAAGAAAAGAGTACAAATAGAGGAAATATATCAACCTCCCAACAAGTGTTCATTTGGTTCTTCCTCAAGAGAGACACTTTATACACAATCTCCTTATCATGTTGAATTAGTTGACAAAAACTCTGCAAATGATAATGCAAATTAATGTCAACAGTATGCCTATGCAGTTTTGTTGAAATCATGTCCTGGGCTTGAATTTATTTGGATTTATTTAACTGTGTGACATATTCTATTAACAGTATGTTATTAATTAAATTATTTAATTTCTCTGACTTCAATTTATATTTTAAAGTAATTATTTTATTCTCTAAAAGTAACATACATATGGTTAAAAATTTAAACATGTGCTGTAAAAACGTTTATGTTCATCTCACTTTGACCCTTTGTTGTCCTCCACAGAGGACATCTTCAGATGATCCACACCAGAGAGATCATATGTAGATGCACTCATACATGCATGCATGCTTTAGTATGTCTCAATCTTCTAGATATTATTGTTATTTGAATGAACATTTCCTTAATGACTGACAAGGCTGTACATATCTACATTTAATTAAAGGCAGCTTGAATTTTACTTTTTTATAAACTGCCTCCTCATGTTCTTCCCCATTTTCCTGCTAGTTTAAAAATATTTTTTCTAATCAATCCTTAAGAACAATTAATATATTGAGAAAGATAGTCATTTGTGCTCTAATATCTTCTAAATATTCTTCCCAGTTGTCACTGATTTTATTTTATTACAAACTGAGGGTTGCTAGAGGGGAGTGGGGCAGGGAATTGGTTAAATGGATGACTGGGATTAAAAGGGGCACTTATGATGAGCACTGGGAGTTGTACGTAGTGATGAATCACTAAATTCTACACATATATATAATATTACACTGAATGTTAACACTACAATTTAAATAAAAACTGAAAACACAAAACCCAAATATTCTTCCCAGCTTGTCACTGATTTTATGGTACTCTATTATAATGCAGGAATGTTTAATTTTTATGTGGACACACTTGTCATCCTTTATATTTTCAAGATTTTGTGTCATCTTAATCTCATTCCAAGATTAATTTTAAAACTCTCATATAATTTCTGTTAGTACCTTTAGAATTTCTTTTTGTAAAGTTTAAATTTCTGATCCTATTGGATTTCATTTTGGCACGAGGACTGGAGTAGGAATTAATTTATTATCTTCCAGAAGTCTAGGCAATTGTTCATCACTGGTTATTGAATAAATAATTTTTTTGAGGGAGGGGGAATGAATTTAAAATACATCTTTTGTAAGAAGCCACATTACCGTGAGGATTTTGGTACATATCTTAACTCTTCATTTCTTCCATTCATGTTTTTTTAGATGTTTTAAGTTTATTTATTTTGAAAGAGAGATAGAGAGGTGGGAAGGGGCAGAGAGAGAGGGAAAGAGAGAATCTCAAGCAGACTCCGTGCCATCAGGGCAGAGCCTGACGTGAGGCTTAACTCACGAACTGTGAGATCATGACCTGAGCTGAAACCAAGAGTCGGACGCTGAACCAACTGAGCCACCCAGACACCTCTCATGTTGTATTTTTATCTACTAGTAAAAATGTATTTTAATTAAAATAGCATTATATTTTAATACCCCATAGAACTAATTTTACCTCAAAAATCTGTTTCTAAGTTGTCTATTCTAAAAATTGTATATTAGTTTCAGTGGGATAACATTAATGTGAAGTTCAATAAAGAGAATTATCACCTTTAAAATATTGAATCTTCTTATCAAAAAAAGTATATAATTACATTTGTTCAATTCTTAATTTGTCCCTCTATATTCTTTAAAGTCCTTTATATCTATGTTGACCATTTCTTAAGGTTGTTCCTATTATATTTTATCATTTTATTCTTATAATAAGCACTACTTTTATTTCTTTATATTTCAGCTCTTACTTGTCCATATGAAAATAACTGGCTTGTGTGTATTAATATCATAGCCAGCTATTTTAATTACTGTTGATAATGATATTTGCAAGTTCTCTTGTTTTCCAGATATACAACTTAATCATATACAAATAATGTTAGTTCCGTGTCTTCTTTGCAAACTTGTATTTGTTTTTCCTTTCTAAGTACAAATCTAGGATCTTTACAACAATAATAAATAATAATTATAATAGCAAACATTATAATTTTTTCTTTTGAAAATATTTCTAGCAGTTTCACAATTTAGCACATGTAAGCTTTTGGCTGTAAATCAGGTAATAAAATCTATTTATTATTGTTTTATCAAGAGTTTCATCAGCAATGGATATCAAACTTAAATTTCTCACATTATAGTGACTCAATATATATATATCATATTACAGTATATTGATGTAAATAATTTTCATAATATTGCTAATTTCCTCTCTTTAGACATGATGTATTCTTTTAAAATAATGCTGGATTCTGATTGCTAATATATTCTTTTGGGCTTTGGATCATATTCACAGGAAAGATTAATAGGTAGTTTTCTTATGCTATGCCATCACGTCTTGGTATGATTATTATGACTGATAATATAAAAAGTGGGTTTCATTTCAACAACAATGGAAATTTTGTTCTTTAAAGTTTTTGGTAGGCTTCACACATAGTGTAACCTAGGCCTGATGGCCTGCAACTTTTTGACAGCTTTCATAATTACTCTATATATTTTCTGAAGTCGTTTTGGTGATTTACATTTCTTAGAAATACAATACATTTTATTTAGATTTTTCAATTCATGTGTATAAATTTAAACAAAGATAATTCTTAATTCTTAAGTCATTTAAGAATCACTCTTAGGTTCTCAACGCAATTGTTCATTTTAGATACTGGTGCTTTCTTCATCTCTTACCATTTAAAAAATTATGTCTAATGGTTTACCAATTTCACTAAATTTAAAATATGACAATTTATTAAATTTACTGGTTTTATTCTTTTTTTTTCTTGGTTGTTTTAGCTATTAAGATATTTCTCATTTTCTATACCAGCTCCTTACTTCTGATTTTCTTAGATTTATTTTGTTGATGACCATAATTCCTTATTTTGAACGCATAATTTAATTATTTTAGCTCCTTATTTCACGATTTTTCTTTGAAGCTTGGTTTTTCCTCTGATGACCTTTTTATTTGTAAATCCTACAGATTACAAGGGACAGTTTCAGTATTTTTGGTTCTGATTTTTTTCTCTCATCTGAGAGTATTTTAAATAAGATTAAAAATTTTTGGAGATTCTTACATTTTTTATTTTTATAATATAGGTATTAATTACTGGTTTTATTTCACTGTGGAGAAAACAAAACTCTAACAATTTTGAAATGTATTCAGATTTTTATGGCCTAATATATGGTCATTCTTAAAAAAATTCTATGTGTATTTGAAAAAAGGGCATATTCTCTGTATGGAGCTTCATATACCAATTAGACTTACTTTATTGACTTTGTTGTTTTATTCATTTGTTTCTGTTTGTTGTTTCTGTTGTTCACTTATTTTGGTCTACTTGACTATGGGCTTAAGACAAATGGACATCTATTATTATTTTATATTGTGTAAATATACACAATAGGCATTTATATTTGTTATAGCTTTGCTTTAGGAATCCTTATGCTATCTTATTTAGTGTTTAAGTATTCACGACTACTGTACCTTCCTATGGATTATAGCATTTGTCATTACACAATGCTTTCCTAGTCTTATTTAAT
>NW_027530209.1:2859883-2860328 GCF_008692635.1 Crocuta crocuta | reverse complement strand
TTTTTTTTTTTTTTTTTTTCTGCTGTGAATTCAACCTTGTCTAATATCTTGGCCTCCGAATAATTTTGTGTTTTCATACACATGATACGATGTGTTTATCCTTTTACTTTCAACCATTCTGAGGCACTTTGTTTTAGGAGCATCTCTTATGTTTAGAATATATTTGAATTTTTATTTGTGATTCATTTGAAAGTCTTTTCATAGGTGAGTTTATAAAATTTGCCTTTACTGTGTGTTTGTTTTGATTCTGCCATTGTATTCTAATTCTGATTTTTAACTCTCCTTTTGTTTTTTCTATTTTACTATGCTGCTGGGTTTCCTTTTCTTAAATCTATTTCTCCTTTTGTCTTTCACGTTTTACCCAATGGTCTGTGTTTGCATTACTTATTTTTTGTATAAGTATTTTCCTTTGAAATTTAAAAGGTTTATCACTTTTTAAAAGAGT
>NW_027530209.1:2852281-2859856 GCF_008692635.1 Crocuta crocuta | reverse complement strand
TTATCTTTATAAACATATTAATTGTATATATTCAATTGTATATAATATATATAATTGTATATAAACAATATAATTGTATATACTGTTTAATTCTATTTTTAAGACAATATCATGACTTTCTCCTATGAATAATAAGCAAATTAAATATACTTTCATTTCCTTCCACTTTTCTTTCCTTCACTCTACCATTTAATTTGTTTTATTATCCTTTGCTCTAAGACTTTGTTCTAGTAGTTTTCTGATACCTATAAATGATATTCTAAATTTCCTTTTAGGTATTATTATAAATGAAACATTCCTAGTACAGAACAGTTGGAAATACTGGCTACAACATTTAATCTTTATATGAATATCTGAACTGGCAGGAACAGGAGCCCCTAACCATGAGAAAACATAACCCCAGACAGTAAATATAGTACTGTCATTGGCAGCAGCTCTGGGAGTATCCAATATTTGGTGGTAGCCTAGACCTTGGGATTTAATGGGCCACTTCTGTTTGGAGAATTGAAGGCTAAGGAAGAAGTTTTGGATGAGAGACTCCTTCATGAATCCAAAACCTCTCAAAATGGTTCTTTCAATAAAAGGGTAAAGATATTATTGTTGTTGTTATTTTATATATTATAGTCTATTAGTTAATAATGTATTTTTTAATGTTTATTTATTTTTGAAATAGAGAGACAGAATGAGCAGGGAGGGGCAGAGAGAGATGGAGACACAGAATCAGAAGCTGCTAGCACAAGCCTGATGCGAGACTTGAACTCATAGGCCACGAGATCATGACCTGAGCCCAAGTCGGAAACTCAGGCAACTGAGACACCCAGGTGCCCCCTTAATAATGCATTTTCTAATTGATATAACAACATAAAACACCCTGTAGAAAGAACTAGGAAAGAGATGCCTTAGATTTGGTTCAAGGTAGAGGAGTTTGGGAAAAATTTTTGAGAATTCAAAACCACCAGCAAGTCTTTACATGGTTTTGGAGACAAATTTCAAAGAATTCAGTGACCTGAAAAACCCATGGCTAAGAATTTAATTTGGACTGGTCCTTGCTAGGTAATATCTCTAGATGATTGTTAGAAGCAAAAATAAATCAAATCTAAGGAAAACACTCTAACTTGAACTTCAAAAAATTCTCATAGCCAAAATCTGAAACAACATGAGTTCTATGTAATATCATATTAAGTGAGAAATAAACCAGTATAAGCAAAAATCCATAGCATGAAAAAAATCCCACTATGTTAAACCCACTAAGACTATAGGACTAGAAATTAGTTCATACAGGATATAAAATAGGAATGCTTAATATGCTTAAAGAAATATAAACTCATGTATAACTACGACATAAAGGACTATGAAAAGTGATCAGGCAAAATAAAAAATGTTCCAAAGACATTTTAGAAATCAAATTAGAAACTCAGTGAACTAAATAGATTGAACTCAAATAGCTGATTGAAAATAGTGAAAAGAAAATCCGGGAACATGGAAAGCAGAGTAAGGAGGTCTAACAAAAGTCTAATCAGATTTCCTGAGCGAGATAATAGAATTAGGAAAAGGCAATATTCAAAATGACATTGGCTAAGAATTTTGCAGAATGAAGAAAACACAAACCTCCAGATTCACAATCCCAATGAAATTCAAATAAAAGAAAAAGAAAAAGACACCTAAACACACAATGAAACTGCAGATTGCCAAAGACAAAGAGAAGTTCTTAAAAGGAGCTAGAGTGTAAATAACACAGCAGACTTAAAAGGAGTGACAGTTTGAGACAATCAGAAGATGGGATAATATCTTCAAAATACTAAGAGAGGATAACTGTCAACCTAGCCATATACCTTCCAGTGTGAAATCAGCACATTACTCACAAACTGAAAGATCTCTTTTCTAAAGAAATTTCTAAGAACTTTGAGACAAGGAAAAATGATCCCCAAAGGAAGGGCTGAGATGCCAGAAGGAATTTGTAGACTTTGGTGAACATGTAGGTAGATCTGTATTAAAAACAATCATGTTCTGTTTGTGTTATTAAAAATATAATTCTTTTCAGAGAGTATCTTAGGAGACTGTCTTATTTTATAAAATACATTCAGAGAAAAGCTGCTAATTAATACCAGTTGGGGTGTCAGAGCCAGCCTCTGTGCTGGTATGGTTAGCGAGTACAGGTGCCCACCCAGCCTCTCTATATTTCAACAAGACTTTTTTTCTGTATTTATTGTAAAGAGCTCATTTTATGGATAAAATTATTGGTTATAATCGTGTTCACTGGTCTGGAGATCAATCTATTAAACTATTAATAGATTAATAGATCAACACTATTAAACTATGTATGTCATGAGTATGCCTTATGACAAACTAGGAGCCATAGCTATACCAAAACTATGAGAATCAGTCTCTTAAATCTTTATGTATTTATATTAAAGACCAGAACACTGCAAAGAATATAGTATAACACCTGTTATATCATCATTGAATTTTTATTTCCTTAACTACCATGATGAAATTCCAAGGTCCTTTGTTTTCTTAAAAATAAGAAAAGTCATTATGATGCCATCATGAGATCATTTCTAACCCACTGGTGCCAGTCATTACCACCAGTTGAAATATAGTTATGCCTTTCAGCTGTGGCTTAGTAATGATATTAAGTCTGAATTTTCTTGCAAAAGCAATTTATTCATGTTACCACTTATTGCTGTAAGTTTGTTTATGGCTTTTTTAAATGGGATCTGTTTCACCATTTGGTTCTTTCTTGAGCACATTTTTGCTTTTTGTAAAACACATATATTTCCGCCAATGCAATCATAAATGATGACAGAGGAGAAGAACTGAATTATAATCTAAAGTTAGCTCACAAAGAATTTACATATGATGACCAGATTTACAGAAAGGAAAGGGGCAGTACATTGCAAACAACAGAAGAAATGTTCAGAGTCCTGTGAAAATCCTGAATTATGACATCAAGTAACTACTTTTTGCTCATGCCTACCTCCAGTTGTGAATGTTGAAATATAATTACTAAAAAAAATAATAATCACTAATGCTCATATAATGTGAAATGTTTTACTTTTGCCTCTTCAAAAGAGGAAAGCAGGTAAAATAAAATCTTAGGTTCTGTGTCTTGATTGCAGCGGTGGATGTGATAAAATGACATAGAACCGTGAACACCTTTTATACCAATCTCAGTCTCCTGGTGCAGTTTAATTACCTAAGATGTAACCAATAGGAGAAACTGAAAAATATACACAGGACTTCTCTGAATTATACCTGCAACTTCCAGTATATACATAATAATTTCTAAATAAAAACTTTTTAAAAATTTATTTCCTCATCTCCCAATTTTAAAAACGACGAAGATGGGTATGTTTTGTTAACCCTGAGGAAAATGCAGTGCCAGCTTTGTATTCTTTTATTATTTATTTATTTATTCTTTAGACAGAAACTTTTTAAAATTCGTTTATTGTCAAGTTGGANTCATAGGGGAGTTCTATTGTTAATTTTTTGAGGAACCTCCACACTAATTTTCCAGAGTGGTTACACCAGTTTACATTTCCACCAACAGTGTAGGAGGGTGCCCGTTTCTCCACATCCTCGCCAGCATCTATAGTCTCCTGATTTGTTCATTTTAGCCACTCTGACCGGCGTAAGGTGTGGTTTTGATCTGCATTTCCCTGATGACGAGANTTCTTTGCCAATTCTGATGCCTTTTATTTCTTTTTGTTGTCTGATTACTGATGTTAGGACTTTCAGTACTATGTTAAACAACAGTCGTGAGAGTGGACATCCCTGTCGTGTTCCTGATCTCAGGGGGAAAGCTCTGAGTTTTTCCCCATGGAGGATGATGTTAGCTGAGGGCTTCTCATAAATGGCTTTTATGATGTTTAAGTAAGTTCCTTCTATCCCGACTCTCTCGAGGGTCTTTATTAAAAAGGGATGCTGTTTTTGTCAAATGCTTTTTCTGCATCTATCGACAAGATCACATGGCTTTTATCTTTTCTTTTGTTAATGTGATGTATCACATTGACTGATTTGCAAATACTGAAACAGCCCTGCAAACCAGGTATGAATCCCACTTGATCATGGTGGATAATTCTTTTTATGTGCTGTTGGATTCATTTGCAAGTATCTTGTTGTTGTTGTTGTTTTAATTTTTTAAGGTTTTATTTATTTTTGAGAGAGAGAGAGAGAGAGAGGAGAGTCAGAGAGAGAAGGAGACACAGAATCTGAAACAGGTTCCAGGCTCTGAGCTGGCAGTCAGCACAGAGCCTGACGCGGGGCTCAAACCCACGAACCATGAGATCATGACCTGAGCCGAAGTCGGACGCTTAACCGACTGAGCCACCCAGGCGCCCCTGCAAGTATCTTGTGGAGGACTTTTCCATCTGTATTCATCAAGGATATTGGCCTGTAGTTCTCCTTCTTTTTTGCTGGGTGTCTGCCTGGCTTGGGAATCAAAGTGATGCTGGCTTTATAAAATGAGTCTGGAAGTTTTCCTTCGATTTCTATTTTTTGGAATTGCTTGCGAAGAATGGGTATTAACTATGTTTTAAATGTCTGGTAGAATTCCCCAGGGAAGCCATCTGGTCTAGGGCTCTTATTTGTTGGGAGATTTTTGATAGCTGATTCAATTTCTTCACTAGTTATGGGTCTGTTCAGATTTTCTATCTCTTCCCATGTGAATTTTGGTAGTGAGTGTGTGTTTAGGAATTTGTCCATTTCTTCTAAGTTGTCCAGTTTGTTGGCATATAAATTTTCATAGTATTCCCTGATAATTGCCTGTATTTCTGAGGGGTTGGTTGTAATAAGTCCATTTTCATTCATGATTTTGTCTGTTTGAGTGCTCTCTCTTTTCTTTTTGAGAAACCTGGCTAGAGGTTTGTCAATTTTGTTTATTTTTTCAAAAAAACAACTCTTGGTTTCATTGATCTGTTAAACTGTTTTTTTTTTATTCTAAATTGTTTATTTCTGCCCTGATTTTTTTATTTTTCTTCTCCTACTGGGTTTGGGGTGCTCTTGTTGCTCTCCCTCTAGTTCCTTTAGGTGTGCTGTGAGATTTTGTACTTGCGCTTTCTCTAATTTCTTGAAATAGGCCTGGAGTGCAATGTACTTTCCTCTTAGGACTGCCTTTGCCACATCCCGTAGAGTTTCAATTGTTTCATTTTCATTTTCATTTGTTTCCATATGTGTTTTAATTTCTTCTCTAACTGCCTGATTGGCCCATTCCTTCTTTAGTAGGGTGTTCTTTAACCTCCATGTTGGAGGTTTTCCAGACTTCTCCCTGTGATTGATTTCAAGTTTCATAGCATTCTGATCTGAAAGTTTGCATGGTACGATCTCAATTCTTTTATATTTATTGGGGCTGCTTTATGTCCCAGTATGTGATCTATCTTGGAGAATGTGCCATGTGCACTTGAGAAGAAAGTGAATTCCATGGCCTCAGGATGTAGAGTTCTAAATATATCTATCAAATCCATCTGGTCCAATGTGTCATTCAATCCCATTGTCTCTTTAGTGATTTTCTGTCTCGTTGATCTATCCATTGCTGTAAGTGGAGTATTAAGGTGCCCTGCTATTAGCACATTCTTATCCATAAGATTGTTTCTGTTTGTGATTAATAGTTTTATGTATTTAGATGCATCCGTATTCGATGCATAGACATTCAGAATTGTTAGCTCTTCCTGATGGATAGACCCTGTAATTATTATATAATGCCCTTCTTCATCCCTTGTTACTGCCTTTACTTTAAAGTCCAGTTTGTCTGGACTTTAGTCCAGTATAGCTACTCCAGCTTTCTTTTGACTTTCCGTAGCATGATAGATATTTCTCCATCCCTTTACTTTCAATCTGAAGGTGTCCTCAGGTCTAAAATGAGTTTCTTGTAGACAGCAAATAGATGGATTTTGTTCTTCTATCCATTCTGCTACCCTATGTTTTTGATTGGAGCATTTAGTCCATTTACATTCAGTGTTATTATTGAAAAATATGGGTTTAGAGTCATTGTGTTCTTTGTAGGATTCATGCTTGTGGTGGTGTCTCTGGTACCTTGTGTTCCTTGCAACATTTCCTTCATAGAGTCCCCCTCAGGATTTCTTGTAGGGCTGGTTTAGTGGTGACAAATTCTTTCAGTTTTCACTTATTTAGAAGGACTTTTATCTCTCCTATTCTGAATGACAGGCTTGCTGGATAGAGGATTCTTGGCTGCATATTTTTTCTGTTCATCACATTGGAGATTTCCTGCCATTCCTTTCTGGCCTGCTAAGTTTCAGTAGATAGGTCTGTAACCACTATGATAGGTTTCCCTTTGTATGTTAAGGCCTTTTTATCCCTAGATGCTTTCAGAATTCTCTCTTTGTCCTTATATTTTGCCTGTTTCACTAGGATATGTCATGCAGAATATCGATTCAAGTTATGTCTGAGGGGAGTTATTTGTGCCTCTTGGATTTCAATCTCTGTTTCCTTCCCCAGATTGGGGAAGTTCTCTGCTATAATGTGTTGAAGGACTCCTTCAGCACATTTCCCTCTCTCTTCCTCTTCTGGAATTCCTGTGATATGGATATTGTTCCCTTTGATTGTATTGCTCAGCTCTTGAAATCTCCTTTCGTGTTCCTGGATCAGTTTATCTCTCTTTTTCTCAGCTTCCTCTTTTTCTATAATTATGTCTTCTAATTCACCTATTCTCCTCTCTGTCTCTTCAATCTGTGCATTGGATGCCTCCATTTTATTATGTATCTCATTTATAGCATTTTTTAACTCATCACAACTATTTTTAAGCTCCATAGTCTTTGTAGCAATAGTTTCTCTGATGTCTTCCATGCTTTTTTCAATCCCAGCAATTAATTTTATAACTATTGTTCCAAATTCTTGTTCAGTCATGTTGCTTATATCTGTTTTGAGCAGTTCTTTAGCTGTCATTTCTTCCTGGAATTTCTTTAGAGGAGAGTTCTTCCATTTCGTCATTTTGGTTAGCTTTCTGTCTCTTGTTAGTTTTAAAAGGTTGTTATGCACTCTGCACCTGTGAGTACTGCTGTATTAAAGAAGGCTCATTGACTGTCCAGGGCCTGTCCATTCAGGAAGTGTTCTTTGAATGGTGTCTCTTGGTCTCTCTTGTGGAGACTTTGGTTATTTTATTTCCCTACTCGTAGTGGTATTTGGGACTCTCCACCATGTGTACTTTGGCTTGTTTCTTGAGGTAGCCTCTTTTGGGTCCAATCTCCCTGTGCTGCAGGTGTAGCCAAGGTGGGCCATGCTCTATATCCCAAGCCAGGTCTCATTTCCAGATCTTAGTCCACACACCCCATTGATATCACCCAAAATATAAATCTGCAGGCTGAGTCCCTCGGAGCAGTTTCATGCCTCTCACCTCCCCACTGGGATTTAAGCTGAGCCAGAAGAGCTGCGGCACAGCTTCAGGCATGCCCCTTGTCCTCCAAGTCGAGCTGGTGAGCAGAGGAGGGCCTGGGACCAGTGCATCCCATTCAGGGTCAGCTGGAGGGCAGGAAACCAGATCCCTCTGTGACCCAAGCCAAGGTTTTTCTCTTCTTCGGGAACAGGGACAGTTTCTTGAGCAGTTTCAGCCACTCCCCCCCC
>NW_027530209.1:2845350-2852001 GCF_008692635.1 Crocuta crocuta | reverse complement strand
CCCCAAAGTGGGCTCTCTCCCCTCCCTCTGTGTCTCTGGTTCCGGCCCATTTTTATTTTCTCCAGTTCACACTCACACTATAAGGTTTTCTCAGTGGACTCTATCTCCTTTTCCTCCCGAACTCCTTGATTCTGTAAGGGTTCCTATGGCTTCAGGCCTTCGCCATTTGAGAGATGGGGGTGAGTGAAATGTACGGAGCTCCCTACTTCTCTGCCATCTTGCCTCTCCCCTAGAGAGAGAGAATTTTAAGCAGGCTCCATGCTCAGCACAGAGCCCAACATTGTGCTCATCCCAATATCCTGGGATCATGACCTTAGCCAAAATCAAGAGTTGGATCCTCAACTGATTGCACCACCTAGGTGTCCCCCAGGCTTGGTCCTCTGATCTCTATTCTGAGGGTTCACCACCTTTCCCTTTGGTACCATTTTCCCTTTACAATGCCAACTCCCTGTGGTAAACAGGGTTCTTCTCCCCCTGAGCTCAAAGACATAAATCTCAGAGCCTGTACATGTCTTCACAAAGCAGATATTGAAATTTTGTGAACAAACCAACATAAGAAGTGAAGAAATACAATTCATCTCACTTATATTGCCTGTCAGTTCATCATGACACAGTTAAAGAGCCATATCTGCTACTGTCCATCAAATGACTAAGTCCTTTACTCATGCAATCTCATGGAATCCTTTTAACTCACCATGGGACTGGTAAAATCATATTTATTTACATTTGAACATAGGTCTATGCAACAAGTCACCTTGTTCAGACAGAGACTTAGCATTCATTTAATCTCTACTCTCCAAAAAATTTTTGAGTAGCCAGATAAAAACTCTGCTCTCAGAGTTTGGAAGCAAGGCTTAAATAAGTCGGGGACCTTGCTGAGGCAAGTGGAAGATCTGATATTTGAACCCAGAGTTTCTCAATTTATAGTTCTGTTCTTAATGGCTTTGCAATTCTCGTCACCACCAAGAACATCGTGGATGTGACAAAGCAATGTCTTAAAATACCATCAAGATATAGATATTATCCGGATCCACGTTTCCAAGTAACCAATAACTGCAGAACTCTAGAGTTCATTACTTCATCTACTCATATAATAAAGAATATTACCAGGTGGTCTGAAAAATAATTTCATAGTAATATAAGTTTATTAATATTAAATATTAATATTGTGTGATTAATCGTTATTAATATTAAACATATATATACTTTTTAACAAGCTTTAAAAGATTTTTTAAACAATAAGCCTTCTGGGAAATTATAATATTCAATTATGAATTGTAAATCTCCAATGGAAGCATATACATTTCTCAAGTATATTTAATCAAGTATCCTTTTTTCTCACTGTGGCAAACTTTCACATTTTTGGATAGTAATTTCCACAGAGCCCAGTGGAAAAATATTCTCCCTCTTTTCCAGGTGATGCTTTTGTTCTCTTCCCTTGGAGATGTTTTAATTTTGTGCCTTTGCTGCCTCTGATCAATTACTACCCTGGCATTCTATTGTCCCTTTTGAGCTTTCCTTCCCTTCCCTTCCCTTCCCTTCCCTTCCCTTCCCTTCCCTTCCCTTCCCTTTCCTTTTTTCTTTCTCCTTCTCCTCCTCCTCCTCCTCTTATCTTTTTCAATTTCCTGTTCCTTTTTTCCCTTTCTTCTTTTCTGGGCATCCCTTTCTCATTCTTAGCTTTGGCAAGAGTGAGTTTGATTCTATAGCCTCTATGAACACTGAGAGTGCACCTTGCTTCTGGCTGGTCCAGACTGCAGCTTTGTTCTCACACTGCACCTTGGACTCTGTGGCTCTCTTTTCTATTGCTTTAGGACCAAGACCTTTTTGTTGTTGTTGTTGTTTTCATTTTTTGTTTTTCAGAAAAATAGTTTGACCTCTTCTAAAGCAACTGATCTGTTATTTTACTGGTCTTGATAACACAGTGAGCTGGATAGTTTATGGTAAATTAACAGATCCTTTACTTAGATTAGATTAAATTAGGGGCGCCTGGGTGGCTTAGTCGGTTAAGCGTCCGACTTTCGCTTAGGTCATGATCTCGCGGTTCGTGGGTTCGAGCCCCACGTCGGGCTCTGTGCTGACTGCCAGCTCGGAGCCTGGAGCCTGCTTCAGTCTGTGACTCCCTCTCTCTCTGACCCTCCCCTGCTCACACTGTCTCTCTCTCTCTCCTAGAAATAAATAAAACATAAAAAAAATTAGATTAAATTAGATATATCATGTGTTATGTTAGAGCCCTGCACGATAACGTTTAGTATTTTCCTACAGACACTGAAGAGATATTGAACACATAATACCGAACATTGTGGAAAGCTAGATAAAATGATGGTCGTGAAAAACAGTAGATCCAGTGCCTATATTTTGTCATGTTAACTGAGAAGTACTGCATGTCATAAACTCAATGTTCCCTCCTCAAAGCACTGGAAAGAAACACCGTCATTGCTTTACATTTCATCAAGCCAATTAAAAAGAAAGGTGTTTCATTTTATGAACTTCAGATTATAATAACAACACTAGATTTAACAGGATAGGTGTATTAGTTGGTAGTAAAAGCCCATTCCATTGTAATAACAGAAGTACCAAACTCTCTTTCCATTCTATTTTGCACTTGATCTATTTTAAGAATGAGGAAGAGAAAAAAAAAAACAGAAATTATTAGTAGCAGACCAAGGCTAAAAATATTTTATAGAAAAAAATAAAGTTAATGAAAAGATTAGGAATATATTTCAAAGTTTTTAAATATAGTTTATTTATTTTTAAGACAGAGAGAGACAGAGCATGAGTGGAGGAAGGTCAGAGAGAGAGGAAGACACAGAATCTGAAGCAGGCTCCAGGCTCTGAGCTAGCTGTCAACACAGGGCCTGAGGCAGAGCTCGAACCCATGAACCATGAGATATGACCTGAGCCGAAGTCGGACGCTTAACTAACTGAGCCACCCAGGCGCCCCAGATTAGGAATATATTTCAATTCATGCATAGGGTAAATATTAGCACACATATTAGAAAACTTGAAATATACAAAATTCTAATATTAATTGAAATAATCTGTAGCACATTTCTCAACTTTATTAATCAGTATTCTTTAATTGCTTTATATTATAGAATTTGTGATGAAAGAAATCATGAGGAAAACATGCAACTTAACATTTGATTGGTTTTGTAACTATTTCTCTAATTATGATGAACCACGAAAATAGAAAATTTCTGCTACTGTAATTATGATTTTGAAAAGAAATTGTCTCTAGTACATTTTTCTTGGCATCTGGAAATTACCTGAAGTACGCATTTCCTAGTATTTTCTTATGACAGTGCATTTTAAAGCCGAGTTCCTTGTTTCTTGAAATGAGGTAATTTTAATCAGGCTACTATTCCTCCATTTGCTATTCTCATAAAACTTCACCTGTTCTGAGTGACTGAAGATGACTTGAGTCACGGAATGGGTTTTAGAGGCTCGTGCACAAAAATAACAAATACTAATTCAAGCAGAAAACAATGGAGTTTCATATTTATAAACACAGAGCACATTTTATATTTTATCAGAATGTGTAAAAAGGCTTGAAATCCCCATTCAAGTTAATATTTCTTGCCAGTAATATCTTATTTTTATTATTTATTTTTTATTATTTAAATTGCCATTATTTAACCATACCAAAATTGAAATATAATGCATTCCTTTGTTTCTTAATAAAATGTAATTTGTAGAAGTCACAAATATACAAATCAGTTTTGGCTTTACTGAACTCTAGAGTTGCCAGACAAAATTATAGGGCAGCTAGTTAAATTTTAGTTTCAGATAAATAATTTTTTAGCATAATTATATCCCAAAAACTACATAGGCCATACACTAGCAAATAATTCATTATTTATCTGAAATTCAGATTCAACTAAGCATGTTGTATTTTTATTTGGTGAATCTGGTCCTACTTAACTCCTTTATTGTTTTTATTTCTGTGTCATAAGAAACTCTGTAAAGCAGCACTGTTTTCTGTTACATAAAAATCCAGAGATAGGAAATTAATTTCATATACTAGAATATGCAGAAGGAAACCTAATGGTAACATATATAGGGGTCCAAAATAGCAGGAATCTTTAGCTATTCCTAATTGGGTCATGAAAGATAGCAGAATTGTAGAAAACAAAAAGACACTGCTTCAAACAATCAGGCTGCAGTAATTAACAAAAGTTTAGCACCTTCATTCTAATTTAAAATAGAGTGCCTGAGAAAACTAGCACGTAATTTGGCAAGGTCTAAGGCAATTACTTAAAAAGAGAAGGTGTAATTGAGCATGCAGTCTTGTCATCTTGTCATTGTAAGAGCAGGTAGATTCTGCCATTGAGGAAGTGTGACTATGCCAAACGTATTTGCTGAAACCCTATTTTGCACATGCTCTGGGAAAGAAGGAAGTTGTCAGAGGGTCCAGGTTGCAAACACAGGAATGTAGCCCTTCAGGTGAATTAATATTAGAAAGTCCTCCAGCCACAGCTGAAAAGTGACACTTTGCTTGATGAAACTATCAGAATTAAATGAATATCAGATTCAGGAATGAAAAGATAGAAGACACTTGTTTAGAGAAGTGATCAAGATTTAAAAAAAATAGATGGCAATACTTGATGATTTAATTGTAACTACTTGTCAGGTTGCTCTTGTTAAGTCTACCCTTCCTTTCGTTTTTCATGGCTCTTTATCTTAATTTTCTTTAACTACACAAGATTTACTAAATTAAGCAGTTTAGTAGGACTGCACATTTATTTTGCTTGATCTCCTTCTTGATCATTTCTTAACCGGAGCAGCAAAAATCTTTACCACCACCTGAAAAGATTTACCCACACTTCCCGATAAAAGACTTTCAATTAACTTCTGAAGTATTATAGTAGTGAACTGTCAGCCACCAGAATAACGAACTCTGAACCTCAAATTGAAGATCAAGTTAGTACATCTGCCCCCATCTAACAGAATTTAAAACACTTTCCTGGAACTAATATGTACATTATACATTTTCAAGGAGAATCAAATGACAAGTTCTACAAAGGTTACCTTAACTGGAGTACTTAAAGTTATTTAGCAGAAACGTAGCTCTAAACATGCAACATCTCTAAAGTTTGCCTTAACTGGAGTACTTGAAAAAGTTACTTAGCAAGACTATAGCTCTAAACATATGAAACTGATGATTTCCTTGAATGAGGGTTTTGTTCCCAAATGGTAACATTAGGGTCAGTTCTGTTCAACATTGTATGCCCTGAGTAGCCTTCTGAGTCCTTAAACAATTTACAGCTCCTTGCACTGGGCTTCTTTCTTGGGGCTTCTCCTGAACACAGAGGGCTATTCCTTTCCCCTTCAAGCATATTCTAATTCAAGTTGTTTCTTCTCCACTGAAATAGTATGAAAAGAACCTCCAGGGACTTGGTGAATACTTTTTCCCCCCTTTCAAGACAACAAGCATTTGCTAAGTTTCAGGGAAGCACCTGTATTAATTGTATTTCCTGCTCATGTGTTGCTTTTGTTTGGAATAAAAGAATTCATCTCAGGTGAGTTAACCTTGCTTTTTAAAGAGGGCACCTGCAGTTATCTTGGTGAAGATTGTAAATCAAAACATGTTGAGCCTTTAAAGAGGAAAATAAAGAGGTGCTGACAAGAGGGGATGCCAGTGGGATTAGGCGACTTTCTCACCGCTTGTATTATCAGGATGGAGAACAACTGAGTCACATTAAATTACAGGGGGGAGACAGAGTACCAGAAATTCCACAGATGGGAGGTTGACTGGCATCTTAGGTAAGCCTGGGAAGAGGAGGGGCCTGGGAGGTCTGAAAAGACAACTCCCTCCTTAGCCTCAGGCTTCTATAATTGACCAAGATTTTTCAGCTTGTGATTTGATCCAGCCATACCCTGTTAGAGGCAACTTGCCCCCAACTGAGACCAAGGCTAGAGTGAATAAGAATTAGGTGACTCACTGGTATGTACAATACATGCATTCACATCTATTAGGATAAATGACACGTCGCTCACTTTAAGCACAGGCAGCTGGAGATTGTCATATTCTGAAAATGACAACTGTTATTTATTTATTGAGAATATTTATACAGGTTCTTCCTGGGCACAGAGAATGCATTTTTCAGCAGCACTATGACACTGGGCTGTCACGTGTCTAGAGCAGAACATAGAAAACCATTAGTGCCAGCAGAGACAAAGCACATGTACTCAGGGCAGCAATCTGTAGGAGCATAGATTTAGAAGGTTGAATGCAGCAGGTTTTTAAGTGAGGCTCAAGTCATTATCTTAACAGGGTTTCAAGCTACTCTGAGGGAAAAAAGAATTGTTTTTTTTCCACACAGTATGGTTTCATTAACTGCAAAAGGACCAGTTTTGAGGCATTTATTAATTTGGGCAAAGGGTTCACATTATACAGCTGAGGGGGCTCATTGGTCAGGTGGCAAAGGAGGGGTAAGAAAGCATGTAGGAGCAGACATAATCTGCTCATCACTTTTCCACACATCACAGTCTTTGGAGCCGTAGGACAGGCTCTTTTTTTTTTCTCTGTGCTTTAATTTTCCCATTATTAAAAGAGGCACATTTTCTTAAAAAATGGTGTATCTCCAAATTTGAGCCCTGGGTTAAATTGCCCGTTCCTGGGACCACCCCAGCAGGGGGCCTTGGAAACCG
>NW_027530209.1:2604789-2845034 GCF_008692635.1 Crocuta crocuta | reverse complement strand
TGCATATCAAGGAGTGAGAACCATTCTCTTAGAAGGATAGAGTGAGATTATGTAAATATATGTGGTATAAATTTTGTAGATTCTTAGGTTCACATTGCATTCATAACAATAAAATGCTTGGTGAAAACTCAAATTGTACACACAACCCAAATTTCTAGAGGCACTGGTACTTTCCTAATTGTACATATACGTGTGAAGGAATAAATATAACCTTTCCCAGAAAATTCTTTAAATATAATATATACATATGCACATTCTAGGAAGAAAATTCAATTAAACATAAGACATTTTTCTGTTTCAGCTCCCTGGAACTAGTTGCTTGGTACGTTGGCTGATTCACCTATCACATAAGTGGAATTTGCAGATCATAATGTGCCACGTAGGAGACTGACCTGTCCCTTTTGCTACAGTAAATCCTGGAGAGTACTCCTTATAAATAGGTTAGTGCCTCTTGGAAATGGGGTTTTAACATGAACATTGAACTGCATAGAAAAGTTTAAATTTCAGGCCATTTGTTTATTAGGAAGGGCTAAAGAAATCCAGTGTCTCAGTGATATTTTCTTTTTTCATTAAAATATTATTTTCTTATCACCAAAATAAAAGATGGTCATTAAGGGAGAAAAATTTCATGATAAAAATAAATATTTCCTAATAAAAATGTAAATCTTACAATTATACCTGCTCAAGGACAACTGTGATCAACAATTTGGTGTGTGTATGTCCATATGTACTTATGTACATACAGAGATTTTTCTTTAAGCAAAACTGGGATTTTGCCATTCATATTGCTTTGCATCATGTTTGTTTCATGCAAAAATATCTTGTAACCAATTTTTAAATAAGTAAATATACTGTTAATGGAACATTTGTAGAAGTTATGGATCTGTGTGTGGATATATAATAATGTATTTAACCAACACTTGACTTTTAAATATGCAGTTTTGCTATTATAAGGAGATAATGTCATCAGCCAAAAAGAATCTGCTGAATGTTCCATCTCTTATGTGAAGAGAATACGTACAACTGCAACGATGAAATACCTACTGTAAGAAGTAGGCTATGAATAAGCTTATGAGTCCTGACAGCAGGCTGAAAGAGGGACAGTCCCCAAGAGCCACTTCTAATGTCTCTGTCTCCCAGCCAAAATCTCCTTTCTACTCCATTCCCCATTGCCCATCCTCTGAGGATCCTGGGGATATGAGAGATTTTCCTAGCTATCACTCCTCCCCACCCCAGATATTAGCTTGAAGCTTCTTATTAAATTTAAATTTATAGCTGTGTTTTTAGCTATATACTGCACCGAGCACAAATGCACCGAAGAATAAGGCAGGACCTCTCCCCAACAGCACACTGGGTCCCACCTATTGTGTCATCTTTCAGACGCCCAGAGGCAGATTTTTCATGACATTAATGAAGCTTAAGCTTCATGGCCCTTTACTTGCATTGGCATCTGCCAAATATTTTGCTTTTGAAAATTTGCAAAATTGCTCTACCATGGAGAAACAAAATTGGAAAAGATGTTTTAAAATGCTTCCATAAAAGAAGTGAAAATTTACAATGTCCTGATTTGAATGTTTATAAAGGGTACTGTTTTTATTCTCCTATAAATGTATTTAAAAAGTAAAAGGAAATTCAGAAAACAATTCATGGAATATGAAATTAAAAGCAATAAAGACATGTGGTGAAATCAAAAGAAATTATTGATATAGCAAAGCAATGTAAACAAAAAAACTTTGAGATCAAAACAAAAGCAGTAACGAAGAAAGATTAATTCTAAAAATGTACAGGAACTTACCTATAACAAGGTGTGAGGCTGAAATAATTTCTTAAATTATAAAAATTCAATGTTATGCATGGAGGAGGGCACTTGTGGGGATGAGCACTGGGTGTTATATGGAAACCAACTTGACAATAAACTATTTGTAAAAAAAAATAAAAAATAAATGTATAACCATCTTGTCTTCAAAATAAAAATACCAACTAAAAAAATTTCAATGTTGTTAGAGGGAAGGTTAAATTTCTTTCCTCTCTCTAAAAAGAAGATTATAGGGTGCCTGGGTGGCTTAGTCAGTTAGGCATCTGATTTAGCACAGGTCATGATCTCACTGCTCATGAGTTCAAATCCCATGTCAGGTTCTGTGTTGACAGCTCAGAGCCTGGAGCCTGCTTCAGATTCTGTGTCTCCTTCTCTCTCTGACCCTCCCCTGCTCATGGTCTGTCTCTCCCTCTCTCAAAAATAAACATTAAAAATTTTTTTTAAATTATAAACATCATCATCGGAAGAGGCAAAGAATCTACTGCTTCTCTTCCTGACAAAAGTAATAAAAACAGTTTAGAGGAAAGCAGGTAGGTGATTTTAAAGTCATGATTGGGTTTTTTTTAATTAGATTTTTAGGAGATTTATAGATTTGTCAACTTTTTCAACTTTGTAATTTATTTCTCATTCCAAATATTCATTTTTGTACCTAATTCTATGTATACAAACTTCCTATTCTTTTCTTTAAAGAGGGCCGGCCCCAACTTGTATGTGCTTCAGACCCTATATAACCTGGATTCAACCCTGAAGTTGTCCAAACCCATAAAGCTCAGTTGCATCAACATCCATTTACACCAAGAAGGTGTTTGCTGCCAACAAAGAGGTGTGTAGCCCTGTTGAAGATCAAAGAATGGAGAAAGCAGTCTTTGGGGGAGTTGTTGGAAAGGAGGCATGCAGAAAATGTGCACAAGACCCAGTGGACTTGAGAAACTCTTTGTAAACAGGTAAAGTAACTTTCCTAAGCAGCATGTTAGGTCCCTAAGTGGTGCTTAAACATATCACAAAGGTAGCAGATGAAGGATCAGATTGTTAAGGAACAACTATGCTTGTAAAACCCAAAGAGCAGTGGTTGATCTGATAACTTGAAGATTCTTAATAGCTCAACACAAATAAACCACTTGTAAATGCCCCTGGGCCGGCCTGCCTTGCAACCCTTTTCACATGGCAGTAATATATGGCCAGTAATTACCATAATGAGCCACCAGAAGGCATCTATTTGTTAGCCCTGGAAGAGCTTGCATCTGGCTTTTAGGTGTGAAGCTAGGAGAGGCAAATGACAAGGAGCATTTGAATATACATTTCCTCGGGCAGCTACTTATTTGAACAGCTGCTTAGGAGGCACACAGCAACATTAACAGTCAGTCCAATTCAGGAGGCTGTGTGCATCTTGATTTCTATTTTTTTTCTTTGAAGTACAGGACCAGCCTATTTTCTCCCCGGGTAATAATTTCTCCAAATTAAAAGTGGTTACCCGACTTAAAACCTGTGACAAGTCTATTGTGTTGACCTCTACAGCTGGTAGAGGGTGGAGGTTGCCAGGGAAATGGGCTCTAGAAATGAAACATGGAACACACTTAGAAGTCACGTGCCAAATTGTTTGGTTTTAGATTAAGTTTCACAGGAAAAATAATCCAGAGCTCTCTCTCTCTCTTTTTTGCCTTTGTCAAAACAAAGAAAGTATAACAAAAGCAACATTTTTAGCCATCTGCTGAAAATATAAAAATATTTTCATCAAAATAACAAATTGGTTTGTTGCGTCAGCTTGTACACTTAAAAATTCCAATAATAAGCTTTCCCCAGATTTTAGATAAAGGTTTGCCATGTGAAGAAAAGGAAGAAATCTAGGTATATAAGAAATGAGCTTAAAATGACACTGGAGGGGCGCCTGGGTGGTTCAGTCGGTTAAGTGTCCAACTTAGGCTCAGGTCATAATCTCACAGTTCGTGGGTCTGAGCCCACAGCCTGGAGCCTGCTTCCAAGTCTGCGTCTCCCTCTCTGACCCTCCCCTGCTCCCCCTGCCTCTCTGTCTCTCTCTCTCTCCCTCTCTCTCTCTCTCTCTCTCAGAATGACACTGGAGCTGGCATTGAAATTGGAGAATGGAAAATATTTTGGGGTGGGGGGAATTTGTGAATCTTTGTAATTGTCTGGCTAGAAAACCAAACAAACGTTAGCACAAACAAACAAATAAAAGTAATCATTCACCATGCTAAGAGCTGGATTGTTCAGTGCCTTAACAACTCACTTATGAAAAGATACTAGAAATGCTGTATATTTCCTGAGCTATTAGGCAGATATGTGAAATAATGTCTCTAAAGTATTCACAAACATAAAACAAAGGTCATGGATATTTCTTATTGACCCAAAGTTTACCTTAGATAAAGAGATTTATATGGAACCTGAAAGAGGCATATCACAGTTTTGCCTTGACATTCATGGATCACTGAGCAGTTCCAAATGCTTCTAAGAAGATTATCAGGCGGTTGTGTTTTCTGAAGTTTCCTGATCTCTCCTTTTACCTGGGGTCAAATTGTAGGCATTTGATAGGTTATTCTTGAGATGTTAGCAAGACACAAGGTGACAGAGACTGCAAATAAAATACAGGTCATATAGATTCCGCCTATAGATTCATCAGCTTGAAGTTTTCCTTTGGATGACTGCATTTTATTTTATTTTTTGGTATAATAAAAAACTTTAAATATACATATATAGCTAATATAGTCACATGGTTCTAGGATCTAACAGTATAGAAACTATCTGTAGTAAAAATATCTCCTCACTCCTAGTGCCAACCAGCCCGGCTACCCTCTTCCCACTCTTCTTGGTGCCCTAAATATCCACTGTTAGTAGTTTCTTGTATATTCTTCCTGTGTTTATTTTTTAATATCAAAGTAAATACATACACGTATGTTGTTTTCACCTATTTTTATGCTAAAGCCAATACACTCTGCATACTGTTATAGATCTTAATTTTCACTTAATAGTATATGTTGGAGATATTTTTTTAAATCTCAGTAAAACTCAGAGGTTTCCTTATTTATTTTTAGAGCTGTATAATACCTCATTGTTTGAGTGGATTATAATTTACTTAATCCAAATTTCAGCCTTTTTAAATCCTGGTCACTCTTAGAAATACCATTCAAAAGCATGATGTGGCAGGCTCCATGTATTTTTGTTTGTATTCAACTTCAAACTAAATTTGTATTTGCCTGTAGCCTGAGTTGTTAAGACTCTGGAAAATAGAGAAGGTCTGTGAAGTCAAGGATTATTTGAAAGAATGACTTAATTTATAAATTTGAGTTAGATAAAATGCTTGGAGTTAGAACATAGACTCAATTAAAAATACTTAAGATATTTTAGTCCTTGGTAGGCTTTAGTCCTGGGTTGCCTATATTCTATGGAGTGTTTGTCATGCCCACCTTATTTCTTTAAATATTGTATAAACACCCAGACTTACTTTGATTTTTTCCAAACATGAGAACAGCTGCCCTACAGGACTTTGTCTCTCAGGCCACAGAACTAGTGTTTCTTTAAGGTCTTTCTACCTCTCTGATCCTACTTTTACATTTAATTAAGGTAATCCTTCAATCTACATCCTCTTCCAGACCCCATTCTCCTTTCTTTCTAAGTTGTTATCCATGTTCCACCTGAAGCAGGAGATCATATTGCAGTTTTGGTCCTAAGCTCATTAAAGAAGAATGCATCTGGTATTTCTCCGGGAGGAAAATGGGCTTTCAAGTTCTAATTGGAAAGATCTGAAGAGTGTAGAACTATGATGTCTTTTTGACCATGGGCCCCAGACCACTGAGTTTATATGTTCACTATGTGGAAAACATAGGGTCTATAATCTTGGTTGCAGTTGTTGTTTGCCTGTTAAATAAAATGAGGGTTTTTAAAACCCCTATTCTGATGTGGGCAAAATTGTGTAGTCATGTGTGGTCTCTTAATGAGATTAATATAATTTGTCTCTCTTTAAAGAATCATATGAGGTATATGGATAACCCTGGAGTATCAGAAAAGTTCAAAGAGAAATACAACCAAGAGTGAAGCTGTATCATCACAGAGTGTGAAAAACAGAAAAGAAGGGATGGAGAGAACAGAAGAGGGGAGGAAGGAAGGGAGGGAAGGGCGAATCTTGTGGAACTAAGGTTGCTGAATTTGTCTTTGCCTCCTATCAAGGTGGAAGACTTAGGGCTTTATCAGGGGTAGAGAGCTAAAGCATAAGCATGTGGTTTTTTGCCTGAAGGAAAAGGCTAATGAGTAATGTTCTTCTTCTTCTTTTTTTTTTTTTTTTACAAAAGTATTAGTGACTCAAAACCTTTTACTGCAGAAATTGAAAGAAGACTAGCAAAAAACAAGCAATAATAAATAGTTCCCTACTCACATGTTTACCTAAATGTATTTCACTCTAACACTCCTGAGTCTGCTACTTGCTTCATCCTGAAGGATTTGTAATAAACACTCATGTTACTGATAACAGGTGATATTATTTCCCCACTTGGTTCTACACATGACATGATAATGTCATCTTTTTAAGTATTATAAGTATTAAGTTAAATTCTTACAATGCTTCCTTTCCCAGGTCCCCTTTTAAAATTATATGTATTTTGCTCTTACAAGACTTTAAAAGAGAACAAGAGGACCAGCAGATTCCCTTCCTGCCCTTCTGACCCACACCCATCCTGGGGTCAGCCTCTTAGCCTGTCTTTATATAGTCACTAGAAAATAGGTGCCAGATCCCCTTGTCTTAGTTTGAACTCTGGCTCTGCATGTATTTATTTTCACCTGTTGAGAATACAGTGCCACTAAAGTATGGAGCCGAACATACAGATTCCTTCTGAAATAATCATAAAAGGATTTATTTCCCTAAGAACTTCTTAGCTTATCTAAACATCTGCTACTCAAAAGTGATTACTTGGGAATTTCCAGGTCACCAAGCAACATGCAAGTCTATTGCTACTGGATTCTATTAGACAGAAACCAGTAACGTACCAAATATTTTGAGGTGAGACAGAGAATGTTTTAAAAATCAGTTTGTGTTTAAGAAACTAAAAATATGTGAATTTACATACTTTTAAATGTTATTCCTGCTTTTGTTTCCATTTAATCAATCCTTATAGTTGGCTTCTCTGATGAAGTTTTAGGTAGCACATATACAGAAAGCATCAAAGGCTTTGAAAGTAAAGACCTTAAGATTAACTCTCAAGTAGCAACATCAACAATTTTTTTGTTAAGTGAGAGAAACAGAATTTTTGAAAAAATGTTTTCCAAAGAAGCATTTGACAAGAGACTTCAAAATCCAAGAAATACTTATGGTATGGACAATAGGTTGAGGAAAAAATCATAATATTTTGAAAATACCCTATTCAAAACGAGTAAGGGTAATGCTGAAAGTGACTTAAGAGAATGGGGGTGGGGGGAGCACCCTACAATGGTTTTAGAAAACATTTGGTTTGGCAGAAAGAAAGGAAGCAATCATCAGGTGAACACCAATATGCCTCTGATTCGGTACTTATCTCATTTATGTCTCAAACAAATACGATGACTCCCACTTAACAGCAAAGGAATCTACCACTCAGCAAGGTTGACAAAGATGCGCAAGCTGAGCAGCAGAGCCAGGATCCCAACTGCATCTGTCCGCTCAGAAGCTTACCACCATGCCCTGTCATTTCTGTTTTCATAAAGTTATTATAAAACATGACTTAAAGCACCAGTGATGTGTTTTCTTCATGTTTTCTTCACCAGGCTCCTGATGCTTAGTTCTGGCCTCAACTATTAGAGGAGGTAGATATAGGCAGGTATCACAATGGGTATGTAGCATTTTGCCTGGATTTCTCCATAGGCCTTCAATCTGCAGGTTAAATTCTGCATTGTTGTCCCTTGGTATATCTAAGGGTGAAAAGAGTGGTGGAGAAATTAGGAAGCCATGGATATGTCTAGAGCCAACATCTTCCACACACTAAATTTTATTTACTATCTGCTTTTGACAGTTTGGAATAGAAGAGATGCTTATACAGACCAGGTAGACCAGGGGCACTGGGAGAAGAGGGGTGTACAGGCTGGCTTCTCATAGCCAAAGGCCACCAATCAGTTGCCCATAGGTTTGGCCTATGGGTTGTTTTATTTAGCCTACACAGTGTTTGTTTAAATAGCTGCCAACATTTAAAAATTCATTCTGCTGGGGTCCTGGATGGCTCAGTCAGTTAAGCGTCTGGCTCTTGACTTCAGCTCAGGTCATGATCTCATGGTTTGTGAGCTCGAGCCACACATCAGGCCGTCTGCTGTCAGTGCAGAGCCTCTTTCAGGTCCTCTGTCCCCCTCTCTCTTTGCCCCTCCCCCACATGCACTCTCTTTCTCTCTCAAAAAGAAATAAACATTAAAAAAATTAGAAAGTATAAATTCATTCTGCAAATATTTACTGGGCATGTACCTGGTGCTATTTTCAGAAGATTCATTAAAGAACCAAACAGATAAGCTGCCCTCATTAAACTTCCATTCTAGCAGCAAGAGACAAACAATAAATAATGAACATAATAAATAATTAACATATAGGATCTCAGGAAGTGAGTGCTAAAAAAAACAAATAAATTAGAGTAACGGGGGCTTAGAAGAAAGGTGAGGTGGTTTGTTGGCGGCTTCACTGAGAAAGCAGTATTTTAACAAATACTTGCTGGAGATGGAGATGACAGAGTTAGCCATGTGAAAAGCAAGGTGTGAGGAATGTTTCAGGATGAGGGAATAAATCATCCAGTCTTAAAGGTGAGAGAGCATGTGTGCTTGTCTGTGGAATAACAAGGATGCCAGTGGGCACAGCATGATGTGAACAAATGAAAAGGTAATAAGAAACAAGGTAGGAAAATTGATGAAGGCCCAGATAATGTAGGGCCTTACAAGCTTTTCTGACGATTGACTTTTACTTGATTGAAATGAGGAGCCATGCAGGGGTTTGAGCAGAGGGGTGACATGATTTAGCTTACATTTGAAAATAATTACTCTTATTTGTTTTTAGAATGGATGTAGTGAGGAAATAAGGATAGACTCAGGAAAATCAATTAGGAACCTTTTGAAATCCCCTAGATGAGAATAACACTGGTGTTGGAAGCACCAGTGAAAGTTATGAAAAATAGAGTGTGAAAATGTTTTGAAGCTCAAAGCAACAGGATATCCTTTCGGGCTCGATATGGAGAAAGGTAAAAAATGACTACAAGGTAACAGTGTGGAGAAATTGATGTGGAGAAATTGGAACCCTGGTAAACTATTGGTGGGAATGTAAAGCGGTGCAGTTGCTGTGGAAAACAGTATGGAGGTTCTTCAAAAACTTACAAATAAAATTGCCATATGATCCAGCAACTTCACTTCAGGGTATTCACTTAAAATAAATGAAAGTAGGGCCTCAAAAAGATATTAGTATACCCATGTTCACTGCAGCATTATTCATAACAGACAGTCTAAATTTTCATCAATGGACAAATGGAAAAACAAAATGTGGTATATACATGTAATGGAATATTACTCAGCCTTAAACAAAAGGAAATTCTGACACATGCTATATAATGTGGATGAACTTCAAGGATATTATGCTAAGTAAAATTAGCCAGTCACAAAGAGAAAAACGCTGTGTGATTACACTTATATGAAGTATCTACAATAGTCAAATTCAGGGGCAAAAAGTAGAATACTGGTTTTCAGGGACTTGGGGCAAGGGAGACTGGGGAGTTGTCATTTCACAGATGTAGAGTTTGTTCATAAGATGACAGCAGTTCTGAAGAATGATTGACAACAATGTGAATGAAGTTAACATTTCTAAACATTTCTACACTTAAAATGCTTAAGATGGCAAACTATGTTATGTGTATTTTACCACAATTAAAAATTGTTTTAAAATCAACTGAGTCTGGGGGCGCCTGGGTGGCCTAGTCGGTTAAGCGTCCGACTTTCGCTTGGGTCATGATCTCGTGGTTCGTGGGTTCGAGCCCCATGTCGGGCTCTGTGCTGACTGCCAGCTCAGAGCCTGGGCCTGTTTCAGAGTCTGTGACTCCCTCTCTCTCTGACCCTCCCCTGCTCACACTGTCTCTCTCTCTCTCCTAGAAATAAATAAAACATTAAAATAAATAAATAAATAAATAAATAAATAAAATAAAACCAACTGAGTCTGGAAAAAAAGTAAGGATTATAATTAAAGCAGAAGGTACTGAAATAAAAAGCATATTTATTCTTCACGTATGAGTTAAATTTAGGAATTAAAAATATCTTTCAATACAAAAAAGAAAAAAAAAAGAGGCTTCTAGCCTGAGAAAGACATTGCCATTGTGATATGGAGAATGCTGTGGAGACAGCAGACTTTATAGAAAAGATCAGGAGTTAGGTTTTATCCCTGTAGTGTTAGCAATGTCTGTTAGACATCCCAAAGGGGATGTTGAAGAGACAGGTGGATATGTAAGTCAGAGTTCAAGAAAGTGATATGAGCTGAAGACATAAATTTGGAAGCCACTGGCAAAAGATGGTGTTTAAAGACATGAGCCTAACTGACATTACAAAAGAGTGAATAGACTGATAAAAGAACTGAAAATTCTAATGTTAGGAAACTTGGGAAGTGAAGAAATGTTTAAAAAATATCAAGATTTCTGTCTTCTCTTGAAAATGGGATGATCCCACATTTCTGCACATCATCAATCAGTTGGGGCCAAATAATTATTAAGCATTCTTCTCTACCCTCCTCAACCTGGTGCATTTAGACAGGTTATGTGCTCTCCAGCTCACCAATATCTCCATCAAACCGGTTTTACTCAATTCATTTCACCTGCTTGGACTTGGGAATGCAGGGCATTTGAGTGTCAGTCCTACTATAGATCTATGTACACAGATGGTACTAAACATTTCTGTCTCTTACCTAATGGTAAGAGACACTACTACCTTGAACCAATCTAGCTTTCCCCCACATTGTATTTGGGAAATACAGCCAGCATCTTATGAGAAGACATCTAGTCTATTGGCAAATCTCAGTTTGACGTTCTTATCTAGAGAAAGAAGGAGGGAAATGGCATTGAGGTACAAAGAATGCATTACTGAGCATTTCAACCTTTTCTTCTGTTCAAGAGCTCAAAGTGCTACCTCAATCTTGGTCAGCTTTGAATAGCAGCCAATATCTTAGAAATGATCAAAGGAGGGTCATCTATAGGTAGAGAGAAGGCAAAGAAATCAAGGGGACAATGATGGCTTGAGAAATACTCAGGATGAGGTGTTCCAATTGATAATAAGGCACTAGGCATCAAGCTTGATTATTTTGCCTGCATAGCAGCATAAAACTGCATATTAACTGGAAAGTAAAACAAAGTAAGTTTAGTTTTTAACTTGATAATTCACCTGGAATGTGGTTCCATGTGTTGAACAAATAGGAAATTGCAAATGAGCTATAATTTCAAAGAAATGTGTTTGGCTGTCAGGTTTTGAGCAAGAAATTATTTTTTCTCTTTTGAGATTTCAAATACATATCCCTGCACTGAAATTCTGTGTTCATTGATCTTAAAGGCAATCTTTAGAAATCTCTAAGTGGGAGAATGGTTGGTTAGTCATCAAAACTATGGAACACCTACACCATTCTGTAGACTGCTTGAGAGGAAAGAGTAGGGAGGTATGGCTGGATGGCTCAGTTGGTTAAGTATAGAACTTCAGTTCAGGTCACGATCTCATGGTTTGTGAGTTTGAGCCCCACATTGGACTTTGCGCTGATAGCACAAGCCTGCTTTGGATTCTCTATCTCCCTTTCTGCCCCTCCCCCGCTCAAGCATGCATGCACACAAACACACTCTCTCCCCTTCTCTCTCTCTCTTTCAAAAATAAATAAACATTTTTTAAAAAGTTAAAGAGGAATTGAGGTTTCTGATCATTCTTAAGTTTGACCAATGGAGTGAGCTTTAGAGGAGAATGTGGCACCCAGTCAGGGCCTCCTCCTATACATTACTATATGCTGTTTGAAAGAGAAATGATCATCACATTTTGGGCATCTCCCCACCCTGCCCTCTCTCTCTGAAAAAAATACCATCTTCTCAAATGCATGCACATAAAAAGGTGTTTAATATTTTCTAGTACCAGATTCCTTCATTTGTTGGTTTTACTTTGTTTGCTACTCTTGTCTTCCTCCAGAACTGATAATCTTGAACAATTGGTAAACGGTTCCTATGGCAACAGTCAGCAAGCCAAAACTCTCCCAATAGTTCCCCTCTTTCCCTACAACCTTATCTCTGTTTGGTTTTTGTTTTTGTTTTTTAAAAACCTTTTCAGTCTCTTACTTCAGTGTTTCAGTGTTCCGGAAAGGGCGATTTTGAAACTAACTCACTGAACTTCTATTTCTTACATTTAATGGACACTGACATTCATAGGACAGAGAGGCCTCAGACCTAGTCACATGCCACCAATTTTGTATTTTTGACTGCATGTGAAAATACCTGAAGATAAAATTTTCTAATGTATTAAATAAAAGTTGGTTTAAAAATAGATTTTTGCCATTTTAATTTTGATTACAAAGTATTCCATAGTATATTCTATAGATGATAAGTGGGGTTTAAAAACCAAGATATAAGCAAATATCCATTTCACTTAGAAAAGAGGGAAAGCAGCAGGAAGATTTCCAGCATGAACACATGCATAGGAAAGCCACCAGGACCAGGTCTATTGAGTGTTCTGCACCTGCCATCAGTTGCAATTGGAGTGGCTAGCTAGGAGGAAACTTAAAGATCTTTATAATATCCTTTATGTAGACATATAATAGGAGCATTAAACATTGTGGACTGGATTAGACCTAGCTCCCATATGTCTCTCTGATTTGTCTGAAACAGGATCTCTTAGGCAGAGTTTGGGAAGAAATTATGTTTGTCCCCCAGTCATCAGCATCTACAAGCTGATAGCCTCCAGTTTCTCCAATGTCCTTTCATGTTACATTACGAATTTAGCATTCATAAATTTATCAGTGATGCCTATTTACATTCGCAGCCATTGCCACATTTTGGTATAAAAAGTTCTATAAACTTATACATTCTATAAGTATTCCAACAGTTGAACTTAATTCAATGTGCATTAGAGGTTTAGCTAGTGTGGTAGCTAAAATCATAAACTCTAGTGCCCGACTGGCTAGAATCAAATCCCAGCTTTGCCACTATGAGATCTGAGACAAATTACTTTACTGCCCATGCATGAAATAGGGATAAGAATCATATTTTTGTTATAATACTGTTATGAGAATTAAATTTTAAAAAACATATAAATTCCATACAATTCATTAACATATTGGTTCTAACAACTACCCCTCTCAATATCTGCTTCTCCATGTTACAATCCTACTTTAAAATAAAATTGAGCCAGTCTAGAAGCCCATAATTTCCTCCAGTCATCCTGATCGCTCTTCAGTCTACATTTCCATATTGTCACTCATGAGGTATAGAGACCAGGACTAAATTCAAACAAAATTATGGTGTCTTAATTTTTTATCCAAAAATAAATATTCACCAGGAAAACTGATGATTAATTTTATGTGTCAATTTGACTGGGCCAGGGGTGACCACACACCTAGTTAAATATTGTTTCTGGGCATGTCTCTGAAGGTGTTTCCAGAAGAGCTCAGCATTTGAGTTTGTGAACTAAGTAAAGCAGGTGGCCTTTCCCTATGTTGGTGGGCATCATCTAATCCATTGAGGTCCTGAACAGAATAAAAAAGTGGGAGAAGGTTGAAATTATTCTTTGCCTGATGGTTGAATTGATGGGACATAAAACTTCTGCCCTTGGTGCCCCTGGTTCTCAGGCCTTCAGATATGGACTGGGATGTAAAACAACAGCTCTCTGGCTTGCAGGCCTTTGAGCTACACCACCTGCTTGGCTGGTTCTCCAATTTGCAGATGGTAGATCTTGAGACTTCTTAGCCTCCATGATCATGTGAGACACTACCTTATCATAAATCTGTTTAGATAGATAGATAGACAGACGACAGACAGATATATCCTATTTGTTCTGTTTCTCTACAGAACACTAATATAATAACCAACAATGGAAAACAATAGTAAAAATCATACAGAGGCCTAGGTTTGCAGGTCAAAATCTGTTGGCAGAGAAGTAACTCTACTTTCCACATGGGATTAGATAGTAACAATTGGCGACCTGGCCAGGGGATCCCCCTCAGACCTCCCCTTATCAGAGCTGAAGGATAAACAAAGGCTCTCCACATATAGGCCAAGGTACACTTGAGTTGGGACTCAACCTGGATACACTATTCAGTCCTTTTCAAGATCTGCTTCCAAGCCTCTTTACCCATTTAGATGATTTACATCAAGTTTTATGGAGGATTAGATAGGGGATTTTTTTTTTCCCTCCCCCTTGAAACACTTTTCCCACTGACACCTGGGGTTTCTTTCATTGCAATAAATAGAAACCTACTCAAGCCAACTTTAAGTAAATTAGATTTATACAGGGGATAATGGCAAAAAAAATGTGAATAGTAAATCCTGCTCAGATTCTAGTCAGCTATAGCCAGGGTTTAGTGGGTCCTTCTCATTTAAAGCAGCTGAGTTACCATAGCAAGAGCTAAAGGACCCCTTCCAGCAGGGCAGGCACCCTAATTGTGCCAGCTAAACTGAGCTTATAGAAAAAAACAGGTCCATATCCATATGTAGCAGGCTGGAATGGAGGATGTAGAAGGAATGGAGAGAAAATTGTGACACAACCATTACAAAAAGATTTATTTATTTTCCACAGACATTTTTCACCCAAGTCCTGAGGCATAATTAAAATAATGTGGGACTTATTTCCTTCACTGCACTGAAGTTGAAGAGTAACCCCTGGGCATAAAGTAGGTTGCATTCAACAACACTTCAGATTCTCTCCTGGTTCAGATCTGATAGTTAGATGCCATTATCTTATAGGCACATTTGTGCCATTTTCCCATAATGTGTTATCATCTTACATCAGTCTACATGAAGCTTATTTGCCATTTTTCTGCCCACTCATATGGCCAAGTTATTTCCTTTTTCAGTTTATTCTTATTGTCTCACTATGTCACTATACAGAGAGATTTGAAGAAAATTTTATTCTAGCAGGCATTTTTTCACATCCCTTGTAGCAATGTTAAATAAGATTGATCCAGCACTAATTCCTGGTAGTCACACATTTCCATACATAAACGTCATCTTTCTCTCCATCCTTTCTTTCCCTGCCTTCATCTTACTTATTAAGTACTATTATATACAGTAACTGTTCAAATGTTCAGGATACCTAGTGAACCAAACAGATAAAAATGTTGGCTCTCACAGAGGTTACCTATTAGTGTTTAAAGATATACTGTAACAAAAAAACAAATGAATGTATGATCTGTCATGTTACTACAATGATGGGCACTAGGTTTCCTTTTACTTGGTTTCACAATTTGAATTCTTCAAGAATATAATGTTTTCCTCCAAATCCGCAGTATCTACCTAAAATTGTAAGAGAATCACTTTCCTGTATTTTACATGTCATTTTTGAAAGAGTTAGAATAATGAACCCATAAAAAGGAAATAGAATGTTCACTCTTTTTCAGGAGAAAATGTTTAGGGTGAAGTTACTTCATTTAACAAATAGTTGTGAAGTATCTATGAAACACATAAAACAAGAAATTACTGCCCTGCCCTTAAGGACTTTATAATTTAATTGAGTAAAGTAACAGACAACCGGGTAATAATAAAACCGAGGTCCCTATCTCGAAGGTGTTAATGGTGCCATCTCTAGCTGACCGCAATTGAGCTCACTAAACTTCCAGCTGTGCTGGTCACAGAAGTCCCTCTTTGCTCTCATAGTCACCTTGGCACACTCTCAAGGCAGCCATTGCATTGACACAGTTTGCTTCCCACACAGCTTCCCCAGTGGCATTTTGGCCTTGGACTCTGTTTCTGAGTCCCTGATCTAAATGTCTATGTAGTGTTCTACTTCTAGGACACCTGCCTTTTTTTTTTTATCCCTTTAGTAAACATTTACTGAGCATCTACTTGGGTCAGTCATCACGCCAGGTGCTGGGGATATTAAAATAATAAAGAAATTGCTTTGCCCTTAAGAGGCTCAGCATCTAATAAGAAGATGTACTCATAAAAGTGATAAGAGAGTGAGATCAACACCCTGAAGGTGGTATGTGTGGGGTACTATAGGAATGGAAGAGGAAAAAGCTGCTACCATGATCTGAACGAGAAGCAGTTATAGGAAAGAATTCACAGAGTGTACCTGAGATGATTCTCAAAGGATGAATTAGAATTCACTAGGTGGGCAAGGAAGGAAGGACATGTCAAGCAGAGCAAAGTACATAAAGGAAGGAATGGAGGTTTGTGAAAGAGCCCTTAGCAACACCCCAGTAGACACACTGGAGGTCCTAACTCTGAATTTGAGTGTATAGGTTGTGACTTTGCTTGTGATCATCACTATTCTCCCTCCTTGTTGACACAAGGCACTACTTCTACTTTGTTTTTAGTTCTTTTAAAAGAATTTCCTTTTGTGTTTCTAAAACAGTTTTGTTGAGATCATTTTCATACCAGAGCAGTCATCCATTTAAAGTATACAATTCAATGGTTTTTAGAGTATTTACAGTTATGCAATCATAATCTAAGTGTAGAACATTTTCATCATCCCCAAAAGAAGCCTGTATCCACTAAGTCGCTCCCCACCTCTGTCCCATGTACACAGCCACCAGTCTGCTTTTGGCCTCTAAAGATTTGAACCTTTTTTATAAATGGAATCATACCATATGTGGACTGGCTCCTTTCACTTAGCATAATGTTTTCAAGAATTGTCCATGTTGTAGCATGTATTACTTCATTCCTTTGTATTATAGAATAATATTCCATTGCATGGATATAACACATTTATTTAACCAGTCATTGTTTCTACTGACAAGTTGTTATACATTTTAGCTATTGTGAATAATATTAGTAGGAACATCGGTGTACAAGTTTTGTATCTTCATTACTCTTGGGTATACACATAGGAGTAGAATGCATATGGTAACTCTATGTTTATAGGGTAACTTTGTGCTTAACTGTTTGGGTAATTGCTAGAGTATTTGCCAAAGTAGCCACAAACTTTACATTCCTATCAGCAATATATGAAGGTTTCTTTTTCTCTGCATCCTTGTCAACATATTTGTCTTTTTTATTACAGCCATCCTAGTGGGTATAAAGTGATATATCATTGTAGATTCTATTTACATTTCTTTAATGGCTAATAATATTGAACGTTTTTTATGTCCTTATTACCACTAGCATGCAACTATTTCTTAATCCAGTGATACTAACACTAACTGAACCATTATATAAATGGCAGTGGTACCCTTGGCTCAGATGTTGTGAGCTTGGCTTTAAAGCTCAATAAATGTATCACATGTCCCAGTATAAATTTCTATATTAAGGATCCTTCCTGCACCACACACTGAGATATAAAAATATCTTCTACCTATAGAATTATTTTTCAAACTAATTTTAATGCATTATTTCATTTATATGTTGAGATATATATGTGTTAAGGCACCTGGGTGGCTCAGTCAGTTGAGTGCCAGACTGGATTTCAGCTCAGGTCATGATCCCAGGGTCATGGGATCGAGAACCACTTCAGGCTCTGCACTGAGCATGGAGCCTACTTAAGATTCTCTCTCTCTCTCTCTCTCTCTCTCTCTCTCTCTGTCTCTCTCTCTCTCTCTCTCTCTCTCTGCCCTTCTCCCTCCTTACATGTGCATGCACTCTCTCACTCTAAAATTAAAAAAAATAAATATACATGCGACATGGCCATTATAATCTTTAATTTACAGAAGGGAGAAACTGACTCAAACTCAAAGAAGTTAGGAAATTTGCACAGGGAATAGTTGAGTCACACAGCTAGCAAATCTCAGGATAAGGACCTAAATGTGGGTCTCCTAATCTTGACTACAATACCATGTCAATATGATACAGCATTTAATGGAAATACTTGTACAAAAGTTATTGATAGCAGAGGATAGAGGCATAGGGAATCTTTTTGGAAGATGAGACTCAAAGCCTTATAAATACATCAGGAGGGTAGTCTAGGGGGAAAGGGCAAAGGATAGAGACATAAAGTAGCAATATGTGTAAGGAAACAAGGGGGCTTGATTCCAACTGAGAATAGTGAGAAATGAGACTTGAATGTATGGTCAAAACCTGCTGTTTCATCTTTTGAGAAAAAATACCCTCCACTCTTTTGTTGGGAATTGTTTCTCCTCTTATTCCAACCACCTGGTTCAGATGAAAGAATCCCTGTTTTAATGTGACTTGACCTTCACTCCTGATTAAAGTAGACTGTCATTACTGTACACCTGAAACTAATATAATACTGTATGTTAATTATGTTAAAAAAAAGTAGATTGCCATGATCACTTGACCCAAGTTGGACAAATTAAAGGCTTTTCCCAGTAATCGTAACTTGATAAAGAAAAATCATGCCAATCCCTTCTCACTGATAGAAACTATAAGTGATAAAATTCCAGCAACTTTTGATAATCAGGTTTTCCACAATGTAGAGAAGAATTTTATGCTATGAAGCTGAATAATAGATACCAAAGATAAACTAAATAAGAGAAGACAAAGACAAAGTCCTAGCTGTGCTCAAATCTCTGGGTTAAATTGCTCTTGAGATTCAGCTACTTTATCAGTAACAAGATTTTTGAAAATATGAAAGAGCAAGTGAATTCCTAAAACTAATCTATGCCATAAACCTTGCAAAAACTATATATCTCATCCTCTTCCAAGACAAGATAGGATGTTTCAAGAGTCTTAGTCAAGGATCACACAATTTAGAGAGGTTGCCAGAGTCTATAATCTTTTTTGTAAAATACTAGGCTGGGGCTATGGGAGATCCTAAGATGTATACAGCAATGTTGTTGGCCTTATACCACTTATTATTTGAGGAGAAAAAGACAAAATAGGTAAAAAGGACTGGCAAGTCATCCACAACAGTCATGTCATGGAACATGAGGCAAAATCATATGAATGATGGAGACCAAAAGTGCTGCTTGGAGCTCAGAAGAAGGAGAAAGAGTTGTGAGCTATGGTGGGCAGTCAAAGAAAAATCCACACAGGAATACAGTGGGTCTGAAAATTAAGTAGAACTCAGATAACCAGAGAGGAAGAAAACAAAAGGTCATAGAGAAGAGTTTAGTGAGTAGTGTTTGGTTTTTGCTGCTTTTACTTGTTTATTCTCATAAGAACTTGTTTTTAATGTTTATTTATTTTGGGGAGAGAGAGGACAAGTAGGGGAGGTGGGGAGGGGACAGAGGATCTGAAGCAGGCTCCACGCTGACAACAGAGGGCCCCACGAAGGGCTCAAACTCACAAACTGTGAGATCATGATCTGAACCTCAGTCAGATGCTCAACCAACTGAGCCACCCATACACCCCTCTCATAAAACTTTTGAATCAGCCTAACCTACAAAACAGTCACAGAATCTCCCATTTAAACAAACTGATCCCATTCTACTCTTGAATAATCCCTATCTAGTGTAAAGTTTTTCCATCCAGTGCTTAGCTGACCACAACTCTATTTCAATATAAATTACTACCTTGTTTACGATCATTGTGTGCGTAAATTGATAAGATCTATTACCCAAAGGTCAATTCATGACTCATAGGTTTTGCTAGGTATTTTAAAATACATTTTATGCTGATATAAAAGATCTTCTATTTTTCCTCTTTCACATACTCCTCAAAAAAATTATAGTACACTCTATAATCTGCTGTGTAACCAGTTTGTCAGAAAATCACGACCACAATCTATAAACACCATTATAACATTTTTTAGTTGCTTAGCACTTTGCAGTTTATACTGTAGCTCCAAATACATTCTCATAGTAGCCCTCTGAGGTAGACAGGACACAGATTATGATCTTTATAATGAGAAAGAGGTCTAGCACAATTAAGAGACATACTCAGACACTGTACTGAGTAACTGTTGTCCTCATTCTGCTCCATGGAAATGATAAATTCATTTATTTAAAAAAATGCCTGGCATCTGATACATGCTTCTTGCTACCCCAAGCACAGGACAGGCTGCTAAATCTTCCCTCTCCAGGCCAAGGCTTCAACTATTTCTCTCATTTGCCTTTCCCTAACCCAGTCCTTAATCCCACCTCTGCTCCCAAACCAAAGAACAAAGGCACAGGTCTGAATCTCAGAGTTGGGAGGAATGGTAGTTACCATCTAGTGAGAGATGCTCAAACCTAATTGCACTTCAGAATAACCTGGGTTAGTTTTTAAAATAACAAATGCCTAGACCCATCTCTAGACCTTCAGAATCAGAAACTTTGGAGTTTGTGGCTGGGGCTGGGGATGAAGAGATGTGGCAAGAATATAGTCTTTTTAACAACAACAAAAAGAACTGTTTTTTTAAAGACATGTTTGAAGTTTAAATTTTATTTTTAATGTTTTAATTTTTATTTTTTACAAATAGTTTATTGTCAAGTTGGTTTCCATATAACACCCAGAACTGTTTTAAATAAAGAAAAATATGGAAAATAATGTAACAAAACCACATGTACCTGTAAAGTAAAATGAGCAAATGTTATTATGGTTGTGTAGAGAAAAGGTGCACTTTAATGGGAAACTGCATTGTCTAGACTCTGGAGGAGACCACTTATGATTATCAGAGTTGAATAGTTATGACAGAGACCATATGACTCACAAAGCCAAAGCCAGTAGTATCACTTTTTTTCAGCCTTCCTTTCTTGGGCAGAGAAGCCCTGCCCAGCTTCTGGTTTCAGGCTATGAGTCCAACTCCGGTCTTTCACCACACATGGTGAACTTTAGGCTCTCTATAATCCTATGGTTACAGAACTCTGGCTGCTCTGTCTGGTCCATAGAGATACTCATTTTGCTTTTTACACAAACATATGGCACATGCATGTGCATATATGCACATACACACACACACACAAAATTTCATTGCTTAGAGAGGAAGAGTTTAAAATATAAGCTCAGAATTTTTATTTTTCCTTCTTATGGGCCTAAAAGTCTGACCTCTCAACAAGGGTCAGCAAACTAGAGCCCTTGGGCCAAAACTGGCCTGCTGGCTATTTCTATAACTAGTTTTATTAGGAACACAGACACAGCCATTCCTTTCCATATTGCATATGGTTGCTTCACTATAAAGGTAGAATTGAGTAATTGTGCCAGACAGAGATTGTACAGCTTGAAAAACCTAAAATATTTTCAGTTTGGCCTTTTACAAAAAAGGTTGCTGAGCCCTACTGCAAATAATAGATACCCTGTCCTCTTCCTTATGTAGTCTTCCTCACCTAGCTTTAAACAGCAAATATATGATGACAACTCCCTGAACTCCAGTCTGGTTTACCTGGATGAGTATCTCAGTTTGGTGTCTTAAACTTAATATATTCAAAACCAAATTCCTGACATTTCCCCCATGCTCTCCCTCCCTTACAATGAAAGACTTTCTTTCAGCAGCCTACTCCATGTCAGAAAATGAAAATCCTACCCTAGCATTCGCTCAAGTATATTTTAGAGACACTCTTGACTTCTCTCTTTCTCTCACACTCCACATCTTTTCTACCAAAAACCTAAAGAAAGAAAAAAGTACCCAGACCCATGAGTAAGCAATAGAATATGACCAGCTCTCTCCTCAGGGGGTTACTTATGTCAGCTGTGAACCAGTAATCAAGAGAAGTAAGCAGGTGAATGTTGAAGTCAATCTCACAGGCAAGTTTGACATGGACTCTTTTTTTCATATGTCAGGCTCAGATGGCCTGCTATCTTTGTTGTGCCTGTTGACATTTTCTTATCTTTATGAGAAAAGGAAATATGCTAGCCTTCTAGTAAAGGCTTTTGGATTAAATTCTCAGAAGGAAACTGGCCTCACCTAATAAACTCACCAGAACATAAAAGGACATAGAAGAGAATAATAAAACTAATGTGCTAATCAGTTCAGTAAATGCCCAAAGCAGACCTTAAATCAAATAAAAGACAGAAAAGAATGCCTTATTTCAGAGCTTTGAGACACACAGTGATGAGAAAACATTTTCTTGGCTTTGAATCGCTAGGGGAAAAAATTGTGCAGGTCTGCTCCACTATCTGCAAGTTCACTTTACACCACTTCACTTTTACAAAAGACCTATATTAGAACCTGGTTTTGTTTGTTTGTTTTGCTAACTGAAAGAAATGTGAAGTGGATTTTCACTTTTGAAATGGCAATCGCTTCACCTTATACAATTTCAGCTCATGAAATGTTTCATAGGAATGCTCCACTTTTGGATAGTGGGGGAAACCTGAGGTTGATTCAGGAGAAGAAACCTGTCAAGACGTCAGTGGCAATTTCTAAACAGAGTGTGTCATTTTCCTTTCTCCCACAGTTGATGGAAATGCTCATATGGCAAGGAGCTAGGTATCTTTGGCTCCCTTCCCACAGCTGTCGCAGGGTCAATGTGAAGCCTGACTCTTTGGTATTAGCAATTCTCTGCAGTCCCCCAGTTCCAGGTATCAGCCATATGCAAAACTAGACAACAGGGTAAGGTTTTCCTTGTCAAATATCCATCATCCTCAAATCTCCCTTCACCCTCGGCCTGATCAGTGGAAAAGCCACACATATCAATGTAAACCCAATTCATACCACTGCGTTGGCAACATAATACATTTTCCTGTCTAAGTATATGACATTTTCAAAGGGAGCAGGCAACATTTACACAATTAAAAGCATCTCAAAGGGCAGAATTCTAGTCTCAGTGTGCCCTACATGGACTGCAAGTGCTTTAGGGTCACTGCTGGTCAAAAAAACTGCTACATCTCCAGGCTGTCGCAAATCAATTCCAGTTTAGAGGGAACAAGTCCTTGTTCCACCTTTTCTCCAAGAGAAGGATCAAACTGTAACATCTTCTTATGTGAGAAAGGAGAGGCATAAGCCCATGGAAAAAGCCCCGGGAAGATGCAGCCCGTGGCACATCTCCCCACTCCGTCATTGCCTCCTATCATCTCTGCCTGCAGGCACTACCGGCAGAGTGGGATCTAAGAGGGCTTTGAGAAAACCTTTGCCCAGAGGAAATGTTTGCATGCAAAAACCCCCCATTCTGGCAATAAGACAAATCCAGAATGTGAGTCATTCTTTAGGCTCTTCCATAAGTCAATGCCATGAAAAGGGGAAGAACTTTTGTAGATTCAAATAGATTTGTATGATGAAATACAATGTATGGTCCCTCATTGGACTGTATTTGAACAAACCAGCCCTAAAATACATCTGGTGAACAATTAGGAAAATTTGATTATAAACTTCATATTAGATGACATTAAGGGATTAGTGTTAATTTTGTTAGGCGTCATCACTGTATTGTGGCTATGTAGAAGAATATTCTTATTTTGTTGGTGACATAAAATATTAACAGGTTCCAGTAGTTCCTCGGGCTTCCATAACAAATCACCACAAACTTGGAGACATAAAACAAAAATTAATTCACAATTCTACAAGCTAGAGCTTCAAAATCAAGATGTTGGCAGGTCTGTGCAAGAATACTTCCTTGCTTCTTTGAGCTTCTGATAGTTCCAGGCATTCCTGTGGCCACATAACTCTGATCTTTGCCTCCCATCTTCTCTTCATTTGTGTATATCTACTTCTCTACTGTCTCTGTCAAATCTCCCTCTGATTTTCCTTAACAAGAGACTTGTCATTGGATGTAGAGCCCCCAAGGATAACCCAGGATGATCTCCTCATCCCAAGATCCTTAAATTATTTATATTTGCAAAGACCCATTTTCCAAATAAGGTAACATTTGATTTTACAATATAAAGTAATATTATGCCTTTTAGGGACAACCATTCAGCCCATTAGAGGGATGAAATATCATTATCTGAAATTTACTTTCAAATGATTCAATAAATATAAATGTGGATGAAATAAATAAGACAAAAGCTTAAGGACTGATAAATCTAGGTGGTAGATATACAGGAGTGCATTATACTATTTCTTCTAATTTTTGTATGCTTAAAGTTTTCATAATAAACCAAATATAAATCCCTCATGTTTTAAGAGAGTCTCACTTAGGAGCTATTTCAGGTTAGGAGGTAGGAGTGTGGGTTCTGAGGTCTGAATGCCTGAGTCTGCATCCTGCCAGGCTTGACATTGCTTAGATGTGAAACCTTGGGTCAGTTACTTAGTTTTTTCATCTATAAAATGGAGGTAATAATAATTATAATAAAGCTAGAAAGAACAAAAGGGATGGATGCCAAGGAGACATGCAGCTCCCTAAAAAGGTCCAGATGATTTTTGAAACAAATCTCTAGAACTATTTCCTTGTGTTGTTACTTTCTACTTCTCAGTAAGTGAATTAAAATGATAAACAAAATTATAAGTCTCAAAGTTTAGATTCTAAGCTACAATGCTAAAATCCTTTGTGTAAACAGTGTCACTAAAACTTGGATGTGACAAAAATCATCTGCTAATATGATATACCTGAGACCCAGCATTACTATCAAGTTCCCAGGTGATGCCAATGTTTTTGGATCAGAGGGCAGAGTTGCCAGGGTATAGAACACTGGTTCTCAAATTTGGAAGTATAAAATAATACTATTGTACCAGAGATTCTTATTTGTCCTTGAGTGTCACCTGGGCATCAGCATTTTTAAAAGCTCCTCAGTGTTTCTAATCTTCAGCAAGGTCTGAGAACCAGTAGTATAGAAGTTGCTAATCTTCCTGAGAAATGGAGGGTCAGATTCAAAGTGCTTTGTTGAATATCAAGTGGCTCTACTATCTGAATGTCAGAATTTTCTGGAATGTTATTAAATAACACTGCTTGGAACTCACCTTGGAAGTCCAGATTTAATTGGTTTAAAAAAGGGCCCAGACATTAGAATGTTTCAAATCTTAGCTGGTTCTTACATGCAACCAGTTAAGAATCACTATTGTAGATGTCACAAGAAGGAACTGGAAAACATCTTTAATTGTCATAAAAGAAGAAGACATAGCTTAGAGGGAGAGAATATGATGGTTATGAGTATACATATATACTACAGCAGCTACTTGCTTTTATATTTTGTAATAATAAATCTAACTATTTGGTTGAGGATGATGGGATTGGAGTAACATTAAGCATAAGTTTGGATTAGCACATCCATATTTAAACTCTTCTTTAAAAAAGTAATAAAAAAAAAAGCCCTCCTTTATTCTGCATATTTACAGAGTGAAAAACAGCACAATAGCTTTGTACATCATAGGCACAAGGTCAATATTCAATAGCCTATCAGATAAAGACAATATTATAAAATTTCCTTAAGTGGACTCCATACTGAAACAATAAAAGTATGGCAATAATGAGGATACATTACATTATAAAGCTATGAGGGAAAAAATCACAAGGCAGGCCTAGAAATATTAAGTGACATTGGGAGGCTGCAAAATTGGATTCTGAGCAGAATCCACATCCAAACTGGCAGAGCCCATTATGGGGACAAACTGTGGACATGAGGTTTGGAAAAGAAACATAGCCTCTGGCATAAATGCTATTTGAATACATGTGGAAAAGACATATCCTGGACTTGGCTCTAAAGAATGGACAGGAATTGGTGTAGGCAGAATTCCTATGCAAACCAGTTGTAATCATGATTATTACATAATTAAGACCATAAGTACCAACCTCTAATGAGGAGAAAGCTTAAAATATTCATCATGTAGTACCTGATTTTGGATAGATGGACTGAAAAAGGTGGACATCTGAGAATTTGTAAGAAATCCTGGGGACTGTTTAAAAACAACCCTAGTGGTCAGGAACACGATAGGGATGTCCACTCTCACCACTGTTATTCAACATAATGTTGGAAGTCCTAACCTCAGCACTCAGACAACACAAAGAAATAAAAAGCAAGAAGGAAGTCAACTGCCAGTCTTTGCAAATAACATGATACTCTATATGGAAAACCCAAAAAACTCCATTAAAAAACTGATAGTACTGATACATGAATTCAAACTCACAGGATATAAAATCAATGTACAGAAATTGGTTGCATTTCTACACACCAATAATGAAGCAGCAGAAAGAGAAGTCAAGAAATCAATCCCATTTACAACTGCACCAAAACCCATAAAATACCTAGGAATAAACCTAACCAAAGAGGTGAAAAATCTATATGCTGAAAACTGTAGAAAACTTATGAAAAAAAAAACAAAACCTGAAGACATACCAAAAAATGGAAACATATTCTATGCTCATGGATTGTAAGAACAAACATTGTTAAAATGTCAATACTACCTAAAGCAATCTACATATTCAATGCAATCCCTATTAAAATAACACCAGCATTCTTCACAGAGCTAGAACAAACAATCCTAAAATTTGTATGGAACCATAAAAGATTCTAATAGCCAAAACAATCCTGAAAAAGAAAACCAAAGCTGGAAGTCTCACAATTCCGAACTTCGAGCTGTATAACAAAACTGTAATCATCAAGACAGTATGGTACTGGCACAAAAACAGACCCACAGATCAATGAAACAGAACAGAGAATCCAGAAGTGAACCCACAAACGTCTGGCCAACTCATTTTTGACAAAGCAGGAAAGAATATCCAATGGAGAAAAGACAGTCTCTTCAGCAAATGGTGTTGGGAAAACTAGACAGGAACATGCAGAAGAATGAACCTGGACCACCTTCTTACACCATACAAAGATGGATGAAAGACCTAAATGTAAGATAGGAAACCATCAAAATCCTAGAGGACAAAACAGGCAATAACCTCTTTGACCTTGACTGCAGCAACTTCTTACTTGACATATCTCTAGAGGCAGGGGAAACAAAAGCAAAAATGAACTATTGGGATCTCAGCAAGATTAAAAGCTTCTGCACAGTGAAGGAAACAATCAGCAAAACTAAAAGGCAACTGATGGAATGGGAGAGGATATTTGCAAATAACATATCAGATGAAGGGTTAGTATCCAAAATCTATAAAGAACTTATCAAACTCAATACCCTCAAAAATAATCCAGTGAAGAAATGGGCAAAAGAAATGAATAGACACTTTTACAAAGAAGACATCCAGATGGCTAACAGACACATGAAAAAAATGTTCAACATCACTCATCATCCAGGGGAAATACAAATGAAAACTACAATGAGATACCACTTCACACCTGTCAGAATGCCTAAAAGTAACAACTCAGGAAAGAACAGATGTTGACAAGGATGTGGAGAAAGCGGAACTCTTTTGCACTGGTGGTGGGGATGTGAACTGGTGGAATCACTCTGGAAAACAATACAGAGATTCCTCCAAAAGTTAAAAATAGAATTACCCTATGACCCAGCAACTGCTCTACTAGGCATTTATCCAAAGGATATATGAGTGTTGATTCGAAACGGCACATGCACCCCAATATTTAGAGGAGCACTATCGACAATAGCCAAAGTATGGAAAGAGCTCAAATGCCCATCAACTGATGAATGGATAAAGAAGATGTGGTATATATACACAATAGAATATTACTTGGCAATCAAAAAAGAATGAGATCTTGCCATTTTGCAAAAATATGGATGGAACTACAGTACACTATGCTAAGTGAAATAAGTCAGTCAGAGAAAAACAAATATCATATGAGTTCACTCATATGAGGAATTTAAGATACAAAACAGATAAACATAAAAAAGGAGGCAAAAACAATATAAAAACAGGGAGGGAGACAAACCATAAGAGACTCTTAAATACATAGAACAAACTAAGGGTTGCTAGCAGGGTGTTGGGTGAGGAGATGGGCTAAATGGCAGAGAGACATTAAGGAAGACACTTGGGTGTTATATGTAAGTGGTGAAGTACTAAATTCTATTCCTGAAGTCATTATTACACTCTATGTTAACTTACTTTGATTGAAATTAAAAAATTAATTAATTAATTAATTAATATAAAATAAATAAACAACCTTAGTTTATGCCACCACAACCACCACAATAGGCACACCTTAGTTGAAAAAAATAAACACCAGGACAGAACTACTGTCCATTTAACTGGCAAAGCAAATGAGGACAATAGAGAGGATAATATGGAGCTTGATTCCATGAGTAAATAGTGGCTTGATGGAATTAAAGATGAATAGAAAGTAATGGGCAGGGATGCTCATTCAAACATCTTCTATAATGTCAATACATTAGAAACAAGTTAGGGCATTTGGCTATTTTTGTTATTTTGTTTTCTTTTCCCCCTCAACTTTATTAAGGTATAATTGACAAATAAAATTGTATATATTTAACATGTACAAAATGATGATGTGATATACATATACATTGTGAAATGATTTTCACAATCGAGTTAATTAACAAATCTATCAGGGATTTGATTTATTAAATTAGGGAGTATTGTACCCTATGTAATCGTTAACAACCGCAACATAGTATAATGTTTATCACTATGGGAAAATATTAATGCTGAATTGTTGAGTGAAAAGAGATACAAATAGTATGTACAATATGATACTAATTGTGTCACTATATTAAAAGGAGGTTAGGAAGATACAAAGCAATTAATAATAAATGGGAAGATTATAGGTGATTGTCTCTTCACTAGAGCTTTCCTATATTTTCTGAGTTTATCACTGTATTTATTTTGTAATCAGAAAAAAATACATTGTTTAAAAATCAAAGCTTGTACAAATGAAGAGAAAAATATGGTAGGTCAAATGTAAAGTAAGAATGTGTTAGTCCAAATAAGAATTCAAGTGTTTGCAGAATTCTGTGTTTCTCCAACAAGAAGCAATTCTTTTGTGCCCTAGACGAGAGAGGAATTTGTGGCAAATGACAGAGCAAAAAGGGTGCTCAAGGAATAAAAGTTAAGTACCAATTCTTGGCTTTAGTTTTCTCTGAAGGGTTCTAAGAAAAGTCTTGATCACAAATCATCTTGAAACAGGTAGATTAGAATAATGTGGCTAAGTAGGGCTCATTAAAAACTGAGTGTAGAAGCATTGCCACATTAGGATATTTAAAGTTAGCAACTGATGAGGTGACCAGGCCAGGTACCAAGTGAAGGCAGTGTTTGGTAATTTATTGTTCATCAATAGCTGTTAGCTGTGGTCTTTGTGACCAGGTTGCTCGAGAAGTATGTAGATGAGCTTGTCAGTCCCCCTTGGAAGCTCAGGGAGGCTGCAGGTAAATAGAGAAAAGGAAGGAATATTGAGATGGAGAAGAAAGTCTGAATAAATTCATCAAACACAGAGAGTCCAAGGTACACACCAAGAGTCTAAGTAAGAATTGGGGTGATAAGAGGGAAGGAGATGATTGTCAGAGAAAGGAAGGGAGTCCTTAGTTCAAACAGGGGTCATTTGTCCACAGGCTCAGCTGATACAAGAACAACTAGACTGAGGGCAGCCATAAGAGATGCATCCTTTTCATCTCATGCAGAAGCACATTACCCAGCTCTGGGCTCCTCATTATGCTTTACTAAGAGCCCAACATCCTGAAATTAAACAGAAAATACAGTCAAGCACAAAACCCATTGGCATCAAAATAAAGTTAAATAAAGGGAAATATAAGCAGAAAAATAGGACTTGCCAGCAATGAGAAGCATCTCCAGGGAAAACAATTTATATAAAAGTTCTAAGTACATAAGCATAATAAAAGCACTCAAATAACACTTTGCTTATGTTGGCTTCAGGTTCTGAATTGAAGATTATGAAAGATTGGGACACACCATTCCTAGTTTGAGAGCTGAAATGAGAACTGAGTTCTATTTTTGATCAGGGACCAGGGAAACATGTGTCAATCTCTACGGGAGGGTGAAGAACACCCTGAGAGCCAGAAAAGACATGCAAGTAATGCCACTGACATTTAAAAATCTTCTCTTTTTGTGTCTAAGAACAACCTGGTGACCTCTTGGTTTCCTGATAAAAAGCAGTGTAGTCAAGCCCTCTCCACATCAGATGTTTCTTAGGCAGCACTCGCTGAGGGACTGTGGAGAGCCAGGGAAAGTAGCTAACAATAGTCTTAGACTCATTGCTTCTGAGTCACAAACAAGTAGAATTTTGAATCATCTCTTGCTTGCATACTTTGTTTTTCTTTTTACTCCTCCCGTTACCCAGCAAGTACTTGTCTCAATTGCAAGGAGGCATCTCCATTCACCACTGAGTCAGAGTGCAGAAGTCTAGATTGTTCGCGTCTTTGTAACATGCATTACTAGGTGGACATTAATGTGAGCCATGGACAGATCCAGTGAATCTCCACAACCCACAGCAATCACAGCCACTGTGTAAAACAGAGGCGGGGTGTCTCCACCCAACTCTTGTTCTGAAGTCTCTGTTTTGTGGCCTCTTTCACTAACCACATTTTTAAAACCTTAATCAGAGCTAACCCTCTCTAATTAGGTTTGGACAAGCTACTTGAGCACTGGAAACAAGGTCCAGAAAGAATCCAGGGCTGTTTGTGAACAGCTGATTATGATCTCCTGTGGTGACTGGAGGCACACATGTGCATATACATACTTCAGAGACCTCAGGTTATACATGTTACTTGTTTATTCTCTATTGAACTGATGAGCAAACATTCCTGAGGGAAAAGAGAGAGAGCCTCTAGGGTTTCTTCCCCATTACTAACTTCCCTGGCAAGCTCTTTGGGTAACCACTGATCGTTTACCACGTCCTGTGGATTTCTCCCACAGGGTTACTCAGTGAGGTACGAGCTCTACCTTCCTACTCCGATGACATTGCTCATATGATGCAATCACCATGGGCTTCCCTTTGTCAAGCCCTTTCATTTCAGAGTTTTACCAGATGATCAGAAACCAAGAGTTATGAGCTCTTCTTTTGACTTTTCTTAGGTGTTTGTATTTCACTTAGGACACTCACCTCGCTTCACCTTTGTGTTATAACTCTTAAGGTTCTTATATTTTTCATCTTTCTAGATGAAATGCTAATGTTGCAAAGCCAATAGTCTGTTGAATTGAGTTCCTATAATTTCGTTTTGAACTGTCAAGAAATTGTTGGTTTTTATGAAGGGACATTGATTCTTTTGATTAAAAGAAAGTATGCTGTGGAAAAATTAAAATACAAAAATGTTTAACTACAAAAGGAAAACACTCATTAGGTGTTTTCTAATTATTATTAGAGATAAGGCTTATTATCCTTTTGAAGTTTACCTTTTTGTCCTAAAACACTGCAATCAACCTAGTTACTTTTTGCTAAATAATAAGAAATCATACCAAGATCATTTCTGAAACAATCCTTGTTCTCCTAACTGATTTTCACTATCACCTTTAGTAAACTGAAATAATTTTTTTATTCTATTGAAATAGTTGAAATGTCACTTTAATTATATTGAAAAAGTTGTCAAAGCAGTGGTCTCCTCTTCCTCACTTCTCATTCTAATAGCAATCCAATACCAACCAACCTCACCAAGATTGCTCCTTTCAGACTAGACAATGACCTCCATTTTGTTCTTACTTACTTACACTCCCAGCAATACTTATCATAGTCCACCCTCCCTCCCTGAAATGCTTTCTTTTCTCAGGTTCAATGCCTGGTTAGTTTTTCTCCAGCCTTGCCAGCCATGTCTTCCCTATTTCTGTTGCTGCCTCATTCCAGTTCTGCCTGCCTGACAAATGCCAGAATGCCCAGGACTTCTTTCTGGGCTTCCTTTGCTTCTCTAACATTCATGTGTGCCTTTGCTTTAAAGAGCATCAATATACTGATTATTCCCCAAATGGTTGTCCCAAGCCCAGCTTCTCATGAGAACACCAGATTTATATATTCCACTGGCTACTTCTCACAATGTCTGGCACCTGAAACTTGATATATTTGAAATGTTTGATTCCCTATTCCAACCCCAATCCTGGTCTTCCTCCAGTCTTCCTAGTATCATTTACCCAGTTCATTTAGCCCATAACTAGAATTTACCCATTGATTTTTTTCTTTTCTTCACTGTCCTAATTCAATGCTCTTCCACCAAAATGTATTCCAAATCCACCGACTTTCTTCCAATTCCACTATTACCACCTTAACCCAGCCACCTTCATCTCTCCTGACAATTCAGATAGGTTCCTAACTGGTCACCTACTTCCCTCCTGACCTCTTTGTAATAAGTTCTACAAATAACAACCAGAGTGATCTATATAAATTACAAATCATACTATGTCACTCCTCTGCCTTAATATCTCTCAATATTTTCGTATTTTACTTAAAAATAAAATTCAAACTCCTTATCTTGGGTGCACAGTCCTACAAGACCTAGCTCCTGCACAAATTACATTATATACCTACTTGCCTATTCTGCTCCACCCATATTGGCCTTCTTTATGTTTCAAAATTACCAAGGCTGATAGTTTTGAGGAGCACATAATATTCCTTTACTCTGAAAGATTCTTTCCCCTGAATTATGCTTGGATCACCCCTTCTAACACTTCATTTATCAGCTTAAATATCCCTTCTCAAGTCACTATCACACCATTCTACTTGAATTACCTTGATTTTTCTTATTACTTTTGGTGTATTTGTGCATTGCTTAAGTCTGCCACAAGAATGTAAAGAGAAACTACAACATTCACTGTTGTGTCCTCAGTGATTTAGTGCTTAAAACAGTGTTTCTGAGTGAATGAATATAGCAGAAGTTAGCATTTTACCTATACCTATGCATGTTTCTGGGTTTTCTTTTCTATCTAATGATCTATCTCTTCTACCAAATAAGCATAAAAGCAAAACAGAAACAAAACACATCATTTAAATATCTAAGGTATCACATATTTTAATATCTGATAGGGATAGTGTAAATTCTTATTACTCTTGTGATTCTAAATTTTCCTGGCTAGTACCACCTATTTATTCTCCAAACGACCTGGGAACATTGTGTATATTTCTTTATTTATTCAGTTTTCATAGTTTTGAGTATAAAGATTTTGTACTTATTCTTAAGTATTAGCCAGTTTATACTTTTCTTGCTACTGTGAACTGCATATTCCTACACCAGGTGAGGTCATGCATTTAGGTTAGTGCCTGGCCTTTAAAAGCATTTGAGTTTGCGACTCTTGATATACAGAAAAGCAAACATTTTTCTATATTTATCTTCTATATATTATCTGTACTGTACACTCATTCATTTTAGTAGATTTTTAACTAATTCCCTTTAGTTTTCTACGTAGAATATCATATCATCTGCAAATAACAATATTTTGTTTTTCTCCTTTCTGAGAGTTTAACTCTTTATTCTTTGTCCCTTCTTACTCTGGCTGCATTCAGTAGGACTACCATAATAACATTAAATAATGGTAGGTAGGAGCACCCGGGTGGCTCAGTCAGTTAAGCATCTGACTTTAGCTCAGATCATCATCTCCCAGTTGGTGAGTTCAAGCCCCTTGTCTGGCTCTGTTCTGACAGCTAAAAGCCTGAGCCTGATTCGGATTCTGCATCTCCCTTTCTCTCTGCCCCTCCCCAGCAGTCTCTCTCTCTCAAAAATAAATAAACATAAAAAATAAAAAAAAATAATGGTGGATCTTGCCTCATACACGATTTCAGTGTGAATGTCTCTAGTTTCCCTATTAATTATGGTTGTAGATACTGATTTCAAATAGGTTTTCTTTGTCATATTAGGAATAACAACCATTTCTCCTAGTTTAAGTGCTTTCTTTTTAAAGTCAGGAATGGATTCTAAATGTTGTCACATGCCTTTTCTACAACCCTTGAGATGTATGCCTTGGTTTCTTCCAATAACCTACTGTCATAAAAGGAAATACAGCTGGAGGTAAGAATGTGACTCTGGAGTCAGACTGCCTGGATTTGAGCCTGGTTCTCCCCTTACTATGTGACTTTGGGCAAGTTACTTACTCTTTCCATATTTCAATTTTCTCATGTGTAAAAAGAATACAATAATGAAAGTTATCTCACTTATTATTGTGAGAATTGAGTTAAATCATGATCAGATCTTAGACTATAACCAATGTGTTTGTCATTGCTTTTCAATCTGGAAAGTAACCCTCCTTTGTTATGCCTTCCTAAGAGGAGTTTTCTCATTTCTACTTAGAAGTAGGGCTGGTTTCTAGAGGTATTTTTCATTGTTTAGTTTATGATAGTTTTTATATCAGAACTATATGGTCTTTATAAAATGAATTTACAGTTTTACATTTTTTCCTCTATGCTCTGGAACAATAAAAAAACAGAAAACAAAAAACCTCAGAGTAATGTCTTCCTTATAAGTTTGAAAGAACTCACTCAAAACTTCCAAGACTGGCTTTCCTTTTCTTTTTTTTTTTTAAGGCCAGCTTTTCTGAAGAAACATTTTTAAAACATAAGTATTTTTCCTATAGTTATCAAATTTCCTACTTCTTCTTAGACTAATTTTGATAACATGCTTTCCTAAAGCTTTTTCAAAATTTAAGTGTAGTATTCTCTCTCTCTCTCTCTAAAAATAAATCTAATTTTTGCGGTGACTGGGTGGTTCAGTCAGTTGAGCATCCAACTTTGGCTCAAGTTATAATCTTGCAGTTGGTGAGTTTGAGCCCCACATTGAGCTCACTGCTGTCAGCGCAGAGCCTGCTTCAGATCCTCTGTACACCCCCACTTGCACTCTCTCTCAAAACTAAAATAAAACATTAAAAAATGTAATTTTTTCCACCATTTCCTTTCCCATTCATAATTTTGGCTGTTTTTAATTCTCTTTTTTCTTTGATTAAGGTAGGTATAGGTTTATTTATTAGTTTCCCCCCCAAACAACTAATTTCAGGTTAAGTTTTATCCTACCATCTTTCTATTTTCTAGTATATTCATTTTGGCTTTAATATTCTAGTACTCCTATCTTCTGCCTTTCATAGAGTTGCTTTGTTGTACTTTCCTTAAGTTTTTAAATTGAATGCCTGAATTATTTCAATTCTTTGTTCTTTAATAATAAAAGGATTGACTAATAATAAAAGCATTGGATTTTTCTGAGTGTACAAGAATATATTTTTTACTTTTTTTTAATGTTTTTATTTTTTTATTTATTTCTAGGAGAGAGAGAGAGACAGTGTGAGCAGGGGAGGGTCAGAGAGAGAGGGAGACACAGACTCTGAAACAGGCTCCAGGCTCTGAGCTGGCAGTTAGCACAGAGCCCGACGTGGGGCTCGAACCCACGAACCGTGAGATCATGACCCAAGGGAAAGCCGGAAGCTTAACCGACTAAGCCACCCAGGTGCCCCTATATTTTTTACTTTTATCTTCTCCATTTTTTTTTATATACATATTGTGTTTTAAATTCAACATGTACACTTAGGGGCACCTGGGTGGCTCAGTCAGTTAAGCATCTGACTCTCGATTTCAGCTCAGGTCATGATCTTTCAGTTCATGAGATCGAGCTCCACACTGGGTTCTGGGCTGGCAGCTCAGAGTCTGCTTGGGATTCTCTCTATTCCTCTCATTCTCTGCCCCTTCCCCACTCCCACTCTTTCTCCATCAAAAAAAAAAAAAAGAATTTACCATGTCTCCTACCTCTATGTTTTTGCTAACATAATTTGGAGATGTAGGCACAGATCATGATAAATGTTCGGATTTTACATTCTATATTTTCTTTTCTCAGTGTCCACCACTAATCCTTTTATAATAAAACTTCCTCATTCTTGAGCTTTTAATTTTTCTTTATTTTTATTAGGGTTCAAATAGATCTTTGAAGATTTTTTTTTTCAAAGTTCTTGGGTAGTATATTTTCTAAGCCCTGGATATACAAAAAGTCCTTCTATTTCCATCATATATGAGAGACTTGAAATAAAATCTAAATCACAATCTCTTAACCTTAAAACTTTAGATTTGCACTATCCAATATAGGTTCTAACCACATGGAGCTATTTAAATCTAAATTAATTAAAATTAAATAAAATGAAAAACTCAGTTAATCAACCACATTGTAAAGGTTCAATACTCACACATGATTAGTGGCTTCTATATTATACAGTACAGATACAGAACATTTCTATCATCACAGAAAGTTCTCTTGGGTAGCACCTAATTAATCTAAATATTGATTCACTGTTTTCTGGAGTTCAAAGAAGAAAGCTGAAGGTATCTCTTATTCTTTTATAAAATAAAATTTTTCTACCTAGAGTTTGTAGAACTTTAAAAATTTCAGTTTGTAACTATGCAGACTTCAGTCTAGAATATCAATCTCCAGGTGTAAAGTAGTCTCAGCTCAGGAAAACTGTCTTCAATGATGTCTTTAAAAAATGCTTCCTCTCCCCCACCCCCAGCTGTTCTGGCTTCTTTTTTGTTTGGGTTTCTGTTTTTTGTCCTCTTTTTTCTCATATCATTTTCATCTTTGTCTCTTATTTGAACTTCCCAAGAAAGTTGCGCAAGTTAGTCCTTCACATCATTGACCTTATTTCCTGTTTGGTTTTTTCTTCTGTAAAAATATGGATTTGAATCCCATTACTTTATGTTTTAGTTCTTCTAATTCCACCTCATGAGATTCATTAACTTCTTCATCTTATCCCCCTGTCCTTTTTACAATTATTTTATTTATTTATTTTTGAGAGAGAGCCCATGCTTGTGCACGTGAGCGAGCAGGGGAGGGGCAGAGAAAGAGAAGGAGATAAAAGATCTTAAACAGGCTCCACACTCAGTGCCCACACAGTTGGGGGTGGGGGAAGGCTTGATTTCATGACCCCGAGATCATTACCTGAGCTGAAATGAAGAGTCGTATATTGGTGCCCCCTCCTGTCTTTTTCTTTTAATCTCTTTTCTCTTTATTACTTTTACTTTCTGTTTCATAGAGGCTGTTTTCCTGATTTTAACTGGGATTTCCAAACACATTTCTGAACTTTTCCCCCAGGATTCTATAGTTGGTTGTTTTCAATGACAAGCAGTTTCCATTCTTCCAAGTACTCAGCATGGCACTTTCCTTCCCTTACTTTGCACTATTTTTCCATAGGTTCTATTTTTTTTTAATTATATTAAATAAGGTAAAAGCAACAAAGAACTTGTATTTGACAATAAGGGTTGCCTTTTGTTCACCTCTTTTTCCTTGTTAACTGCAAATATCTAAGTCTCCAGCTGGAAGCCTAGATGATGATGTTCACTGCCTCAAGTTCCATCTCAGGTTTTAACAGTCTCCATCCCTACCTCCCACCACCAGTTTGTGATATATCCACCTCCTAGGATGTAATAAGCCACTGGCCACAATTCCTTATTTCCATGGTTTCCTGGGGCTTACTCCTCTAAATGACATGGAAGGGTGGATAACAACTTGGACAATGCTCAGAAAGCCTCCAGAAGAGGCAACTGTGTGGTGAAGATATTACTCCACAGTTTCCAGCTGGAGTTAGTTCTGGTCCTCTGGGTTATAGTCTCTATTTCATGAGGCAAAGCAATGCCACCAGTCAAAGGGAAAAATTGCTCTCAGCCTTGTCGCTGCCTAAGACTACTCCCAGATTCTGTCAATAGACTTTCTATAAAGCTTAGTTTTCAGTCTTGCTATTATATTTTTTTGTGTGTCTTCATTGGCATTTGAGGAGGAAGATGGAAGAGGCTACCTCAGGGTAGCCAGTCCAATTCCATTTTTAAATTATTGTTGATATCAACAATTTTACACACATTTTAATCTTTTATTGCTTTTATCTTATTATAAAACAAGTACATTTCTAACACAGAAAATATAGTTAGATTAAAAGAAAAATGTAATTATCTATGATCCCACCACCCAAAGATAACAACTATTATGGTTTCCTGCTACATATGTTTTCTGTTTTTCTTAGTGCTATCTTTATATTTCTATCATTGAGGTGTTAGAATATAAGAAAATTGTTCCTGTGTTCAAAAACAGGCAATAGGATCTAGACATTCATTCATTGATTCAATGATCAATAAATTAATACATTTCTTAAGTCAGGCAAAGAAGGACAGATACCATATGTATGCACATATAGGTAGATTAGGAGGAACTTAATGGAGGACCATGGGGGAGAAGAAGGGGAAAAATAGTTGGAGAGAGGGAGGGAGGCAAACCATAAGAGACTCTTGAATGCTGAGAACAAACTGAGGGCTGAAGGAGGTGGGGGAGAGAGGAAGGGGGTGATGGGCATGGAGGAGGGCACTTGTTGGGATGAGCCCTGGGTATTATATGGAAACCAACTTGACAATAAACTATTTAAGAGAAAAGAAAGAAAGAAAGAAAGAAAGAAAGAAAGAAAGAAATGAAAATAAATTAATCCATTTCTAAGCTTTTATTATTTCACAAACTTTTCAAAACCATGTTAGTTCCAAAAGATGCAGAGATTGAAAATGTGAGTGTTTTTGTCCTGAGGTTGTTCAAGATCTGGCAGAGAAGATGAACAGGTCAATGAGTAAATATTATATAATGGGATATGTATGTGTGCCTACAGTTAGGTACAGAGAACACTAAGAAGAGACAAAACTATCCCCAAGGAGGAGAAACTCAGACTGTGCCTTTCAGAATGATTAAGTGCTCTTCCAGTAGACAAGTTTGGTTTTGGGGGTGGAGTGAGAAGGACATGCAGTCCAAGCAAAGAGAACAGCTTGTGAAAAGAGTAAGAGACCAGAATATGCACAAGGAACTGCAGATAGTTTGACATGATCAGAGTACGTTAAGTTTATATGCCATGGACAGAAGTTTGGTTTTCAATCTTCAGGCCACATGGAGACACTGAATGAGCTTAAGAGAACTAATCTCCTAGATGTGTATTTTACATGGGCCATTCTGGATAGATAGATGGATTACAGGCAGGTGGGAATGAGAGACTAAAAAGGAAACCAGAAGTGCTGCTTCAGTAATTCAGGTGTAAGGTCATGAAGGTCTAAACTCAGGGAGTAGAGGTAGCACCTTCTCAGTCTAGTAGAATGCCATCTTTCATGGGAAGAAATGATGCTACATCTACCTTCCACAAGAAGAAAATATATTCTGTGAATATTTAATCATGTATGGCTTCTTTCACACATTAGAATGTTTCACTGATTGATCATCTCTTGCCCATTCTTCATTGTCCCAGGGATATATCCTGCTCTATACATTTGATAATGCCTCTTCCCTACAATGTCCTTTTCCATGGTCTAGACCAGGGGTCAGCAAGCTATGGCTTGCATGCCAAATCTAGCCTCTTGTCTCTTTTTGTAAAATGTTGTTAGAACACAGCCCAGACAATATTTACATATTTGTCTCCAGCTTCTTTTGTACCAGAATGCCAGAGGCCAGTACCTACCACAGAGACAGTATGGGGCCCACAAGCCTGAAATATTTACTATCTCTCCTTTTACAAAAAAAGATTGCTAACCCTTATCTACTCTAGACTTCTCCAAATCCTTCATATCCCTAAAATCCCAGTTCAATATCTTTTGAGTCCCCAGATCACTATGATCTTTCTCTTTCTTCTGAAATGGTAGTTGTTACTCTCTGGTTTACATATTTTGTAGTCCTCTCATTATATACTGTCTTGAATCTCTTCTTTTCCTATAAGCATGGATTTTTTCTGTTTATTTATTTTTGAGAGAGAGACAGAGTGTGAGCGGGCAAGGGCAGAGAGAGAGGGAGACACAGAGTCTGACACAGGCTCCAGGCTCTGAACTGTCAGAGCAGAACCAGACGCAGGACTTGAACTCATGGACCTGGAGATCATTACCTGAACCAGAGTCAGACACTCAACTGATTAAACCACCCAGGCACCCTAGCATGGATTATTTTTTAATACCAATTACAAATGCAAGCTTTTTGAAAGCAGGGGCCATATTTGCAGAAAGAATTTGCTGGCTATCTACAATAGTCAAGACATAATTCTAGGTAATGTAGGGAATGTTTCTAGGTCCTCACTGCCACTGTTTGCTCACCCACACCCCCACTGTTTTCCATCCTCTACTTGATGATATGGACAATGCTATTTTGGGATACCTGGACATAAAGGTGGTATACACTTGGGAGACAGCTCTATGGATTACAGATGCAATTGGAGCCCCATCTAAGAATCAATGATTTCTCTCTTCTTTTTGTTCACTGCTTCTGAGAAAGTGAGTCAGCAGATATCTATACAAAGCTAATGTTCACAAGTATCATTACGCTCCAAAAATTATTTGCCCAGGTCAATTCTCCAACCGTCACTGTCATTGAAGGAACTTTCTTTCCTTTCAAATAATAGCTGGGTATTGCCAAAAGTCACATATTAAGCATTGAAAAAGGCTGGAAAAGTGTCCAAATGCTCTCAGGATATGTGTTTTATGGTGTAACCATGGATAACATCTACAAAGAAGCCATATGTTTCAGTTTCTTGTGTGCTCTCCAGATTCCTTCCTAATTCTTTGTTTCTGTGCTCTCTCAGTCATTTTTGCTTATGGATTGAATGGCAAACTCCACTATTTTATTTTAAATAACAAAAAAATTAAAGACAAGGAAAAATAAGCTTCTAGTACTGACATCACATCCCTTAACACACTGTAATTGTTTTTCTTTTCTTTTGAATAAAATAACAAGTATTATGTTAATATATCCAAAGACAACCTGGAATGTGCCATCCGTGTAAGGACAGAATTGCAAATGTTTGATCAGGATAGCAGGAAGCACACATCTTGCCACTCCACTCCCAAAATAGAAAACCTATTTAGCACTTTGTAAAACACACTAAATGAAGTTTGCTCTCTCCTGCAGATAGAGATTTTACTTCATTTTTGTGCCAGCAAAATTTCTGAAAATTGCATGAGGAGAGAACAATTTTTGGCACTTTGGCTGGGAGTACAAAATGTTAGCAAATGGTGCTGAAAGGATCTTAAGTGTAATGTTGGAATAATATTCACACAACACTGACTGCATCCTCATTTTTAACCTATTTACATATTCACAGGGAAAAACGCTTAGCAGTTATTTGTCTAAAGGGGCCTATTTAAGGGGGAAATGGCATTCACAATTTTTGAATTCATTAGTCAAGAAGGTTGCTGCAAATAATTCATAAAGAAAAATATCATTTCAGCTATCGTAGAAGAATGGGGAAGGATATAGGTAGAAGAATTCTGGACATCAGTGTTAGCTCTGATGTTAGCTTCCTTTTCAAAAAGAAAAGGAAGAAGGAAAGGGAGTGAGAATCATATACTGGAAATTTCTATGGAATAACTGTACATTGAGAGAGCCACTAAAAAGGTGAATAAGATTGACAGAATTTCCAGAGTTCTAATGTGGCTTTCTTAATTTGTTACCATTTGCATAGTACAAAAGTCTTTCTGCAATGGAGGTATTCTGTCCATCTGCCTAGTAAATATATCACTTCATTCATAATATATCTAACACCTATCTTCCAAGTCCATGGCATAGCAATAGAAATTGTGGCATATATGTAGAAGTCTCCTTATATTTCTTGCCCACAAAACACTTACAGTCAAGTTAGAGAGAGAACACTGTATTCATGAAACACTAAATAGACATTTAGGAGACACAGAGGATTGCCAACCTCTGGCACAGATTGTCTTCTCCAGAAGCAGATGCTTAGATTTGAGGAATGTATACCTGTAGAAAGAAGGTGAAAGAAGTAGGAGTGAGCAGAGGTCAAACTGCAATTTGTTTACAGACCATTGCAGACTGCAATTCAGGTCTGACAAAGCCTTGGTCCACCCAGTGGGGGGTGCTAAACACATGTTGGCCATAGGACTGTTTCACATTGGGCTGAAATGGCAAATCTTTTTACTCCTGCTTGGATGAGTCACTGGTTATGGATAATCATGAGAAGAGTGTGACTTCCAGCAAGATGGCTCTCTGTAACTGAAATGAGCCTCTCAGGAGCCGAGAACTGAAGACTCTAGATGTTGGGCAGTAGCACAACCCAGAAAAAGGCTCTGGGCAGTATAACTCTATGTCAACCATAATGTACTTGTAAGGCTCCTTGAGAATTTCTAATTAAAGCATTTATTAATGAAAGTGAATGGAAACTCAGCAGAGAGATCTCACAATGGACTTCCAAGGAGTGAATTAGACATATCTGAAGTGCTAACTGTATACAAATAGTTTAGTATAGAGCTAACCCATAAGCTAGAAGTTTTAAACTAGAAGTTAGAAAAATAAGATAATTTTTTAAAGTACAACAAAATATTATGGAAAAATATTCCCTAAAACCACGAAAAAGTCACAAAACCATCAACAAAAGACTTGGTCAATGATAGCTGCTTGATTGTACAAGGAAACATATCACAAGCCACGGCTGGGATTGAAAGATCTGTGTTATGTTTTTCTGAGGAAAGAGGCTACCAAATATCCACAATCAATCATCTTGCTGACCTTTAGTGAAAAATACAGTTGGTCCAGTGTTGTGAGAGCTGTTGATCTAATTGTTTGTGACTGTAAGATGGCCTGTCTCCACCAACTCTGAAGATGGAAAACTTGTTGGCATAGAAAGACCTGTGTCCTTACAACTTCACTACTCATCAATATGGTGCCACTCCCACCCCTGCACAGCACCATTACAACAGAGGACATGTGCATATAGGATAGCAGGACTGCTGTAGACCACTCTGTGATATATATTCTAGTGTGTAATTTGGTCCCAGTGCATTCCTCCAAAAAAGTCAGATTTCACCAAAACTATACCAAGCATTAGTCCCGTGTCCTCTCACACACTGCCTTCTTTCACCTATCAACCAGCATTCTGTGTAATACGTGTATTATTATTTCTAATTTTTAGATGAAAAAAATAAGAATTAGAGAAGCCTAGACATCTAAATAAAAAATAGTTGTAGTTTTGGGCAATTTGCATGTATGACTGTGACTCCAAATCCATCCTTCTTCCCATTATACGTTTGATCCATGCACCTATCACTGTCCATCAGTACATCCCATGTGTTTTCCGTAACATGCCAGTTCCATGAAATATTAATAATGTTTCCCTAACAAAGATTCTGTGGTCAAACAAATTTAGAAATCACTAGGCTAAACAAAGTTAAACAGAGGGTTTTTTTAAACACAGGAAGTCTCAGAACATGTTCATTCTAATGTACACTGTGAATCTATAAACAGCCAAAGGCAAAGGTTTCCATAACTGACTTGACCACAAAAATCTTGTTTCCTATGGGCATCTCACAAAACTAAAGATCTACAGAACAAAGGATGGGAGACTCTACTGCACAAGACTCAGCACAATCTTCCTTCAGCCAGATGTCAGAAAGTCCCCTTTGGCTTGGTGTGTTACACTATTGCCAAGTTGATGAGCAGGCAGCTTTTCATTACAATGGAGAACACACTCTTCTAGCCTTCTAGGCATGCTCTCCAGGCAGTGAAGGAGATACTTTGCCAGTTGGTCCTTCATTTCATTCAGTCATTCCAAGCCAGTGCTAGGAGGCACAGCCATTTGGGGAGACTGAGTTTGGGGCTTTATCTCACAACTTTAACATGAAGGGATAGAATGATAAAAAAAATTCTAGAGAAAAAAGATAACAATAAAACAAAACAATAATAATAATAACATTGTAGGGTTGTTCTGTCTTTGGAAGGCATTACTTAGAATTCCAATGAGAACTACTAACTTTTAAATGGAAAAAAGCAAATGGAAGAACTTACACACACACACACACACACACACACACACTCAAGCCGCAGGTAGTACACAATATTCTTAAAAACTGGCCTGACAGCTATAAGCATTTCAAAATATATAAATTTCTTTTTTATCCCTAACCTTATGGTAGTGACTTTTTTTCTTCTTATATAAAGTTAGTCTCATCCATGCAATTTGCTAGCAATTGCTTTCCAGAGTTAGTCTGGCAGTAAATTTGCCTATGGTGTGTTCAGGTGAGGATCTGTGATTTATATTTCCATTTGACTGTTGCCTTTGGACTTCTGTGCCTCTGGGTTACTAGAACTGAGAGGAAAGCCATTACTCATGGAGAAAAATGAAGGGTCAGTGGGATGAATAACACAAAGTCAGGAATTTAAGATGTTGCAGTTTCCAGGTTCTCCAGAAGAACAGCTTCAAACAGCACGTGGGTGGCAAATCAAGGATTCGTTTTTATTAGTATTGCTATAAATTGTCTAAATCTTACAGGGAATGTCACTTCTGTGGCCAGAGTCGTAGTAAATTAGGGATCAAGAGAACTTAAAATTCCACACTGGAAAAGGTGTTAGGCTCTTACTTTAAGATTCTTATTCAAAACACACACACACACACACACACACACACACACACACACACACAATTTCCCATATCTTATTAAAATGGCAGATGGTTTTTTAAAAAAATAAACTATTATTACTTAAAGTACATATAAGACAGTAACTGAGTAGGTTTCTCTGGAATATCTACACCATCAAATGTAATTATTGTTAGGTGAATTTGAGAGAAAAAAACATAGACAAGTTAGGGACCAGGTCATAGTGGACACCAGGGTCTCCACTCATGGGTAATGGCACTTGTGATCACTAAAACTAAAAAAGAAGCTTCTACCTATAGAGCTAATGAAGAATAAGATGACAAAATGGTTTTAAGATGCAAAGAGGTCATGAATTCACCAAACTCAAAGTCTCGGGAGAGGCTAAAAATTCCTTTATCTAAGGACTTCAGAGAAGAGCAGATGGACTTCATTTTTGAATATTTAACATATTTCACTTTTTATTTTATTTCATATCTATTTCCATCTCTTTTTATTTATTTTTTTCCCATGGGTCTTGGATGGCATGTAAAAGTGATGTAAAATTGTCTGAGAAGACAAAATGTTTCTTAATCAGCAGATCTGTTTTAAATGCAATTGAATCATGAAGAATTCTGTGATAAAATGCATCCCCAAATCAAGTAAACTTTTTATATTAAAATAATATTTGTTGCTTTATTGTTTACCGGCCATTTGTATTTCTTATGATATAAATTGCCTGTTCATGTCTGTTGCCCACTTGTTATATGAGAACATTTGTATTTTTCTTATTGGTTTTTATGAACTAATACTATAGGATAAAAATCCTTTGCATTCTGTATATATGTCGTCGTATTTTGGTGAACTTGTTTGAGAGTGTTTAGAATATGGTGAAGTGCTTTCTCTTTGGCTAAAAATGAAGAGTAATTTAAAAAAATAATCACCAACACAAAAAGAAGGGGGGAATTTTTATATAACTGACCATTTCAAGGTAAATACTGCCTAAATAATCCAACCCATTATTTGGGTCACTTCCATATTTATGGTGACCAAATATCAATTTTTAAAACTTTGAAAGCATAATAGATTCTTGTATATGATACTAACCAAGAGTAAAATTTATCCCAAGTAAAATTTAAGCAACCTTAAAAAATTTTTCTTTTTTGTCTTCAGTCATGTTTTCCAAAGGATTAGAAGGTATAGTTTTTTCCTTTGTACTCAAATTATTTGAGTTATGAAATGAAAAGCTAATTGTATGAATTAAACTTAAAACACACATATGAATACTTATACAGATAATCACTCATGCATGCATTGTAAAGAGAGCCTGTGAACAGAATAAAAATGTTTTCCCTTTTCTCTTTTTTATTTCCACTCCTTCTTCAGTTTTGACAGCACCATTAATGTTGATATACAAGCATGAAATGAGTGGATTTTCTAGCAGCTATAGTACCATGGTTTTGGAAATTCCTCATTTCTAATAACAATAATGATAGAAACAGCTAATATGCCAACCATTGGCCTGCATGTTAATATAACCAACCTATGGTGGTAGTTACTGTGATTAGCTCCATTTTACATATGAAAAAATGGAAGCTCCAGAGGCATAAATGGTAGGGCCATGACTCCCACCCAGACGTCACCAGCTCCAAACCTATGTGCTGACCACTATGATATATTGCCTCTCAAAACTGAACAAAACAGGAATGGCTTTTTGACACAGGAGGCAGACCCTAATAAAAAGAAGGGAGGAAATCTGACTACTTCCTATAACTGATTTATTTTAAAAATTATGCACTTAAGTATTAGGTTCTATAAGAGATGATTATCTGGCCTGATTTTAGACAGTAAAAGAGAATACTAATACACAAATAAATGTAATTTATCTTGCCAGGCAACATGGGTTCACAGAAGAGTTAACATTTCAGCTAAGAGTGGGAAGAGATATAGGACAGAAGTGACTGTTGTAGCCAGTATCCCCAGAAATGGGGATATGAAATGGCATCAGCAGGGCTCATTGAGTTAGCCCTTTAAAGGAGTCATCAGCCTGTATGGACTGAGTACATATCATAGGCCAAGTAGTACATGAAGCACTCATTTTATTTACTCCTCCCAGTAACTTAGGAGACCAAATACCGTATTACTTCTGCATTACAGATGAAGGCACTGAGGTCACTATGCCAGACAAGGCAGAATGCGTACGTGTGTACGTGTGCGTGGGTGTGCATGCGTACGTGTGTACGTGTGTGTATGTGCGTACGTGTGTACGTGTGCGCGTATACGTGGGTGCGCCTTGTCAAAAACCTACGCCTAGGCCATCCAACTCCTAACCATTGTACAGCACTCTCCTGTTTTTCTTTTGGAAGAGGTAGGAATGAAAGATTAGTGGGAAAGGACAAAGATACATTAGTCTACAAGGGAGAATTTACACTTAATGGTGTCTGTTTTGCTATGAAGTTGGAAGCTAGGCTATTTGCCCAAAATGCAGGAGTATGATTGGGTAGGAGACTTGAAGAGAGTTGTAAACGTTCACATCTATTTGGAAGCTAACTAGAAGAGAGTAAGGAGTTCAGAGAACAACCCCAAGAGTACAGATGAAGAAGACAGCCATATAATGGTAATGGGGCCAATCAGCACAGTTACCCAATGTTGTGTAAACAATGACAAGTGGCCAAGAAGCACTCATATCAGTGTTCACTGGGGAAAGTTCATGGAGATAGGAGACATAATCCCCTTCTCTCACTTAATTCTACAGCAACATTGAGAGCCCTAGCCAGGTCAGTTTTCAGATCTGAGGAAAGGGATCTGAATTTCTAAGTTACTTCATTAGAAAGTATCATCATAACCAAGGCCAGGATACAAAAGCTACATAATGTGATGGAACCTTGGCATAAGACTATCCTTCAAGATGAAAGTTCATGACAAAAGGTCTTGGGCTTCTTCCCTGGTGTGATCAGAGGTTGACGTCTATACTCTGAGTTATATCTATAGGACATAGCAGACGTGCACCACATCAGGGTTCATGGATATGAAACACCATGCCCTCCCCTGGCAGGAAAGGGAGAGTCTAGGCTCCATGCCTGGTAGTTGGCCAGGTAAGATTGATTGCTCTAAGCCCTAGAGCCTAGTCTCTTTCCATGGAACTTTGCAAGAGACCAACTTTTTTTAGGGAGACCAGCCAGCAGGGAGTCAATCTTAGACAAGTTAACCCTTAACTCTTATTCAAATTTCTCTACCAGTCTTGTTGACAGCAAACATAGAAAAGGATCTAGTACCCAAAGACTCCCATTTCCACTGTCATGTGCTTATGGAAAAACTGCAGCTTATCTGCTTACATTCATCAATTGTTGGTAGTATCAGTTATTTTATTTCATGTTTTGAAAAACTTTATTGAAGCATGTTTGACATACAACCAACTGCAAATATTTAAATTGCAAAACCTGAAAAGTTTTGACATATGGTCACACCTGTGAAACACAGGATAATGAGCAAGTCCATTACCCCTAAAAGTGTTCTCATGCCCCTTGCAATACAGACCATTCTTCATCACAACAAATGCTGGATGTCTTGATTTAGTCCTTTTACCCAGTTTATTTTATAGCTTAGGTGCCTGGCTTTGAACAGGTTACTTAGCTTTCATTTTATCATCTCCATAATAAATATAAAGCTATCTTCAAAATTAGAATATTTTGAGGATTGGTGATTGTAAAACAAAATACTAGATATATACCTGTTAATATACTAGTGAAAAGTAAAAATAGAACTGGTTACATATTAATTAGCCATTAATCTTGATAACAGAAACTCTGGGCCAGATTCCCATAAAAGGTTTGATGCAGCCTTTAATGGAATCATTCAGTAAGGACACTTGTTATGTAAGGACTTCTAGCCTCTGTCCTTTTGCTTCCCATCTTGAGCCTCCATGCTTCCATAGACTCAAACTAGTCTTCCCTCAGAGATAGGCTCTGGACTTGGGCAGGACCATATAAACCACTTTCCACCTAACTTCTGAGCTTAAAATCAAATTCTATTTTTCCTGTTGGTGCTAACATCTGCTACACAAAGAAGATGCTGCCCAATATCTCTGGTATCTGGTCTGCTCAAATCCATTAGTCCCCAATCTCTTAGCCAGAGTCCTCCATTCCTACTGTCCAAATTCTCCCTTCCCAGCTTGGCTCACCTCCCCAAGTTTGACTCCCTTGTTGAATCATTGCTGCATCAGCCAAATTCCCTCTATCAACCTCTGATATACATTCATCCCCACCCCATCCTGGCCTCTCAGCCCACCAACCATCCAAATCCCAGCATGACAGTTTAATCCCCATGTCCATCCTCCCCTTGCCTAATTAATTTTGCATTTAAGCAGCTTACATGATAAATTATATTTGTTTCTTTAGTCCTCAAGAGTCAGTTTAGGACCTAGTAAAATAAAAAAGAATTCCATCATTCAAATGCAGGACCAGTATTTAGAAATCTGTTTTTGTACATCAAAAAAATATATATATTTATTGAATTAGTGGTCCAAAAATAAGTGGGAAAAATAACCTCTAAATCCTGTAACATCTCTAAGTAAGAGGAGAAAGAAGAAAGCCACACTCTAGCACTTCTAACTTGTGTACTCTTCAGTTATTGGGGATAGTGCAGCCCAGCTAAAGAATGCACATGTTAAAAAATATATAAAATATAAAATGTAAAAATAAAAAATTTAAATATATGTAGTATATATGTTGGGCCTATTTATAAGTTGAGCTAGTTTATAAATTGGGCTATAGTTGTGTCTATAAAAATATGCATTCTATGGTATAAAATTTTAATTATATGCTCTAAAGAAATATTGTATTTAAGCTTTGAAAAATATGAAACATTTGTTATTTATCCTCACAGAAACAAGAAATTTAAATGGAAGCAAGAACATTTAAGTTAGATGCATAGAAGAGCAGTGAAAACGGTTAAACCAGCAAATAGGTTAAAGTAGCCTTTCTGTTTCACAAATGACACAGACATTTTTTTCTTAGATGACTTTAGAAAGGCCATTTATAGATTTGAGGCTATCTCAGGGCCATGAAGATGATTCCAAATTGAGATTGGCTTCTACGTGTAGGGGGTATATTTCAAATAGAAATTTCCACTGCAGTCTGAAATGCATGCTTAAGAACAGGGTACTTACAAAGATGAATAAATGTCACAAAACTAAATCTCAGATATCTTTCCATTTGTGACCTTAAAATTCAGCATATTTATTGGAACTTGATGCTACTCTTTCAGATTTTGATTCAGGTTATTTCCATCCTAAAATGGAAACAAGAGAGATTCGAGGCACCTGGCAGTCTCAGTTGGAAGAGTATGTGACTCTTGATTTTAAAGTCATGAGTTCAAGCCCCACTTTGGTAGATATTATAAATAAATAAACTTTTAAAAAGCAGGAGATTAAGTTTTAGGGAAAGGAGAACTACCTCTTGTGACTCCAAAGATATTCTGAGTAGAGTGGCTACTCCCAGCTTCACCTCTCCCTGGGGAAAGCAAAGAGAAGGCACTGCAAATTCTTTAGGGCCACCTCTAGAGAGTTTTCTCAGTTGGCTGAAAAACCTCAAAGGTAAGGATTTAATTAGGAATTTAACATTGGCTTCGAAAAAGAAGTCACAATATCTAGGTATTTCACACAAGGAAGAAGTCAAGCCACTCACAAAAGAGTTTCCTGCTGAAAATTCTTTAGTGGCAAGGAGTGTGTCTCACTAATTGGGGCAATGGCCAAGAGGACGCCAATGGACAGCCCTTTGCCCAGGGTGGCTGCCTCCATTAGGAGGGGCAATATGCCCTCTTTATATACTCTGAAAAGCACCCAGTGGGGAGGCCTGAGGAGCTACTGACTGCCTTTGTGGAGAGGGCAGGTCTGGGCAGGCCTCAGGCCAGCAGGGCTGAGCAGCCACCTGCTGACAGGGCTTTTCTTCCCCTCGAAGGAGTCCAGAGGATTCCATTAGAGAAAGTGCTGCTTCAAGCAACACTTGGCCACCTTTAATGATTTCCAGAGAAGGAAATGAGTCTCCCAAATCAATTATGACACTCAATTAGGTTATTTAGGTTGATGAATCCCAAGTGAAATCAGAGGATAGGATTTGTGATTCAATGGCCTGCAACTCTCCTAGCTTCAGAGCCTAGGGACTGCCATGTTAGTATTTTGCTAATATTCCCTTTGTAGCTCTGTAGTGTGATGATTGGTGCCAGCCTGGTCCTGGGCACAGATCAAGAACCTAATGAAAAATAGCTGAGTATAAATCTCAGTGCTTTTCTTTTCTCTGGTTTTGGTCAGTATCTAAGCACCCACTTGGGTGATCATGAATGCTTGGTATATATACATTTTATATAATGAAAAAATGCTGAACATTTCTAATGTACAGTCTTTTCATTTATTTATTCAACTAGTTAAATCATACAGATGTTTTTCAATAGTAAAAATGTCCAAATATTTTGTTTTTATATGTACACACACATGCTCTCTGAAAAAGAGTGCAGATGGAAAGAAACAAAAAAACAAAGGTTAATCCATACACAGGAGCTATGCAATTCCTTGCAGACAGGTCTTGTAACTTGTCTTTATACTAGAACGTGATACACAAATAGGGGCAGAGGCTCTGTGTGCAAGTGTTGTGAAGAGACCAGCCTGTCACCAAGCCGTCTTTCCTTAAGGCACAACATGAAGATTTCTCTGTTGCTCTGATCCTTACACTGCACCCAGCCACCTAGGTCCTATCAATTCAGAGGTGCTGTGATTGGTTAAAGCCCCCCAGCTAATGAAGCAACAAATGACTAAAACCTACCCTGAGGCTGCTCCCCATGCCTTGCTCCCCATTCACTAAATAAAATGTCCCAAACCTGCCTGAAGGGGGTGCTTTTTTCTAATTTGCAAAAGGCACTATATGACCTAATAGAGGACTTGTAGGGGTGCTTGCTTTGTTGTATTATTGTGACTATCTCTGAACTACTTGTAACAATACAGCAGAGCACTATTCCAACAAACTCCAGAGATAAAAGACAATGGAAAAAGTCAACATCCAAAGTTAAGGCTCAGAATATTACAAAATTGAAGAAACACCAGTCCACAGACACAAAAAGCAGGACATAAGCCAAGCAAAATAAATAAAAAGAAATCCACACGTGGATACATTTTAGTGAAACTGAAGAACACCAAAGACAAAGGGAAAATCCTAAAAGCAGCATGAAAAAATAATCTACAAATTACTGGGAAACTCTTTACTGCAATACGGGAAGCCAGAAAATAATATTTTCTGTTTTTTTAATTTTTTTTTTTTTTTTGAGAGAGAGAGAGAGAGAACGTGAGTAAAGGAGGGTCAGAGACAGAGGAAGACACAGAATCCATACAGGCTCCAGGCTCTGAGCTAGCTGTCAGCACAGAGCCTGATGCAGGGCTCGAACCCACGAACTGCGAGATCATGACCTGAGCCGAAGCCAGATGCCTAATGGACTGAGCCACCCAGGCGCCCCTGAAATAATATTTTCAAAGCGCTGAAAGGAAGTAACTGCCAACTTACCCGCTCAGCACAACTATCTTTCAATCACAAAAGCAAAACAAAGACATCTTTGGCCAACAGAAGTTGCAATCATCACTAATAGATCTTTATGAAAGGAATGTCCACAGGGTGATTATAAGGAAGAAGAAAAATAATCCCAAAAAGAAAAATCTGAGAGACACAAGGAGAAAAGTGTGTAAGGAGTTTAAACATGGACGTAAATCTAAACAGCACTGCTTGTATAAAATAGGTACAATTTCTAATTTGATGGCTTAAAAAAGACAGAAATACTCAAGATGGGAGACTGATTGAATTAAACTATATTAAGGATCTATGTATTCTTCCAGAGACAGACTAAGGCATTGATTGTTGACTTTACCAAGCTTACTTACAAATTTCAGGGGTGATCACTAAAATAATAGAAGTAAAATGAATAACTTTCAAACCAATAGAGAAAAGAAAATAGAATTAAAAAAAAACCCTAAATATTCTATCAACCCCCAAAAGCCAAGAAGATAAATGGAAGAAATGTCATAAAAGTTAATCAAATAGAAGGGACAAAGATGGTTAAAAACAAAAGAGCCGAAATATATCAGTAATCATAGCAAGTGTAATTATATTAATTATATAAAAGTATTAGGGGAGCCTGAGTGGCTCAATTGGTTAAGTGTCCAACTTCAGCTCAGATCATGATCTCATGGGTTCATGAGTTCAAACCCTGCATAGGGCTCTATGCTGACAGCTCAGAGCCTGAGGCCTGGTTCAGATTCTGTGGCTCCCTCTCTCTCTGCGCCCCCCCCACCCACGATCACACTCTTTCTCTCTCTGTCTCTCAAAAAAGAATAAATGTTAAAAAATTTTTTTTAAATAAGAGTATTAGAATAGATAAAAAATAAAATCCAATTGTATGTTGTTTACAAGCAGTATACAAAAAAACATACCTAAAGACATGGAACAGTCCTTGGAAAATAAATGTCCATGGAAAATAAAAGGACAGGAAAAACTAACCATGCCAATACTAATCAAAATAGAATTGAGATAGCTATAATAATAGTGGATAAAATAGACTTTGAGACAAAAAAACCATTCTCATGGATAATGTCCCAACATCAGAAGAAATGTTTCAACTCCCCAGGAAGATATAACAATTCTAAAATTGCATATAACTAATAAAATAGTTTCAAATGATATAAATCAAAAGTTGATAGTATCATAGAGTGAAATGGACAAATCCTTTCTCATAGTGGGAGATTTCAACACACCTCTTTCAATTCTTGATAGGTCAAGGAGATTAAAAAACTAGTAGAGATTTAGTGACATTTTGTTGTACAATAATTTCATTTTTTAAAATCAGAAATATAAATAACGAGCCATTCTCAATATATGGACTTGATGTAATCCCAGTAAAAAACAGAGGAAGCTTTTGCTCTATTTAAGGTGAGAAGCCTCATGATTGTTGTATGTATAATTTCCAGTAGGCATTTTGAATTGTATTTTAAATTGTTTAGAGATCTTCTATATTAGTAACAGAATTTCATCTCTGATCTAGGGAAATCCACCCACTTTAAATATATTAACATAGAAGATTTGAACAATTTATACATTTGATTTAATGAACATAAAGCAAAATCTATATCTAATAACAGAATATGCTTTCTTTTTTTTTAAATAAGATTTGTGTTTTATTTATTTATTTGTAAATGTTTATTTATTTTTGAGAGACAGATTGTGAGTGGAGGAGGGGCAGAGAGAGGGGAAGACACAGAATCTGAAGCAGGCTCCAGGCTCTGAGCTGTCAGCACAAAGCCCAACACAGGGCTCAAACTCATGAACTGTGAGATCAGAACATGAGCCGAAGTCAGAGGCTTAATCGACTGAGTCACCCAGGCACCCCAAGAATATGCATTCTTGTAAAGAACTCATATAATATTTATGTAAATTGACCAAATATAGGCCCTAATGCAATTCTCAAGACATTTCTAACTACTGGTATGTGACCACAACAGAATTGAGCTTAAAATCAATACATAAAAGTCATAACATATCTGTATACAGAAATACAAAAATGTAATTACCAAAAAAAATTATTCCACTTCATTTGATGTAGAATAAAAGGAAACTAGCAATAAATAATACTAGTAGCAAATATTTACATGTTTCTTATTATTTCTCAGAATTGTTTATATATGCTTTATATATTATTTCATTTACTATTTCAGTAGCCTTTTGAAGTGAGTACAATTATTATCCACATTTTAAAGATGAAGAAACTGAGGCACAGAGAGGTTATATAAGTTTACACAGCCAGTAAATGGCAGGCTTCACACCCAGGCAGTCCAGTGCCAGATTCCATACTCTTAGCTCCTATTCCTTGCCTCTTTTCTAAAGACATATGAGATTTTTCTGGGAAATCCATAAAGCTTTATTGAAAGATATGCATACCTAATAAATCAATGAGATATACATTTCTGATTAGAAAGGCTCCAAATCATTAAGGTATCAATTCTCTCCAAAATCACTCCCTAAATTCAATGCAATTTCAATTTCAATTTCAAAATCTCAACATGTTACTTCTAGGAACTCAATAAAATAATGTTAAAATTTATATTGAAAAAGCAAATGGTCAAAAATGCTAAGACATTCCTGAAGAAGAAGAATGACTTGCCCACCAGACTTATGATACACTTTATTAGAGTAGTACGGTGTTGGCACAGAAACAGATAAATTTGATCGAAGGAACTAAAACTGCTACCATCTATTCTAGCTATGAAGAGCTTTTCAACTTATGGAACAGTTGCTCCCTCAAAATATCAAAAAATTTTGTTGTATAATTTTTACATTTCTCCTCACAGGTGGTCAGACATGAATTTCTGCAATTTGAATTAAGTCTATTGCTATAGTTATTGTAGCCATAGTTACTTTCACTCAAGAATGTCTCCATTTTTTAGACTGAGAAAGAAAACTACTTTTCAGGTAAACAAGAGAAAAATATTATTTTATTTATATTGGTGCCCAACCTTTGCTATACATTGTATATCGTATAGGAAATTTTGTATAGGAAAATTTGAAATAAAATACTGATGTCTGAGTCCCACTCCTAGAGATTCTGACTTCAGTGATCTGGAATGTATCTAGACATCGGAGGATTATAGCCCACCAGGTGCCAAAGTACAGCTGAGATTGAGATCTGCTGACAACCTCTCACAGGCTACACATGTGTATACCAGACTTCACTGACTCTTCACAACAATCCTGTGAGATGCCAGCCTTACAGATGAAGAGATGAGGGCTCAGAGATGGTAAGTAAGTTAACCCTGACCACACAGCTAGTAAGAGTCTGAAAAAAGATTTGAAATCAAATCTGTATGACTTCAAAGACCATGTAGTAAAGTACTAGTAAGTGAGGAAAAGCTGTCATTATAGGGAAGAACACTTAAATATGGATAAGGAACTGCTTAGCAACTTCACTCTAGAGCCATTTCCTTCCTACTTTGAAGACACACCCAAGACCTAATCTCTAGAACCAATCTTGCTTCTTAAAAGAAATATGAAAAGTTCACCCAGAGAATCCGTCAGCCTTGCCCCCTGGATCCGGTAACTAGGTTCTTGCCTTATGGACCATTGTACTGACATGTCCCCAATTTCTTATTTTTAATGTTTTATTTATTTATTTGGAGGGGGGGTAGGGGAGGGACAGAAAGAGGAAGAGAGAATCCCACACTGTCAGCAAGGAGCCTGACACAGGGCTCGATCTCACAAACCCTGAGATTATAACCTGAGCATAACAAGAGTCAGTTGCTTAACCAATGAACCACCCAGGTGTCCCAACATGTCCCCTATTTCTATTAAGGATAAGTATAAAGCATGGGCAGTGGGATAAGAGTCTTGAGTTCAAATCTCTTCCCTCACTATGTATTCTTGTGACTCTGGGCAAGTCAATTAAACTCTCCAAGTCTCAATTTCTACGTTTATAAAAAGTAAACAATAAAACCTATATTTCAGAGGCACCTGAATGACTCAATCAGTTGAGCATCTGACTTAGGCTCAAATCATGATCTCATATTGTGCAAGTTCAAGCCCCACATTGAGCTTGCTGCTGTCAGCACAGAACCTGCTTTGGATCCTCTGTCTCCCTTTCTCTCCCTCCTCCCAATTTATGCTCTCCCCAAAATAAATAAATATGTAAAACAAACAAATACCTATATTGCAGGGCCATAGAGAGGAATGAACAAGATAACAAATGTAAAAAGTTACCGTAACACTCAATCCATAGTAGGTGCTCAATAAAGAGTAGACATAGTATAGTTACTGTTGATATGAATATAATGATATACTGGGTACCTTTGTAACAATGGAGTAACAGTGTTGTTTTACTCTTTAAAAAATAGTTTTAATTTTGCCACTGAAACCCATTCTTGGAGCCTTAATCCCAAAGATATACAGCCCAACCTCTATGATACCTGAACCTTGCCCTCCAGAACATTACTCACAGTCAGAACCCACTTCTGCTATGCTCTGTCTTCTGGAGATACTGAAGGTATCTGAAGACTATGCCCATTCATATCCCTGTAAATCACCCACCTCAAGGCTGTTCCAGAACACTTTGTGGCCCCAAGAAGTATGCTCTGTCAATCTCCAAGTCCAACTTCTTCTCTCTGGCTCATCTTGCTATATCCATGGCAACTCATCTTATAACTTCTGTCAAGTAAAAAGCATAATGTTAACACATTGATTTGTGCATCATAAACTCAACACAATTGGTTTAAAAATTTGTGCTCAGGGGTGAGGCAAACTTTCCCAGTTTCCTAAGAGGGACCCCAGTCTAACCCAAAGCCACAAACCTGATGGGGCCAGAACCCTCATTTATTCCAATCATTGTATAATCAACATAGATAAAGAGAAACAATTCCCTTGAGAGATTTTCAAGGTCCTCCTTAAAGTGTTTCCCTCACTATTGTGGTTCTAAACTATAGCCACGGCCTCAAGACCAAATTACAGCTTTTGGCGGCTGGTTTCAGTCTGGTGGTTACAGCAATGAATTTGGAGTCAGGAATCCTGGAGTCTCAGCCAACTATTCCCTGGGTAACCACAAGCAAGTTAGCTGCCCTTGTCTCAGTTTTTCTATCAGTCAAATGGGGTAATTTTTCCTTCCTTCCAGCTACTTCAAAGGCATATGCTATGACAATTAATTAACCCATGGTCATAGTAAACTTGGAACTTTCCATGCAGTAACAAAGCTATTGTCAGCTTTTTCCTACAAAGTATAATAATTTAATCTTAGGATACTTTAGGTTTGGGATGTCTAAACATTACAGCTGGAGGTTCATTCAGGGGTATTTTTCTCTAGGGTTACAAAGCCACATACCCAAATGCTTTAGTGCTGGCTGATGGAGGCTGTAGCATCTTCCAAAATGTTAAACCAAAAAGCCTGGATTCAGCTCGAGAATAGCATTGCCCAATCACACTGGTGGCTTTCCTTAAAATGCCCAGGCTTCCCCATAATACAAAAAGTCTGATACCATTTCAAAAATATTCTAAAGAATATTAGTTTGATATTCACATGTTAACAAACCCTAGTGAAAAGTTTCCCATTTCTGCTTCTAGTTCTAGTGTAGCATCAATATATGTCTTCATTTCCCACGTTTCTATTATTTTTGGTCCTACAGATATCTTTTTTCCACACTCCATATTTTAGTAATTTTTTAATGATGAGAAATTCTACTAGCTCCTGCATACGACTATTAACAGAGTTATGGAAGTAAGAATTTTCCTACAAATACTACTTTTAGAGTGGCTTTGAGAAAGACATTACTTTAAGCTTGAGTTTTTACAGTTGATAAAAGAAAAAGGAAAAGAAAAAAATTATGTAGTTAGCAGATACATTATTACTAAGATAACTTAAATTATTTATATTACTTATTTTCCTTCTTTAATATCGTTTGGTATGCATGCCACTTTTGAATAAGGGTATAAACTTTGACAGTTTAGCAGAATATTAAAGTGTTACCACATAATGTAGGTGAGGAATACGATCTTTTCTGTTTTCTAGAATGGCTAGCTGACAACTGAAATAGAAAGGAAAAAAAACCCTCATAATACTCATCTCTCTTGGTATAAATAAACAAAACCTAAAATACTGATAATTTTAGCCAATTATAGTCCACAACTTTAAATAGTATGTTTCATTATTAATGTTTAAATATATATGTCCTAAAAGGACTCAAAACCATTCTGTGTTGCATATACATTAGATATGGGAGGATTAATTCACTTTGAACCCATATGGCATTTCAATTAGAAATTCAGCTTCCCAGGTTCTGGTTAAAGTCTATATGACTTTAAAGTCTCATCTTGGTTCCGTCACTAACTCTCTTTGTGAGTGATTTGGGTGAATCCCTTCACATTTTCAGGATCCAATTTCCCGATAGCTATGACTTCAGTTGTGTACTTCCAACCCTGTATAAGTGAGATATACCGAAATCTTAACCCTCACTACCTAAGAACATAACATTATTTGGAAATAGGGTCCTTGCAAATGTATTTAGTTAAGTGGAGGTCTACTGGAGTAGGATGAGCATCTGATCCAATATAACTAGTTTCCTTATAAGAAGACAGTCATTGAAGACAAACACACAGGTGGCTCAATTGGTTAAGCATCTGACTTTGGCTCAAGCCACAATCTCATGGTCCATGAGTTCGAGCTCCACATCAAGCTCTGTGCTGACAGCTTGGGGCCTGGAGCCTGCTTCAGATTCTGTGTCTCCCTCTCTCTGCCCCACCCCTGCATTCTCTCTCTCTCTCTCTCTCTCTCTCTTTCTCCCTCTCTCTCTCTTACTCAAAAATAAATAAACATTAAAATTTTTTTAAGTAATAAAAAATGAAGACAAACACACAGGGAGAACACCAAGTGATGATAAAGGCAGAGATTAGACTTAATGTAGTCGCAAGCCAAGAAATGTCAAAGATTGCCAGCCAATGACTAGGAGCTAGGAATAGGCAAGGAAGGATTTCCCTACAAGTTTCAGGGGAGCATGGCCCTGTCCACATCTTGATCTGAGATTTCTAGCCACTAGAACTGTGAGACAATAAATTTCTGTTGCCTTGGGCTATGTCATTTGTGACACTTTGTATGGCTGCCCTAGGAAACTAAAACACAATCTTTAAATAGAGAGGCCTGGACTGTGCAAGCCTTACCCATAAATGTATTTTTATTATTTGAAGTCAAGGGTCAACAAACTTTTTCCATAAAGGGCCAAATAATAAATATTTTAAGGCTTGCAGGTCATGTGGTTCCTGCCACAAACACTCAAGTCTGCTTACCAAAAACATTATAAACAAAGAAAAGAAAAAAGAAAAGAAAACATCATTGACAATAAATAAATAAATAAACAAGTGTGGCTGAGTTCCAATAAAACTTTATTATTAGACACTAAAGTGTTAACTTCATATAATTTCCTTACGTCACAAAATACTGTTCTCTAAAAGAAAATTTTAGAGAACCATCTAGAAATATAATAACCATTCTTCACTCCTAGGCCACACAAAAGCAGGCACTGGATTAGATTTGGTATGCAGGCTGCAGTTTGCTAAACCCTGTTTAAAGCTGTCAACATAAGTTCAACTGATTTTGTAAACAGTATTAACAAAAAAGCAATATCCTTTTATCTAAGACACTTGACCTATGCAACATGGCTTTCTGTGGATGCTGATAATTGTGTTCCCTGAGGTTTTATTTCTCTGTAATAAAGTATTTTTTTATAAAACTATCACATTTTAAAATGCATAAAAGTGTTTTTTCAAGCTTTTATTTAAACTGCAGTTAACATGCAGTGTAATATTAGCTTCAGGTATAGGATTTAGCGATTTATCACTTACCTAGTGCTCATCACAAGTGCCCTCCTTAATATCTGTTACTTATTTGACCCATCCCCCATTTACTTCCCTTCAAGTAACCCTCAATTTGTTCTCTATAGTTAAGAGTCTGTTTCCTGGTTTGCCTCTCTTTTTCCTCCCCGCCATGTTCATCTGCTTCGTTTCTTAAATTCCACATATGTGTGAAATCATACCATATTTGTCTTTCTTTGACTGACTTATTTCACTTAGCATAATGCTCTCTAGCTCCATTCATGTCATTGCAAATGGCAAGATTTCATTCTTTTTTATGGATGAGTAATATTCCATTTTATATATATATATATATGTACACCATTTTATATATATATATACACCATTACATATATATATATATATATACACACATACCATTTCTTTATCCATTCATCAGTTGATGGACATCTGGGCTCTTCCCATAATTTGGCTCCATAATAATTTTTTAAACTATATTTTATTATTGTATCTTTTTATTGATAAAAGTTACTTTAATAACAAACATGAACATTTATTGAGCAATTACAGAATGCCAACCACTCTGGTAAATGCTGTAATTATCTCATTAATCCTACAATAACCCCATTAAGTTATAGTCTTTTATCCCCTTTACAGATGAGGCTTACAAAGATTAAGTAATGTTCCAGAGGCCACACAGTTATTGTATAACTGAGCCAGGAATAAATCAGGTGATTCTGACTACAAGGTTTGTGATTTCAACAACTTTATATATTGTTGTTAATTACTTATTAAGGTTAATTTTAAATGTTTAATTTCCAAACATATATTTTAATTTACTACAACAAATTATAATTTCTTATTATTATAATTAATAACAGAACAATTTTGTTAATAACAAATAAATAATAACCATTAATAATCATCTACATGGAGATTAAGGAGTGCACTTGTGATGAGCACTGGATATTGAATGGAAGTGTCGAATCACTATATTGTACACCTGAAACTAATATTACTCTATAAGTTAACTAACTGGAATTTAAATGCAAACTTTAAAAAAAAAATCAAATCTACAAATCATGATAACAACAAAGAATGGAAGAAGTGTACTTCATTCTACTCATTAAATTAAATCAAACATAACATTTTATTTCTCTGCCTCACATACTGGAATTACATGAGCAAATGGTCCAATGTTGGTCTTAAATTGCTTATTTTTGGGGAAAACAGAATATAGATGTAAAACTAGATACTACTTTATAATATAGTCTTTTCTTACCACTCAATGAAAGAGCAGTTGGGAAGAAAAAAACGAAAACACCTAACTTGTTAATACCATATGTGATTAAGTTCCTCATTCAAGTGCACTGACAGATGGCAAAAAAGGGAAGAAAGGATAGAGATGCCAGGGAGACAGAGGACGGTGTAATCAAATACAAAACCATCTGGATCTTGTCCCTGCATGACCTAGGATTTGTGTTTAAGTTAAACCTTTTGTATCATCACCTGACAGATCACAGACCAAAGTTCTAACCTAAAGCATTCTTTCAGCAAGCACAAAGTACCAAAATATGCTTGGAGGAAATTATACACTTCATCTATATAAAGGTTAAGTCAATGAAATTATTAAAGTGGTAGAAGAGGATTTGAAGGCGTAACCTCCAAGGATGCCATCATGCCTGGCACACAGAGAGCATACGATGCTCTCTCTATCTAAAATGTCCACAGAGTGCAAACCCAGCAATGTGCTTTGTGTTACTTTCTAATAAATGTCACCGAGAAAAGTGTTTATAACTTGAAATTTGGAAGGGGAGGCAGATCTAGTAGCTTACCACATGAAAATACATCCTCCTTGTCGATTCCAGGAAAATGTCAAATCAGTACAACTGATCCAAGACTCTTGGTCTCCACTTTTGTATTGCTTAAGTAAGCTGCCCATGCTATGTTTTTGGCAATATTCAGAGCCAGTTTGCAGTTGTGCAAATTAAGACACATGGAATAAGCAACTCGCTTCAATACAATTTAGAATTAAAGTCAGCAATAAGATTCAAATTCAACTTCAGTGTCTTCTATTTACCTTCTCTGGGATGTCTAGATTGTGGAGCTTAATTTTGGTTCCATTGTTTCAATGATTGCTATAGAGAATCAGTTCTCACTTCCAAAGCTACAATAGAATTATGGAACTTTCACTGCAGCCTATTGAAAACCAGATTTACCCACTTAATGTGGCTCAACTGACATTTATTAAGGACTTTACTAGATCTAGAAGTGAAAAGGCTGAATAAAGACAGACCCACCCGTGAGAACTTGAGATTCTAATGAAGGGGAAGGGAAAATCCTCAAAGCAGATAATTTCAATTAAGTGAAGCTAAAGAATGAGATAAAGGTATTGAGTGGCCATGGGAAGCTGGAGGAGCAGTATTGAACACAACCTGGGAGTCCAAATAAGGCTTCCAGGAGGGGATGACACGTAAAATGAGTCCTAAATGGTAATGAGTATTTGGCCAATTGAAGAAAGGAGGAAAGGGCATCCCAGCATACGGAAACGGCAGGAGTGAAGCCAAGAGGCAGAAACACCAAAGAATGCTGAAGAGTGTGGTTCAAGTAGAGGGACCAGAGCTATTGACCTGAAAACTCCCAATTCTTGGCCTTCTAAACACAAAAAATTATGTCTGGACAATGTTACTTAAAAGCTTTAAATTCACAGTGTAAACTGTAAGTAGGAAACTATTGTTATTATACTATGCTCATATCAGGATGAAGAATTTGGTCCTGGAACTTCTATAAAAATTGATTTTTTTTAGAAAACCAAAATACTCCTTTTTCTCCTGGTTGGCCTGCTCTCAGGTCAGTGCCCTGATTAGGTGAAAGCTTGCTGTGACACCAGGTAAGACAAATAGAAAATCAAGGGCCTCTCAAGTGTAATTCCCTGAAAATTACTTACTGAACATTCTGCACACCCAGTATTTCTTCCCAGGGCTTCTGTGTAGTACTTTGCACTTCTATCCCAGAGTAACAAAGAACAACAAACAGTGGGCAGGAAACCAAGAAGGGTGCCCTCCCTGCCCCAAGGTCACTGTTAGATGTTAAGCTGTGGAATTGGCAAGCAGTCACCCAAAAGTTTGAAGGAAACAAATTCAATTATTAAAATAAATTCAGACCCTAGGATTTAGCCTTAAGGGAAAACACTTCAGGTGGGGAAAGGCAGCTATCCAAGAACCTCCAACTTTATCACCATTGAGTTTTTGTCCCCTCATTTCTGTGCTTTGATGATGAGTAGAGGATGGTGCCTTCTGACTTGGGTACTAGAATGATACAATGTACCTCTTTTTCTCTAACTGCAACAGGCTGAAGCTTCCAAAAACACTTGGTGTAGAAGAACAAAACCAACACTGGCAGAACAATCTCTACTTAAACAGTAGTTAAGCTAATCACCCAGTTAAGTACTGGTTTCTCACCATCCAAAAGGCAATAGAAACTAACCCCAAACACTAACTCCAAAAGTCAACAGAAATTCATTAGTACCCTACACTCACTCCTTTCTTCTGTCCTCTGTCCTGCCCCTGTGAGATGCAATAGCACTTTCTATTCTACAGGATCAGGCATCTGGTCACCAAGGCCATTCCTGGCCAAGGCAAAGAAAACATTCTCAATCTGCACTAGAGTGTGCTGGTTAAAGAGGCCCTGAGTCAGACTGCCTGGGTTTGAACATAAACTCCCTCACTTACTAGTTGTGTGACCTTAAGTACAATGCTTACCTTCTTCAAGTCTGTTTCCTCACCTGTAGAATGGGAATAGTAAACAGTACTTAGAATTAAATGAGAAAATGCATATGCTAAATTTATCACAGTTTATGATTAATAATTATTATTAGTTATCTGTTTCCCATCTAGGGCTCCAAAATTTGGAAGCTATATTTTGTTTGTGTTTTTTAATTAATTTTTTTTAATTCCAGTATAGTTAACATGTGATATTATATCAGTTTCAGGTGTACAATATACTGATTCAACAATCCTGCATTGTTGTAGTACTCAGTGCTCATCTTGATAACTGTACTTTTAATCCCCTTCACCTATTTCACCCAACCCTCCACCAACCTCCCTTCTGGTAACCACCAGTTTGTGCACAATATTTAAGAGTCTATCTTTGGGGCACCTGGGTGGCTCAGTTGGTTAAGTGTTTGACTTTGGCTCAGGTCATGATCTCATGGTCTGTGAGTTCAAGCCCCACATTGGGCTCTGAGCTGACAGATCAGAACCTGGAGCCTGCTTCGGATTCTATGTCTCCCTCCCTCTCTGCCACACCCCTGCTCATGCTCTGTCTCTCTCAAAAAAAAAAAAAAAAAAAAAAAAACATTTAAAAAATTTAAAAAGGGTCTATTTTTGTTTGTCTATTTTTCCTTTGTTCATTTGTTTTCTTTCTTAAATTCTATATATGACTGAAATCATATGCATTTGTCTTTCTTTGACTTATTTAACTTAACATTATACTCTCTAGATCCATCTATGTTGTTGTAAATGGCAAGCTTTCATTCTTTTTTATGGCTGAGGAATATTCCATCGTGTGTGTGTTTGTACCACATTTTTATCCATTCATCTATGCATGGACACTTAGATTGCTTCCATAGCTTAGCTATTGTAAACAATGCTGCAATATACATTGGAGCACATATATTTTTTGAATTAACATTTTCTTATTCTTTAGGTAAATACCTCATAGTGGAATTACTGGATCATATGGTAATTTTTATTTTTAGTTTTTTGAGTAACCACCATGTTGTTTTCCACAGTGGGTGCAACAGTTTGCATTCCCAGAAACAGTGCACAAGGGTTCCTTTTTCTCCACATCCTCACCAACACTTGCTATTTCTTGTGTTTTTGATTTTATCCATTCTGACAGGTGTGAGGTGATATTTCATTGTGATTTTGATTTGCAGGTCCCTGATGATGAGTAGTAATGTACAGCATCTTTTCATTTGTCTGTTGGTCATCTGTATTGCTTCTTTGAAGAAGTATCTGTTCATGTGTTCTGTTTTTAATTGGATTATTTGCTTTCATGGTGTTGGTTTGTAGAAGTTCTTTATATATTTTGGATAATAATTCTTTCTTGGACCTATCATTTGCAAATATCTTGTCCATTCAGTAGCTGTCTTTTTGTTTTGCTGATGGTTTCTTTTGCTGTGCAGCAGCTATTTATTTTGATGTAGTCCCAATAGTTTATTTTTGCTTTTCTTTCTCTTGCTTCAGGAGACACATCTAGAAAAATGTCGTATGACCAGTGTCAGAGAAATTACTGGCTGTGCTCTCTTCTAGGATTTTTATGATTTCACATTTAGGTCTTTTCAGATCTTTTCAGATTTCACATTTAGGTCTTTAATCCATTTGAGTTTATTTTTGTGTGTGGTGTAAGAAAGTGGTCCAGATTCATTCTTTTGCATATTACTGTCCAGCTTTCACAAAAGCATTTGCTGAAGCTCCTTATTTCTGGGCTCTTTATTCTGTGTCCATTTTTGTGCAGTACCATATTGTGTTTATTACTACAGCTTTGTAGTATATCTTGAAATCTGGGATTGTGGTATCTCCAGTTTTATTCTTGTTTTTCAACATTGCTTTGGTTATTTGGGGTCTTTTGTGTTTCTATACAAATTTCAAGATTATTTATTTATTCCTAGGTATTTTATTCTTTTTGGTGCAATTATAAATGGGATTATTAATTTCACTTTCTGCTAATTCATTATTTGTGCGCAGAAATGCAACAGATTTCTGTATATTAATTTTGTATCCTGCAACTTTATGTATTCATTTATCAATTCTGGTAGTTTTTTTGGTGGAGTCGTTGGGTTTTCTATATATAGTATCATGTCATTTCCAAATAGTGAAGGTTTTACTTCTTCCTTGCCAATTTGGATGCTTTTATTTCTTTTTCTTTTCTCAGTGCTATTGCTAGGACTTCCAGTACTATGCTAAATAAGAGTGGTGGGAGTGGGCATCTTTGTTTTGTTCCTAATCTTAGGGGTAAATCTCTCAGTTTCTCCCCATCGAGTATAATGTTAACTCATTATATATAATGTTAATAATGGGTTTTTCATATATGATCTTTATTATGCTGAGATATGTTCCTTCTAATCCTACCTTGTTGAAGGTTTTTACATGAATGGATATTGCACTTTGTCAAATGCTTTTTCTGCATTGATTGAAATGATCATATGGTTTTTATCCTTTCTCTTTTTGTTGTGATGTATCATGTTGATTAATTGTGAATATTGAACCAAACTTGCATTCCAGGAATAAATCTCACTTGATCATGGTGAATGAGTTTTTAAATGCATTGTTGGTGGGACGCCTGTGTGGCTCAGTCGGTTAAGGATCCAACTTCGGCTCAGGTCATAATCTCATGGTTTGTGGGTTTGAGCCCATGTCGGGCTCTGTGCTGACAGCTAGCTCAAAACCTGGAGCCTATTTCAGATTCTGTATCTCCCTCTCTCTCTGACCCTCCCCTGCTCACACTGTCTCTCTCCCTCTCTCTCTCTCTCCCTCTCTCTCAGAGATAAATAAAACATTAAAAGTTAAAAAAAATAAATGCATTGTTGGATTAAGTTCACTAATATTTTGTTGAGGATTTTTGCATCTATGTTCATCAGAGATATTGTCCTATAGTTCACTTTTTTGTGTGTCTTTATCTGGTTTTGGTATCAGGGTGATGGTGGACTCACAGAATGAATTTGAAAACTTAACTTCCTCTTCTATTTTTTGGAATAATTTGAGAAGAATGGGTATCAACCCTTCTTTAAATATTTGGTGGAATTTACCTGTGAAGTGGTCTAGTACAGAACTTACATTTGGGGGGGATGTTTGGTAGAATTTGCTAGCGAAGCTATGTGGTCCTGAATTTTTGTTTGTTGGGAGTTTTTTTTGATTACTGATTCAATTTCATTGCCATTTCTTCCTGATTCAGTTTTGGAAAGTTATATGTTTCCAGGAATCTATCCATTTCTTCTAAGTTGTCTAATTTTTGGCATATAATTTTTCATAATATTTTGTTATAGCCCTTTATATTTCTGTGGTGTTCATTGTTAATTCTCTTCTTTCATTTCTGACTTTGCTTATTTGAGTCCTCTCTTTTGTTTTTGTTTTGGTGAGTCTAGGTAAAGGCTTATCAATTTTGTTGATCATTTCAAAGCACCAACTCCTGGTTTCATTGATGTTTTCTATTGTTCCAATCTTTTATTTCCTGCCTTCTTCTCATTTTAGGTTTTGTTTGTTGGTCTTTTTCTAGCTCCTTTAGGTGTAAGATTAGGTTGCTTGAGATTTTTCTTGCCTCTTTAGGTAGGCCTATATTGCTATAATCTTCCCTCTTAGAACAGCTTTTGCTGCATCCCCAAAGTTTTGGACCATTGTGTTTTCATTTTCATTGGTCTCCAAGTATTTTCTTGTTTCCTCCTTAATTTCTTGGATTATGATTCATTGTTTAGTATAATGTTATTTAACTTCCGTATATTTGTGTTCTTTCCAGATTTTTTCTTGTGGTTGATTTCTAGTTTCATAGCATTATGATTAGAAAAGATGCATGGTATGATTTCAATCTTTTTTTTTTTTTTCTAACGAACAACTCCTTTATTGCTACTACTTGTGTTCTCCATTTAGGAAAAACTGTAACATCAACTCAGATCTAGAGAAATATACAGATTAGGTGAAACATTTATCTGTTTGAATATTTTTTAGTCTTTTTACTTTTTTTTTCTTTTTTTCTTTCATAGTTTATTGTCAAGTTGGATTCCATATAACACCCAGTGCTCATCCCAACAAGTGCCTTCTTCCAGGCTCATCACCCCCCTTCCTCTCTCCCCCACCCCCATCAGCCCTCAGTTTGTTCTCAGCATTCAAGAGTCTCTCATGGTTTGCCTCCCTCCCTCTCCCCAACTATTCCCCTTCTCCTCCCCCATGGTCCTCTGTTAAGTTCCTCCTAATCCACCTATATGTGCAAACATATGATATCTGTTCTCTGCCTGACTTATTTCACTCAACATAACACCCTAAAGGTCCATTCATGTTGCTTCAAATGGCCAGATTTCATTCTTTCTCTTTGCCATGTAGTATTCCATTGCATAGATAAATCACATCTTGATCCATTCATCAGTTGATGGATACTTAGGCTATTTCCATGATTTGGCTACTGTTGTTTTTCAATCATTTTCAATTTGTTTTGTGGCCTCATATGTGATCTATTTTGGAGCATGTTCCATATGCCCTTGAAAGAATATGTATTCTGCTGTCTTAGGATGTAATGTTCTGAATATATAGGCTAGATCCATCTGGTCCAAGGTGTCATTTAAAGCCACTGTTTCCTTGTTGATTTTCTCTTTGATTTCCATTGATCTACATGGGGTTTAAAGTCCCCTACTACTATTATATACTATAGATTACTTCCTTTATGTTTGTTATAAGCTGTTTTATGTATTTAGGTGCTCTCATGATGGGTGCATAAATATTTACAATTGTTATAACCTCCTTTCGGATTGTTCCCTTTATGATTATATAGTGTCTTTCTTTGTCTTTTGTTAAAGTCCATTTTGTATAATGTAAGTATTTCTACCCCAGGTTTCTTTTTCACTTCCACTTGCTTTTCCATCCCTTCACTGTCAATCTGCATGTGTCTTTAGGTTGGAAATGAATCTCTTGTAGGCAGCATATAGTTAGGTCTTCCTTTTTTATTCATTTAGTCACCCTATGTCTTTTGATTGCATTTAGTCCATTACATTCAATTATAGTTAGGTATATATTAATTGCTATTTTGTTACTTGTTTTATGGTTGTTTTTGTAGTTCTCTGTTTCTTTCTTCTCTTTCTTTCTTCTCGCATAGTTTGCTGGCTTTCTTTAGTGATATACTTGGATTTCTTTCCTTTACTTTTTTTGCATTTCTATTACCAGTTTTTGATTTGTGGTTATCATTAGGTTTATATACAACATCTTATGGATATAGCAGTCTATCTTAAGTTGATGGTTGCTTAAGTTTGAATCCATTCAAAAAGCACTAAATTTTTACTTCTTTGCCCCTCCCCACATTTTATTTTATTTTATTATTTTTTAAGGTTTCAAATATACTTTATTTCTTCAATCAGGCCATATTTTAATGGGTGTTCAGTACTTGGCATCAATTATGAGTTGGTTTTGAAACAATTCATTATTATAACAGCTGGGATGATTACTGATCTTTCCATTCCTTTGGGGTGACTTTGCCAACAGGGGACAAGTTCCATTCTATTCCAATTTGTGTTGCTGTATAAGCCCATATGGCAACACAGAAAGTGGCTCCATTAGCTAATACAGCATTACCATATTTGTCATGGAAATCAGGTGTCCGTTTCTGATGGCTCTGCCTTGCCATTGTTTGCTGAATGCTTTGAATTCGGAGACGACTTAGAGCATTTCTGGCCATGGGAAACATCCTAAAGCTGAAGACAGAACAATGCAATTGTAGCTGCTGACTTGCTAAAATTTGAGGCGAAGTCCCCTTGCAAAGAGCCCTGAAAAACCCCCTCCCCACATTTTAAATATACGGTATCATACATTATATCCTTTTATTTTGTGAACCCCTTGAATACTTTTTATAGATATACTTCATTTCAATGCTTTTGTGCTTTCTATTTTTCTTACTCCCGCTTATGTCTCTCCTTTCCACTCAGAGTCCCTTTTAACATTTCTTATAAAGCTGGTTTAGTGGTGATGAATTCCTTTAACTTTTGTTTGTCTGAGAAACTCTTTATCTTTCTTATTCTGAGTGACAGCCTTGCTAGATAGAGTATTCTTGAATGCAGGGGTTTTTTTCTTTCAATGTCAGCACTTTATCATGTCATTCCCTTCTAGCCTGCAAAGTTTCTGCTGAAAAATCAGCTAATGGTCTTATGGCATCTCCCTTGTATGTAACTGTTTTCTTTTCTCTTGCTGCTTTTAAATTTCTCTCTTTATCACTATTTTTTTTGCCATTTTAATTACTATGTGTCTTGGTGTGGACTTCCTTGAGTTGATTTTGCTGGCAGCTCTCTGTGCCTCCTTCATCTGGATCTCTGTTTTTTTTCTCCCCAGATTAGGAAAGTGTTCAACTATTATTTCTTCAAATAAATTTTCCACTCCCTTTTATCTCTTTTCTCCTTCTAGAATCCCTATAATGCGAATGTTGTTATACTTGATGGTATTGTTGAGTGCCCTTAATCTATTTTCATTTTTTATTATTCACTTTCTTTCTCCTGTTCAGCTTGTTTGCTTTCCATGACTCTATCTTCCTAGGATGCTTATCCATTCTTCTACATCCTCTTGTTTAGTATTTATTCCATAAGGTGTATTTTTAATTTCAGTTATTGAGTTCTTCATCTCTGATTGGTTCTCTTTTATGTTTTCTCTTTGTTGAGAGGCTCACTGAGATCTTTCACCCTTTTCTCATGTCCAGTGAGTATATTTATGACCATTACTTTAAATCCTGTATCAGACATATTACTTAGCTCCATTTCATTTAACTCTGTTGTGATTTTGTCTTATTTTTATTCATTCGTGACATATTCCTTTGTCTCCTCATTTTGTCTCTCTGGGTCTATTTCTATGTGTTAGGTAAATCAGCTATGTTTCCTGCTCTTGAAAGTAGTGGCTTTATAAAATAGAGGTTCTGTCGTGTCCTGCAAGTGCAATATCCCTTGTTCACCAGAATCTCACACTTCAGGGTGTTTCCTCTGTGTGTTACATGTGCCCTATTGCTGTGGCTGAGCTGTGTATGCCTTCAGTTCAGTCATTTGCAATGGCTCTCTTTATCTGCTGTGACCAGGGTTTGGTCTCTGTGTTGTTAATGGGCCAGTCTGGGGCTGCCTTGGGCTTGAGTTGGGTTAGAATAGACATCTGTCAGAACTGAAGTTGCACTGAGTTGCAGGGAGCTCTCCCTGTGTTTTCCCTTGAGAAGCTTTTGTGAGTGGGTGGGGCGTGCAGTCAGACCAGATACCTGTTCCAGTCCACTGTTGGGGCCACAATACAGTCAAAATGGTGTGTGTGTTATCTTCTCTTCCCTCCAGGACAGGGGTCATTTTGGAGTGGTGCTGGCCTCTGTTGTAATTGCTTGCACACTGCCAGGCTTGCGGAGCCACTTTAGATTGGGTGTGTTGGAACTCTCTTGTGCTTTTGGGTGTGTTCTGCCAAGGGTATATTGGAGGGGGCAGGTCCACAGAAGAACGCATTGGCACAAGGCACCCTGTGTTAACAAGGTTTGAGCAGGTCTGCTGTAGAAAGGGACCTGTAGCTGCTTTGGAGAACTCTTTATGAGGTTGGGCTGGAGGGGATAGGTCCAGAGAACACCATAGGGGCAGGGCATGCTGTTAGCAAGTGAGTTAGAGAGTTTTGTACTATGCTGGTTCCCACAGGTGTCCATGTATTTAAGCTGGAGGGTGGGAGAGGGAAATGGCACCTTCCAGCTCTTTTGTTCTTGGAGAAATCTCCCAATGATCCCTGCCCTTCCAACTACACAGTCTAAGATTAGTAAACAAATCTTCCCCTGTATACCTCAGGTGTTTTTCAAACTGCTGCTTCTATGCTGTATCTCAGTGAGGCTGTTTGTTATGCTATCTCTCTAAAGGCAGGATTCAGTTTCCTAAAGGCTCTCCCAGAGCTAAGCTCGCTGATTTTTGAAGTTCTAGGTGTTAAGCCTCACTGATTATAAGAACTTGTGATGTGAAGCCCCTCTGTTTTTTAATCCCTGGACGTTATGGGTATTCATCTTCCCAGTACAGGTTCCCCTGGAGTATGGTGCCTACTGTGGTGTCTGTTCATTTTCCTTCTCTGTGTCTTTGGTGTCTCTCCCTCCCTTGGATATCTCACAGTCCAGCTTGGTTCCCAACCACTATCTCCACCCTTTCTATTCTTCTTAATATGGCTTCTTCTCTACATTTAGCTGTCAAACATCTGTTCTGCCAGTTTTGAGGTCATTTTCTGGGTTATTTGCACTGCTGTGGGTGTTATCTAGGTGTACCTATGGGACAAAGTAAGTGTAGGATCCTTCTATTCTGATCTTCCCCAGAAGTCCTGGAAGCCATAGTTTTTGTATGAAAGACATGACATTCCACTGAACTCCAGTAACTGGAACAATAGATAATGTTACTCAACTGTTCACCTTCTACATGGCTACAAAAGGTGGCATCATCTCTTATCACCCAAAGTACTGCAGTATGCTAATAATAATCCTACCTCCAGAATTTCCTCCAGCATTTTCTCTCTGCCTGGAATGCTCTAGCTCCCCTTTCATTCCCACACTCCTTAAGGAAGGCATAACTAGTGCTCAACAATATACAGCTTTCTACTCCTTCCCTGGCATCCCAGCTCATTGCAGTTAGAAAGGGCTGTGAACTTATTCAGGTCATTGGTCTATTAATAGTAGAGAAAAGCATTAGAAAAGCATTGCATAATGTTCCCCTTTGCTTTTTCCTTTTGGTGGAGAACATGGCAGCCATAAGTGGAGATGGGGGTCCATGTGATGGACCTAAGTCACCAAAAGAGTATAGTTGCTTCAGAGAAGACTTTGTATAAACAAGAAATGTTTTAAGTGTTAAGCCACTATGATTTGGGGGCTTCTTGTTACCACAGCTTAAGCCTTGCCCATCCTGAATAATATACCCCATTTACACCCCAACCCCACCCTAAATCTGCTTCCTACATCTTGACCTCTACCTCCACACCCATTTGTCTGACAGGTTTCTTATCAATCTTCAGATCATGGACTCATCTGTTCCTCAGAGTAGCCTAATAGTCATCTCTTATTAAGTAGGTCTCACCTTTGGTATCCTCTATTATTGAGCCTTGTTTTTTCTTTAAAAGTATTCCCCTCATAATTTATAATTACATATTTACAAATATGTCCATTTGTTTTTTCCTTGTCTCCACTACTAGACTGTAATACACAAGGAATCTCGGTTTTATTGACCCCCCCCAAAAAAAAAGATAAACTAAGGCTTAGAACATCACTAGGTCTTAGAATACTGTTTGTATTTTTTTTTTTTAATGAAGGAACATCGATCCATCAAAAGAACTACATATAAGTAGAAGGAAGTTTGTTGTTCCTTAATATGGACAATGGCATTAGGAGAAAGATAAATTCCACTGGACTAATTGCTAAGCTAGAAGTCTGTACAGACTTGACAACAAAAGTATTGTACACAGAAGAAACTCGAGGGCATAAAAAATTCACATCTAAGAGGAAAATCAGCAAAGTCTTGGGCAAGAACTGAAAACCAGAATTACTATTATACTCTGCTGTTCTGGTAATCTTGTCCACAAACACCAGTGGTCTTTCACAGCAGGAAGGAGTGGGGATGAGGTCACGTGGAAGACTCTGGATCTGACAGGAGCTAGGACCAGACAATACATTAAGTAAAAAAGAGCAAATATAAATACCTAAGTCCTATACCAGACATTTAACATTTTTAATTTATCCTGTACCCACTGTCTCCACACACACACCTTCCTCATAGCATCTCCTCTTGGGGATAAGTCAGTGGTGTGTAGTCTTAGTGGGAGAGTACCAAGTGCCATCTCTCACTACCATTTCTAATTTCAGAAGGTGGAGTCTGTTCCTTCCTTCACTAGCTCCCTGGTATATCCTGGGACGAGGCAATCAAACACCACCCCTAGGACTGTAAATCCCAGTGAGTGAGCAATGCAAAGGAAGAGGGCACAAGGAGAGGCCAAATCCACTTCAGCAACTCAGGGCCCAAGAACCAGGCACCTCCTAAGTTGAAACCTTGGTTAACTAAGGTCCTGATGCCTGAGATGCCCCATATCTTGTCACCTTTTTCATATTCCTACAGCCCCAAATATCCTTCCTGTGAATTCTCTTTTGATTTAAGATATTTAGGGTAGGTCTTTGTTGCAGGTAACCAAGAACTCAGACCAAGGCTGCTATATGCAGCTATCTTAGCTGTACATTGTAAAAGAGAACTCAGCAAAAGAAACTGTGGTGACTGAAATCTAACCTGTGCTCCATTTGCTAAGCTTGTGGGACTATACTCTGCTGAAGGAGGAAGTAGTATTTTCCAGTTTCCATAGTGGCATTTATAGGTGGGCAGTGGCCCTACCCATGACTGATAAATTCCCATTTTTCAGTTGTAAAACAGAGGCCTAGAGATTAAGTCATTGACATATAAACTATGACTACAATAATGCAATGATACTACATTGGGCTATATTCCGTTGCCTTTCTCTCTACCTACAGATTGAACCACGTATTTATTCCTTCAGGGGAAAAAGTGAAAGAACAAGGAATGTTCGTGTACAGTCCATCCTTCTGTAATTGTGCCTACTCATTTGCATTCAAGTATTAAAAGGGTTGGAATTTTAATTTAAAATATATTTAGGGGTGTCTGGGTTAGTCACTTGGTTCAATGTCCAACTCTTGATTTCAGCTCAGTTAATAATCCTGGGGTCATGGAATACTGGAACCTGCTTAAAATTCTCTCTATCCCTCTTCCTCTGCCCCTCCCTCCACATGTGCACTCTCTCAAATAAAGTAAATAAATTTACAAATATTTAAAATTCTGTGCTATACTAATTTTTAAATTAATCCTTCATACTCATCACCACTGGCAGAAAAACAACTTGAAGCAAATAACTTTCCAAGTATCTTTAATTTCCCATAAACTAAATTTTCCCAAATTGATAGATATTGTGGAAAGGGAAAGATCTCAAATTACACTGTCCAAAGCTCTTATTCTAATCTCTTCAATTTTCCCACTATAGTTTTTACATTTCCCACATGTCTTTTCCCCCCAACTTAGATCACAAATCTATCTGGAGGCCCTGTGGGCTAGTATGTATACTGGGCCTGGTATGTAAATAGAATTTATTGTTAACAAGAAAACTAGAGCATCACCAGTTCTTCCATTAGGAATCTAATAGTTATGTGCCCTTTCCTTTTAGCATCTGAAATCCTGCAGTCTTCTTTTTCATGTTACTTTGAGATACTGATCAAAATCTTTTGGTCCTGCTTCTCCTCCCCATAAAAGAAAATTAGATTTATTTTCAGTTTTAATCCTGATAAGACAAAGTGAATGAGCTATTTTCATTACTGTCTAGTCATTCCATCAACCACTGAAAAGAATCACTAAAAGTAATCAGCAAGTAAGGTCAATAGCACTCCACAAAGGGCCAGGGCAATGGTACTTCAGCAGATCAAAATGAAGACTGGGAGAAAGATGGCAGTGCTTCACAGTTCTAAGGAAGCTGCCTCTAACCAAGAAGAGAGAAGACGATTGAGGGAAAGAAATTATTATGTAACAGGTTTCCTGACACCAAGCTTGTTAATGTAACAAAGAGCTAAGAATTTTGTTTGGGGGTTATGGTCACCATCTCTCAGTAAAGTGACAGGTTTTGGACTTTAAGACAAAGAGCCTAAACTTTCATAGGTCCTGTTCTTCTCTAGCAATTTGTATTGTCATATCCAATAAAGAATTGCAGAATCTTTCACAGACATAGATACCAGTTGGGGTTAACTGGTTGTAAATGACAGAAACCAACTTTGCTTAAGTGAAAGGGGACTTTAATGGAAATAAGAAGTAAGAGAATCCAAGGTGATGCTAAAGTGCCAAGCTTGAAAAAGAATCCAAGATGCTCTGGGAGGGTCTCAGAAGCAGAAATGAATTCTGACAGTTTTTGCTGTCTTTTTATCTCTCTGCTTGAGACAGAAAGTCCCAAAAAAAACTGTCTAATTGACTTAAAATTCACCATATGCTTTCATCCTTTTGTTTAGGGCTGGACAGGGAACCTTAATCTCTGGCCTCATGAAGACTGCAGAAAATGAAAGTGGAGGGGGGTGGTATTTAATTACTCATAAGGAAATCTGGATATTGTTATCAACATAAGGGGCAATGTATTACGGGTGGCCGAGTTGAAACCAATGTCCACTATGGTGTTAAAACATAAATTATTTTAATCCTAAAAGGCAGGAACCATCTATTCAACTTACATTAACACTGTATAGAACACATATAGATTTTGTATATAAGCTACCAGTTTTTCAGTAACTATACAGCACCTGATATATGGCAACTGCTCAATATTTTTTTAAATGAATTTCTCCTTCAGTATTATTTGTTCTTATCCTTTCCTTTATGCCATTTATACTTTCTACTATTTAAGAAATATTCCTTATTCTAGACTGACGATGTAGAACCCCCAAAAGAAAGTTAAATGCAATGGAAAGAGTACTGGAGTAGAATCTTTTTGCTTCTGCCTTATGTGACTTTGGAGACAGGTCATAACTGCTTTGGGTTTATTTCTTCAACTGCAAAATGAGGTGGTAGAGGTAGATGCTCTTTAAGAATCTATCCAACTCTATAAATCTAATATCATGGTCACAAATATATAGATGACAAATACTCAGCAAATTTAGGAAAAAATGTTTATAATTTTCACAGTATGTAGTGGTTTTACCCTGAATCTGGACAAAAAGCAAAACCTAACTTACCTGGTAGTACTTAGGAGAAATTGCCAATATCATAGAAAATCTAGATCACTGTTATCAAACTTTAAAGAAAGGCAGCAAAATCTATTTTTTCAAATGAAATCTTACGTTGAATCCCAATGTCTAACACAAATAAAGGTCAAAAAGCTCCAAATGAAACAAGAGGGATGTGTGGACCCCATCTTTGCACATTCATCTACAAGCTCCCTAGGAATACTATTAGACATTATTCCTCAAATTCCTAAATATTCCAGACTTTTCTGTACTTTGAGGATTACCTATCTCAGACAAGAAAAATTAAGGAATAAACTTTACATGGAAAAGTACATAAACTCTCTTTCAATGGCTTTAAAAAGAGACAATATTTAGTCTATCAACAATTAATATTAATTTGAAAAACAAAATAAAATCTAACAGCAGTTAATCCCCTATGCTACTGTCAATCAGTAATACACACACTGAGACTACTATTATCGGTGAAAACTTAGCTACCAAAATGTTTTACTAGACTTATTTAACAAGCTAATCTGAAAATATGAAGTAATCTCTCATATAAAATCAATAGCACTTAAAACTCAGCTTCTAATTTTTACACATTTTAGCAAGACATCTAAGATCTGTTTTCCCGGCAGTCCTGTTTCAGAGGAAAGATACAGGTCTCCAAAGCCAAAGTAATTAAGTGTATCTATATACCCTGCTCTTAATTACCAAAGGGGAAATTACTGAAAAATATTAAATGACATAAACACAAATTGTCATCTTTGTGGTTAATAACAGTGACCTCCTTAGCCCTAGCAAGAGAAGCAATGCTCTTTTCATAAAAATCTGTCCATCCCTTTACTTGGAAATATCATCAACAAAATCATTAAGACCTATCCTACTAACTTAGACCACAGGTTTCTATACATACAATGCCATGAGTCTTTGAGTATGAGATCTATAAAGTTCAAACATCCTATTTATCTTTATTTACTTATTTATACATAAAAGCACATGATTTCATCTTAAGGATTACTCTTAAAAATATAAACAAGATTCATGTGATTAGTTTATTGAATAGCTACTGAACAATGATGTCATATTTTGGTCAAAGCAAGAAGTTACAAAGTTTTTTTTGCAAGACATTCACTGCAGGCAACAATGGAAAAGTTATTTCACAGGCACTGGTGATCCTACTGACCTCTTCTGGCAGGATACAAGGTTTGATTGTCTAGATACAACCAATGAGATAATATGGCTTATTACATGGATTTGTGTCTTGTAACCAAGAAGGCAGAAGTCCTCTCATTGTTTAGGAAAAAAAAAATGTCTACTCTGTTTCCTGGTCTATACTGACTCTGCCAATCCTTCTGAAGGCCTGTCTTGGAGGATGAGGACAAGCATTCCAGGGACCAATCAGTGGAAAGACCCATGGTGTGTTCAAGCATTTGAGTATAATGACTTTCTGCTTAGTGATTTAGCTTTAATTTACTCTTCAGAAGTGACCAAAATAAAACATTACTGAAAATCAAGTGATGTAACTTGACATAGGAGGAAGCCAATCATATTGGGCTTTATAAGGAGTTTTAGGCTGCTTTAAGGAGCACCTGAAAGCATTTGAAGAAAGGGGTGACATGATCTAAATTTTAACAAGATCCCGGTTTTCTACAGAAAAAAAATGTAGGGTAGAAAAAATAAAAATAGGGAGACTAGTTAGGTTATCATTGCAGTAAATCCTAGTGCCTGATGGTGATGGTTTAGATCAAGATACTAGGAAGCAGGAGTAGATAGATTCTGAATTTATCAGTTGTTTTTGGATACAAGTAACCAAATATTCAAACTAAGGTTTCTTAAATACAATTTGTATGCTTATTTTACAGGAAGCTTAGTGCCAGAGCAGCCTCAATGATATTATCAAAGAATTGCATTCTTCCAGATTTTCTAATCATCTTAAGCCTTAGAGTGGAAGTTGTTAGATGACTGCTACTAGCAATTGAAACATGCTCCTTATTCATACCTAGAGGGAGAGATTACTTTATGTGTCTATTTCAAAAGCCAGGATTCCTCCTTGCCAGATGCCCTTAGCCGTTTATTGACTCATATTTCAAGCTTGTCCCTCATCCATTCATTTGTATGAGAAATGGAGTTGAAACTGACTAAATTATCAAGCAGAGCCCACTCTAACTGGGAATGGGGATGACTTGCCTTGAGTCACATGGCTTATGTGAAAAAAGGACGAATACTTAAGGGAAAAAATGATTGTTAGAAAAGAGGAAGGGGGAAATAGATGCTGGGTAGACAACAAGCAGTGATGTCTATGACATGGGATATGCATTGAAGATGTTGACAGAACTTGCCAATAAATTAAATACTAAGAAGATTCAGAGCAGTTCTTACAGCGTTGGGTTTCAGCAACTGGGAAGGAAGTGGGGTATTTACTGATATGGGAGAGACTGGAAGAAAAATCATATTTGAGAATAAAGCCTTCTGTTTCCACTCTGAACTTTAAGATATCTATTAGATACTGTTCAAGCTGTTAGTGGATATAAAAGCTTGCAATTTTAAGGAAAGGGCAAGACTGAAAACAGAGAATGAAATTACACATATGGAGATTTCTCTTTCTTTTATGCAACTCAGACTGAATGAAATTACTAAAGAGATTATAGTACAGATAAAGCAAGAAACAGATACAGAACAAAATCTAAGCCCATGCCAAGATTTAGAGGTGGAATATAACCAGAGCCATTAAGGCAGCTAGGAAACTCAAGCCAAACTTCCCAGCACCGTATGTGTGGGTAGACAGAGAATAGGGTAAATTGTTAGCTCTCTGCCAAAAGGTACAGGGTAGATCATGATATGCCATAAAAAGGCATTATTAACATCTTAGAATCTTTCAAAAGAGTGCTGTTGGCTCATTATCATAGTTCTCTTAAACTTGAAATGGAAGTAGGCTAAAAAAACATGGCATACAATGGCAATAATTCTGATCCAAGAATTTTGAAAATTTAGAGGAACTTGAATTCAAAACTATTTCAAATGGAATTAAGTGATTATTGAAAATGAGGAAGGAAAAATAAAAACAAACTGGATTCTAGTCTTTATCTGACAACCTATTCACTTCCTTATTTCCTCTGAAGCTGTTTTCTATTTGATGAAATGTTCACAATAGATAGGCTTTTCCTGCCTGCTTTGGCAGGGCTGTTATGAAGATCAAAAGCTAAAGAAGTTGATTAACTGTAAAATCCCATAAAAATAATTTTCTTCAGCTGCTTGACTAGTCTCACTTTCAACCATTGATGGCTTCATCATCGTGATGCCAAATATCAATTTCTAGGTACTCAATCCTTAAGAAGAAAATGCTTAAATTCTGAAGTTTCATTAAGGACAAAACACTATATAACTAGTGATAACCCATTAAAGCCTCTTCCCAATTCCTCTAAATTTTCAAAATTGTACCTTGCACCAATTTAAAGTCATGAGGTGGTCATCCCTCTAGGTAATGATCTGACACTGTCAAGGTGACCACTGATACAGGGTCTAAAGATAGTCACTGACTACTGAAAATATATACACCATCAAAATATTTGTGCACATGCCTCAATAATAGCATGATTTCCTGTGCTATACTACAGGATTACAAATATATAAGATGCTTTTACACTTTCCAAAGTTCTTTTTATCTGATCATTTAGCAGTTCTGTAAGGTAGGCAAGGCAGAATTATGCTTGTCTTAGGAGGAGAAAACTTACTTAGGTTCAAAATCATTTTGAGGCATAAATTATATTTCAGGCACCCAACTCTATTTTGGTGTCAATACTACATCATGTTACATGCATTTTACATTTTAAAGTACTCAACAGTTCTAAAAGCTCTCCTTCTAAATAAGTAACACATTCAAGTTTGAGAATATCCCAATAAAAACTGTACATTAGCTTCATTGTATATCTTAACAGAAAGAATCTTTTACCAACTAAATTCTATCTTCCACTCACAAAAGTAGATGTGGCAACAACAATCATTTTTGCAGAAATTTAATTATATTAAATGGATCTACTATGTAGTACCTGAGAATATGCCTGTTAACAAAGTATCTTGATCCTACTTCCCCAGTTTTGACAAAGGACACTGTTCTTAGAACTATGATCAAACCACTTGATTTTAAGTACTAATAGTACTCTATCAACTTTTTAATACTATTATTAATGGCTCAGGAGCTAATTACAGCAATTGAAAATGATTAATATTTTTAAAACATATGTTTTAAAGGGTCACCTTAGAGATGTCAGCAAATGTGTCCTGAGCTTTCAAAATACAGATGAGATTAAGGTTAAATGTAACTTAAAAGAAGTAACCTTATAAATAAGATTCACATTAAACTGATGTGGTTAAATAAAGGTAATGAATTGGAATCAGATGAATTTACTGTCTCTATATAATAAAGTCCTGGAAAATCATTAATAGTATGAGTAAATTAATGACTAGAAGTAAAAGATCAAGACTTCTGAACCAAATAAAGATTAGATCAAAACATTTATTTTGTGTGTTACAAAAACAAAAAATAAATCCAAGAAGCTAATGAAATAAACATATTTCTTTTTTAAGTGTCCCATCCTGGGTTCTCCATCCTCGAATTTAATAAACAGTTCAAGTTTAGGTTGCTTCAACACTTCTTCTGGATGCTATGAAGTCTCCATCTTATAACCATGTTTCTCTAGTTCAGCTCTATAAAAAAACACAAAGCAACAAAATCACTAGACATTCTTTATGATAAAGAAACAGATTTTTTTTTTTTTACAAATAATATGATTAATAAAAACAATGAGCTAAAGCCTAGGCACCAATTTAAAATACTACCAAGTAGCTTTACTTTACTCCCTTAAAAGAAATCTGTATTAAGAAGGAAACTGAATGTGAATCAACATAATGCTAATAAAACTCTGCTTTCCCATTAGTAAACTTATTATTTTATATTCCTTAGTTTTCTGGTAAGTCTATTGATGGAAAAATATGAGAGATTTGCTATTTTCCAAATATCCTCAAAATACCATACAAATGTCCTATTCATAATAAATATCTAAACAAATTTTAAGAATTATCAGCCAATATGGCTAAGAACACAAGATACTTGGTACCAAACTTTTAGGAATTTTATAATCATAATAGGTATCACTGTTATTTACACCTAAAGAATAAACAGACTGCTTTTCATACTGGCATGTATCTATTGCTCTAACCAAGATAAATATTATTAATCAAATTTAAAGGAACATGCCAATTTTACACATTAACTATATGTAGGCAAATCTATATATAATAAGTTATAAAATACTAAACAAGACTTTACCTTTTAAATTTTAAATGTGGATAAAAACCTCAAAAATTTATAAATAAATACTTTTTTATAATTTTAAAGATACTGTTTATAATTTTTTTGATACTGTTTATAATTTTAAGTGATTTATTCAACCTCAAGCTTCAGTCATACTTTGAAAATATCAACTGCAATTGTTGATCTGTCTTGTATAAAACAGATGCACAGAAACGTTTAGCCCTGTAATCAATTTCAGCTATTTAAACTACCACTCCAAATATGACCAGTTAATTTCTCTGCCACAATTCAATTTTATAGAAGTTTGCAACAAAATTATTTCAGGGCCAAAATATGGCAAAACATTGTGTAACTGTAAAGTATGATCACGTGCCCTACCCCACTACATACAGTAAGATAAATTGACATCTGTTCTCAAGTATAACTTAGCTTGGACATTATCACACTATCCAATGTAAACACAACACAATAAACACATGGTAGGAATGATGTATAATACATATTACTCATTTCCTCAAGTTTCACTAAAATGTTTACAGTTATTAATAATACAAATATTGGCCTAAAGTCTATGAATTATTTAGGCCACAGATTACTGATAGAAGACATTTTTGTCTTCTGCTTAGGTGTAGAGGGTGGTATGGGCTGGTGGTAAAACACCCATTTAGGAGTCAAAAGATAAGAGTAAATTTCTGACTCTAACCCTTCCTTTGCTAAATTTAACCAAAATGCTTCCCTTGCCTTCTGCCCCTTTTCAGGAAACTGAAGGTATCTGGCCTTCAGGTTTTCTACTTAAAAACAACAAAACATCCCCGAAATTCAGCTTACAATTTAGTTAACAAGTACACCAAGTCTGTCCAGGTTTGTGCTTGCCTTCCTGTCAGAAGGTGGTGACTACACATTTAGAAACTGTTTACAAACACAAAGGAGATTATGATATGCTTCTCTATTAGCTAAATTTTTAGAGAAGATGAAAAGTTTTTTGTAAGAGATAACTTAGAACTTTAAATAAATGAAAATAAGTCAAGGCCACTAAATACAAAACACAAACCAAGACAAACACCCTAGTATCATCAGCCTGGCGAGTAAAAAAAAAAATCCAACAAAGAGATGAAAGAGGAAACAAATCCAGCACAACTGGAATATCATCATAGGACCCACATAGTGAATGTACACTATTTGATTTTTTTTTTTTGAGAGAGAGAGAGCACGAGCTGAGGAGGGGAAGAGAAAGCGAGAGACATAGAATCTAAAGCAGGCTCTTGGCTCTGAGCTGTCAGCAGAGCCCGATGCAAAGCTCGAACTACGAGACCATGACTTGAGTCGAAGTTGGATGCTCAACAATTGACCATCCAGGCACCCCTATGAATGTACACTATTTGAAACAAAAATGGCAGCATTTCTTTTTCAAGAAAACAAGAATAAGACTAGGAGCCACTGGTTGGTTTGAGAACTCCTTTCATTATCCAAGAAACTACTCTGCTATAGGATGGTGTTTATATGTGACATAGTAAATCAAGAACGATATTGGCTTCTTGGATTTCTTATGTAACATGTACTGCAAGGTTAGGAAAGTCTCATAATCCTACCCATTTCTACTGAATATGTCTCCAAGTAACTCCAAGAAGTAGAAGTAAAAGTCATTCCGTGTTTGTGTTTCTGACACCTTTGTTTCTCTATAATGATTTATGGTTACTTGGAGACACAGGTGACCGTTTTCTCTCTACTTCTATACATTTGTTGTAATTAGACTGAAGAGAAAAACATGGAAAGTGGCAAGCTAAGCCCTTGCTAAGGTATGTAGCTAATAAAAGGCAGATCTGAAGTTGGGACCCAGGGAATCAGCAGGACTCTAGAAAATGTACTGCCTCTCCAAAGTTAGAGGGATTAAGACCTATATATAATATCTGAATGCAGTAAAACATGTTCTTTACCATACTTTATAATATTACATTAAACATCTATATATTTAACAGACTGGGAAGAATATCTCTGGAGACTTGTTGTAACTATGACAATTTTTTTAAAGCAAAGATAAAAATATTGTATGAGGCTTTAATGTCTAATATAGTAGTCTCATGTGGCTATATATTAAAATTAAATTAAAAACTCAATTCATCAGCTGTACATTTCATGTGCTCAATAGCCATATGTGGCTAGTGGGTTTTGTATTGGATAGGGCAGCTTTATAGAACATTTCTGCCAGTACAGAAAGTTCTATTTTTTCGCACTGGTGATATATCAATACCCATGCAGAAAAAACTCATGACTCAAACAGAAAAAGGAAAATCTTATTCACTAATAAAAGTATCAGGATTTATATTCTTAAGGAAATAAAAAAACCTAAAGGTAGAACACAAGAAAACATAAGAGCACTGTGTAGGTATATTATACAAACACAAGCCACAAATATTATATGAATAATGCTCCATTTCCAAACCAGTAAAAAGGCAAGAAGCAGTCATGACAAAATATCCAATTATCAATATATTTACTACTAAAAGATTCCTGATGCTTGTATTTAATAATGATTTAATTTTTAAGAGAAAAGTGCTATTTTCTGACTTTGAAAGACAAAAAAAAAGAAAAACACATTCTGGAGAAATTTGAGTTTCTTTGTGAACTCATTTAGCTTCAACTTGAAAAATTTCTAGGTAACAGAAAAGGAAAAAACTGATATATGATTAAGAACTCAGAGGCGCCTGGGTGGCTCAGTCAGTTAAGCGTCCGACTTCGGCTCAGGTCATGATCTCAGTTTGTGGGTTCAAGCCCCACGTCGGGCTCTGTGCTGACAGCTCAGAGCCTGGAGCCTGCTTCAAAATCTGTGACTCCCTCTCTCTCTGCCCCTACCCCACTCGTGCTGTCTTGCTCTCAAAAATAAACATAATATTTAAAAAAAATTTTTTTAAAGGTAGCAAGAGTGTTCTCTGATGTTGCTCAGTTTTAAAACAATATAAACCAAAATGCAAACAGAAAGGAGGCAAAAATTTGTACACACAGAATTTAATCGCAGAATGTATTAAGAGCTATACAAAGAACAAAAAGTGCTTTGAAGTTCATACGTGAATAAACAAGAATGAGGACAGATCCAATGCTTGGAATAGATATTAACAGATTTAGAGAAAAAGCAGAATTATTGTTTAACAGCTATTGTTCCTATATTGTTCATAAAACTGCATCAGGAAAAACATCATTAACACAAAATTGAAAACTAAGACAGGTGAGATAACTCTAAACTGCATTAAAGTAGTTTAAAAATCTCTAGATTCTGAATAATTACATCTCAGGGTACTGAAAAAAACAAAAAGATATAGTCAAAAAACAGTCAGCCATTTTGAGAAATCATGCAGAATTGTAAAAGTACCAGAGTAACAGTGAAAGGTAAATTGTGCTATTTCCAAAACGGGGAGAAAGGTGATAGATACAATTGTTTAGTCTCCGGCAAAGTACTAAAATGTCTTCAGAATATAGGGTTTTTGAGGCCATGAAAAATGCAGTGTAGGACAAAAGGTACTGCATTATTATTAAAAATTTTAATTTATTATAAGTCATCTTTCTTTCTGAATATACTAGACTAGAAAATTAGAAGACTGCAGTAGAACTGCAAGACCTTGATTTGAGCAAAGTATGTGACAGTTCACTTAGATAATTTTGTGGCCAAGACAGACACATATGGGTTGAATCAAAATAAAATTAGGAAGGAAAGAATGGTCTCTACAACAAATGGTACTGGTATTACTGGATATCCACATGCAAAAGAATGAAGTTGGACCCTTATTTAAAACCACCTATAAAAATTAATTCAAAATGGGTCTTAGACCTAAATGTAAGAATTAAAATTCTGAAACTATTAGAAGAAAACATAACGGTAAGGTTTCCTTGGATTTGGCAATAAATTCTTAAAAAGGAGATAAATTGGACTTCATCAGAATTAAAAACTTTTGTGCCAAGAACATTATGAGAAAACTGAAAAGACAAACAGAATGGGAGAAAATATCTGTGAATAATATGTCTGAAAAGGGCTTAGTACTCAGAATATATAAAGAACTCTGGGGCGCCTGGGTGGCTCAGTCGGTTGAGCGTCTGACTTCACTCAGGTCATGATCTCACAGTTTGTGGATTCGAGCCCCACACTGGGCTCTGCGCTGCCAGCTAGCTCACAGCCTGGAGCCTGTTTTGGATTCTGTATCTCTTCCTCTCTCTGACCCTCCCCTGCTCACACTTTCTCTCTCTCTCTCAAAAATAAGTAAAACATTAAGAAAATTTAAAAAAAAAAAAAAACTTTGACAACGAAAAGATAAAAATCCCAATTTAAAAACAGGCAAAGGACATGAACAGATTATTTCTCCAAAGATATACAAATCACCAACAAATATATGAAAATAGGCTCATCATTGGTTATTAGGGAAACGCAAATCAAAATTAAAAGAACTACTGAGCTATATAAAATCTGGCTTAAAACTTACCGTAACTGATTGGAGAAGTCATCCTCTACATTGTCATCATCCCAATTATCCTCCCAGACATGTGCATCTTCATCTTCATCTAAACCAGCCCAGTCTAAAAGCAGAAACAGATGCTGTCTAAATACTTCTCATATGTTATTTCCATAAATACAAAAACTTCAGAAAGTTTGCCACTAAAGACTCTCACAATTCAAAACATCTAATAACATATTTGTAAAAAACAAAAAAAAAGTATTCTTCCTCTTTAAATCTCAATTTACGCTGTCTTGTTCTCAGTTCTTGAATTTGCTGATGATCTAAAACAGAAGTTAATTCAAAAAATTCTATTTGCCATGAAAATTTAATATAAAAAAATTTATTTAAAATAAAATTTAATTTCAGGAGGATTATTTACTTTCTTGATTTTTCCTTGGGCTGATTTTTATAAGGTCTATTTCACAATCTTTAACAACAGCACCAACAATGCTAAAGCAAGCTGAGTAGCAGAAGATACCAGCCTGGAATTCAAAACTGCTAAACCTAAAAAAGGATGACTCATACCTAAGTATGAGAAAAGTAGACTAAATGATAAGTATCACTAACTTACATAAGTATCATTAACATTTACCTACTATTAATATAAAATTTTGATTTTTTAGAGGAAGCACAAATACAAATATGCACAAAGAGTAATGCTGTGAGCTTTTAGTTTTCTTAATTTCCTTTTTTCTTCCTTCCCTTTTGGTTACGGGGGGAGGGATTTGATTTTAGCTTTTGTTTAGTATACTCAGAAAACATATGTAAACTAACATCTCCTTCCCTCTTACTTCAGATCTTCCCATTATCATTTCTTACCTATACAATGGCAATATTCTTCTATCAGGTTCTTCTTGCTTCTAATCTCTTGATCCTGATAAAAATCTAGTCTCCAGGGTTATAATGTCACTATGTATTCTTTTCTTTTTTAAATTACATCAAACTATCCCAGAAGCAAGAGTTTATACATACTCTGCTTTCCTACTTAAGATGGACCACCTACTATAATCTTGACATAGCTTTATGTTTTATCAGAAAAAAGTATCTGATTGTTCATAATGTATTTGATTTAAGATAAGTATTTTAATTATCTTTTTTTAATTATCTAAATTTAAATCCACTGGGACTATTCACTCATGTTAGTCATATGGCTTGAAGTACTCTCTCACACACATTTCCTCAAGATAAAACTAATAGTGAAGAACAATCCACCAGCTCTTCATTTTTATTCAACTCTTATCTTTACTTCACGTTTTGAAATTGCTTAAAATTTCTATTCATCAAACATGCTGTTCCTCATCTCTTTGTCTTTTCTGCCATCTTTTGAACCTACCACTCAGACGGACTTCTACTTACTTAAAACACCTTAATTAGTTAAAATACCATTGCCCATTAAAAGGAACTATGGCTACCAGAAGAAAGGACTGATCCTAGACCTGAAATAAGGAAATTCATAGGTATATGGGATTCCTTTTAATAATGCCTGAAAACATGTCAAAATGTACAAAAACTGGCTTAAATGTGTTTCCACTGGCCAAATATGGAACCTGATAATCACAAAGACTAACAATCTGAATTAAATTTAAAAATATATGAGTTCATAGCAATATGTTAGGAGATAGGCACTGGGGAGGAGATCCTCTTTACAACTCTCAGGTATATAAATGCAGAAAGAATGACAGAATTAGAAAATCACCATTTTGTAACTGTCAGCACAATTTAGGCAAGGGTCAACAATGGATACTAAAACAACGAAGTAAAAAATTGTTGCGACTACAGGATAGATTACATACTTATTATGAGAGGAAAATGGAGAGATCTGGTAATCACAATCTTAACCAATGATGAAACTTAACATCACCAATAAATTGTGACAACTTTGACATGTATCCCTTGATGTGATGCAGTGAGAAATAAACATCACCCATGCAGGACTCTCACTAAAAATGTTGATCCTTAATCTAGTCATAGGAGCTATCAAGGCAAATCCAGAATGTGAAACTCTATTCCAGAATGTGAAACTCTATATAACTGGTATCTTCAAATAAGTTAATGTCATGAAAAAACAAAAAATGAAAGGAATGTTCTACATTTAAAAAAAACTAAAATGATATAAAAACCAAATATAAAGCATAAACTAATGGTATGCTGGATTGGGGAAAAAAGGAGACATTCCAAATAGTTGGTAAAGTGTGGATATGCACTGTGTTTTGGATATTACTGAATTAACGTTAATTTTCTTAAACATAATTGTAAAATTGTTTTAGAGTAGCATGTCCTTCTTTAAGACATGCATGCTGAAATACTTAAGAGTTGTGTTATTTTGTCAGCAGTTTATTTACATATGGTTCTCATATCCAGTATATATCATAATAAAAATAAACATAAAATGTTAGCAACTGATGAAACTTAGGTATTTGTTGTTGTTGTTGTTGTTTGCTGTAATTTATTGTCAAACTGATTTCCATACAACACCCAATGGTCATCCCAACAAGTGCCCTCCTCAATGCCCATCACCCACTTTCCCCAAGGGATAGAGAAGTGCACATAGGTATGTGCATATTATAGATAGAAGCACACGTACCCTAGTGTTTATAGCAGCACTTTCAACAATAGCCAAATTATGGAAAGAGCCTAAATGTCCATCAACTGACGAATGGATAAAGAAGATGTGGTTTATATATGTGTACACACACACACACATATACACACACACAATGGAATACTACTTGGCAATGAGAGAATGAAATCTGTCCATTTACAGCAACGTGGATGGAATTGGAGGGTATTATGTTGCTTTTTTAAATTGAAGCAAAACTGACATACTAGTTTGAGGTATAAAATACGATTTGATAATTGCACATTTTGCAAAATAATAACCAAAATAAGTCTAGTATACATGTATCACCATACATAGTTACAAAATCTTGTCTTGTGATGAGGACTTTTAAGATCTAGTCTATTAGCAACTTTTAAATATGCAATACAGTATTATTAACTATAAGCACCATGCTAAACATTACATCCTATGACTTACTTATTTTATAACTGGAAGTTTCTACCTTTTGACCCTTCACCCACTTTGTTCATCCCCCACCTTGTCCTCTTTTTTATACTTTTCTGTAGGGTTGAAACCTTCAAAATTAAAAGGTGGGAAAAAGTTTTTTTAAAAATCAGTTTGGAAATCATCTCTGGAAGCTTTCCCTATTCCCATCTTCTCCTTACCTTCAGACATTAGGTTCCTTCTTCTGTGTCTATTTCTCTTACAGCACTTACATACTGTACAATCACAATTATCAATTTATATATCTTTGTCCATTACTAGTGTCTGAGCTCCTTAAGACTAACAGCTATTTTATTTACCTTTGCATTCTTAAAAACAATACCTAGCATATGCACAAAAATGGCCACAAAAGATGAAACAAAACTCTAAATCAGACCTTCTGTATTTGTGTATGACCCTCCTCCCCATCAAAAACAGTAATTATAAATTACACTCTCTCTTAAGTATATCCTAGCCATAAGCTTCACCGTAGTAATTGCTTATTAGAAACATGGCTAAGAACATTTCAACTTGAAAAGAAAAATTCTAAATTAACAAAAGGTATAACTTAAGCTTTCTTATAATGTACATATAAACTTAAACCTATTCAACAATGGTTCATAATATGGGCATATTATTCATTATGTTGTGTCACTAACAAAAGTTTTTAAATGCAATATATGCCATCATCATGATTTAAGAATAGAAGTACATTTATCTACCTGGCCCCCCAAACAAGAACCTTAGGAGGCATCTTAGCTACTTTCTCCAACTACCACAATCACTATGTCCCTTCCATGTTTCAATTCCCAATTATCTCCAGAGTTAAGTCTCCCCGTCCCTATTCTTACTGCCACTTGTTAGTTCAGAATTGTTCCCTTCGTATATATTACTGTAGTCTTCTTTCTGTCCTCTCTTCCCCAGTCTAACACAGTTTATACCCAACTTCCACTGATGCCTAAAATACCACCACCATTCTTGTCCATTACTATCCAAAACCTTCAGGTAGGAGCCACATTTTATTACATCCACAACTCTGATGCCCACGGCTGAGTTCTGGGCACATAACAGACCCTCAACACTGGGTAAATGGAGCTACACTTCTCAAATGCCCTCCAAGTAGCCAATGTCAAGAAAACAGATGCCAGTGTGGTTTCAGTGAAACCAAGAGTATATATATTTCAAGATAAAAGAGATCAACAATATCATATATTGGGGTGGGTCATAAAATTCTCATTTATTATAAGAATGGTTTTGCGAATAGTGATTACTCCATTCAATGCTCCTCAAAAAGAGATTGTAGGAAATTGAAGAGCCCAGTACTGAAAAGATGAAAAAGTTTCTCTTAGACAATTTATTTCAGGTTGCTAGGAAGCTCAGTCAAATATATACCCAACCCAACTTTAGGGGCACCTGGCTGGCTCAGTTGGTAGAGCATGAAATTCTTGATCTTGGAGTCGTGAGTTCAACCTCCATGTTGTGCAAAGAGCTTACTTAAAACACACACACACACACACACACACACGGAATACCCAACTTTAATCACTGGGCATAGGTCAGTGAATGTATATTCATTAATAAAAGCTCTCAATAATCAAAAGTATTTTTATACACATAAATTTTCTTGTATCTCTTAGCAATATTACTCTCAAAAAGAGAATACTGTAATTACCTAAATTCAAATCCTACACTATTCTCTGAGGTCGTTAACAACAGTAATGCTTAATAGTAGTATTAATTACATCTCAATTTTGACTGGGCTAGAGACAGCCTTAACATTTTCTCCTTTCTTATAGTAACTGAAGCTCATGCTGAAGATTTTTATTCGGTTTGTGAAACTAGCTATATTTTATAATGAGAATAGATTTAGGTAGTTAAAAACTAGGGAATCACATTAAGGAACTCCCTTAGTCTACGGAAGTGTGATCAGAAAGCTACTGCAACCCATTTTTATATATCTATAGACTCCCAAAGTTAAAATAAACTGAAAGAGTAACACTTTTGTACCTTCATAGACTAGAAAAGTAACTTAGTTAAGTCAAGAGTTGATTGTTAGGTATTTGGATAAAATAGTACTGTTAACTCTCATACTGCCATTTTGATCAATAATCAACTGTTTACTATACACATTATAATGTTATGTATAAACTTTCTTTTTGTTCCTAATAAAAGAAATTTCAGAAAGGATAAGCTATTCTAAGGAACAAATAAGGGGACAGAAATAGCAATGAGTGGCTCAATTGGTTGATCATCTGACTCTTGGTTTCGGCTCAGGTCATGATCTCATGGTTGTGGGTTCAAGCCCCACACTGGGGCTCTCTGCTGTCAGTGTGAAGCCTGCTTTGGATCCTCTGTCTTCCCCCGCCCCTGCCTTTGTCCCTCCCCTACTCATATTCTCTCCCTCTCCTGCCCTCAAATATAAATATGTTAAAAGAAAATTTTCAAATAAAATTATAGATCTTAGAGAAAGGTTGGAGATCACTATACATCATGCCCCTCTGTTTCAAAACTGCCACCAATATCCTAAAAGGATGAACACTGTCTTACAAGAAAATACTACCTTTCTCTATACCAGTACTTTATGACCTCAGATCCTAGACTTTAAATATGATATTTGATTCAACCTAGAAATAGGAATTGTCAAATTAAATATTTGTCTTACTGATGACTTTAAAATGTTTATTTATTTTCGAGAGAGAGACAGAGTGTGAGTAGGGAAGGGGCAGAGAGATGGGGAGACACAGAATCTGAAACAGGTTCCAGGCTCTGAGCTGTCAGCTTAGGGCCCGACGCGGGGCTCAAACCCATGGACCATGAGAACATGACCTGAGTGGAAGTCAGACGCCTAACTGACTAAGCCACGCAGGCACCCCCATCTTAATATATTTTAAGCAATCTTCATAAAGATATGTAATGGAGTTTAATGTCCCACAAAATAATCTGAATATATTAAGACTGGATAATATGTTCTTAAGTAAAGGGGGTGATATAACTCAAGTCACAACTAAACTATTTTGAGGTCCTAAGACACAAAGCCTCATATAAACCTGCAACACTTATAATTAAATAGCTTCCTAAATTCTTAACTAGGTAGTTTCTGTACCACTACCCCCCCCCAATTAACAATAATGTATCAAAAGATTTAAGTTAGAAGTATAAAATAACAAGAATATTTATTTCACATTTCTTTGCTAGTCTTGTAGACTGACCCTTTCTAGCATAAAAACATAGACCCTCAACCCCAAGCAGGAACTTTTAATCTATGACTTAATTGAAAATGTTGATTTTAATACTGTTATTACTTCACATCATTCAAACGTCTTCAAGTTGGCCTTCTTTTAACTGAAGAATTCTTAACTAAAGAGAAAACAAAACACAACACCAAACCAAACTTGTTAATTTGTATCCAACTGCCTCAAGGATCACCAAAAAGAAATATAACGGACTCAATAACTTGTTTTGTAGGAGTTCCCAATTCTTTTTTTTTTTTAATATTTTTATTTATTTCTAGGGGAGAGAGAGACAGTGTGAGCAGTGGGGGGTCAAAGAGAGAGGGAGACACAGACTCTGAAATAGGCTCCAGGCTCTGAGCTGGCAGTCAGCACAGAGCCCGGCGCGGGGCTCAAACCCACGAACCGCGAGATCATGACCCAAGCGAAAGTCTCTCTCCCTCCTATAATAACCATCTTACACTATTTTAATGGCAAGGATAGGAAAAGGAAGAAGGTAGAAGTAAAGTCCCAAGAGAAAGAAACATGCTCATAAGGGGAGACGGGATACTACTGTGAGCAAAATTTTACACAGAACACACAAAAAGGCTCATGACGATAACTCTGTATTCCTTTAGCAGTATTATACAGAACTTTATAATTGACACTTTTGAGTATATAAGGATAAAAAAAAGTGGGAAAGCTGGTTAAATTCTTCACTAATCATATAAATTTCAATGTATTACTCTTTAACCTTAATGCCTTATCCTAGGAGTGAGAAGCATTGAACATACTAGCCTTCTAATTATCACAGGTGAAGAACTGAAGAAAATAACCTTTTGAATTACAAATTATAAGCATTTTATATTATGAACAAGTGCACCATTAAGAAATATGTGTTCATTCACACTGACAAACCAGAATCCATAATCTATTTGAGATGGACACTTTGAAGATTTTATTAACAAAGAAGTACTGAACATATTATATAAAAAGTTTAGGGGCACATGGGGCTCAGTTGGTTAAGCGTCCGACTTCAGCTCAGGTCATGATCTCACTGTTCGGGAGTTTAAGACCCCCACATTGGGCTTTGTGCTAATGGTGCAAAGCCTGCTTGGGATTCTCTCTCCTTCTCTGTTTCTGCCTCTCCCCCACTTGTGCATGCTCACTCTCTCTCTAGTGAATAAACTTTTAAAAAAATTATATAAAAGACGTTTAAGTGATAAGGTGTAATGCACCCAAATATTATTTCCAACACTTAAAAAAATCCTCCATACTGTGTACATGTTACAATATATGTAAGTTACAATATGCATAAACTCATACTAAGTGAATGTGTAAATTAAAAAGCCATGATTGTTTTAATCTCTGGTATTTGGCATTTCTTGTAATATGTTCCTGATTTGCGTTTTAATTTTCAATTATAACTCTACATTGATAACTATGCGATTTTATTTAATCACTCCTTTTTTAAGACTTAACTCAAAAACACCATTTTTGAAAAGAGCAAAAAATAAAATAAAATCAAAGGATACCTGTTTCATATCTACTGCTTTCCTTCAATATGTAAATGACTTTATAAAGTATACACACTTTATCTTCAACACTAAATGCATTTCCAGGATTGTGCCTAATAGTTTAAATAACCACAGCTGTGTTTACTTCAGTGTGCAGGCCTCCAGATATGTAATGGTAAAAAAAATTACCATATTTTAAGAAGTCAGAATTGGAAATAACCAATAACAGATGCCTAATACATAAGTTTCTAGGAATTCTAAATTATTTAAGACTTTGCCCCCAAATTTGGCTTTGTTCACATTTGCCAGTAAGAATTACATCTGTGACTAGCTTTAAATTTCACAAATCTGAACTATCAAAGATCCAACATACTTAATCTAAGTATCACCTTGACATGGAAAAGGGTTTTCTCTTGATTATTTTTGAAATTACTTACTCTCCCCACTCTCCAATAAACATTCTAAAATTTCTTAAAAGTATGAAATATACTACTTTGAAGAAAAGAAGAAATTCCATTTACACCAAATAGTGTTTCAAATGCTCCCTTTTTTTCCCCCTAAGTTTATTTATTTGTTTTGAGAAAGAGAGTGCAAGCAGGGGAGGGACAGAGAGAAAATACCAAGGAGGTTCTGTGCTTACAGTCCAACATGGGCTCAATCTCATGAACTGTTGAGATCAGGGCTCAACCTGGCTGAGCCACCCAGGAATCCCACAAATGCCCTACTCTATTAATGATTTTCAGGAAGATCAAATTCTCATTCATTCCTTAATATTAAAACTCCTCAATATAAACAAACTAATGTTCAATAAAGTTTCTTCAAATAAAAAAAAATGTGCATCTATATACAGAACATTACATGAAGAAAAATATTTTAAAAAACAGATAAAAGTTTGAAAAACTCTTAATTGTATACTCACCATCATAGGTAAGCATCAATGACAGCACCAACATCATCACTTTCATGAATATGACAATGAAGCCATATTAAAGCTAGTCATTTTGAGATACGTGGTCCCGCTTAAACTGCATAAAACAGATTAAAACTTAAAAAAATAAAGGAAGTTCTATAGGTTATCATGATACAAAAACAACTATACTAAATGTCTCTTTAGTGGCTAAAAAATTAGTACCTAGCACAGAACAATACTACTACTGTATTTTCTCCAACAAGGACCAAAAATGTCAGTAAGAAACTTCAGACCAAACGATGAAAAGCAAGTCATAAATGATGTTGCTACCAGATTACTTATGAGCTTTCAGTTATTTGTGGTCAGCAGTCTCAATGAGAGGCTCAAAATAATTTACATAACCATTTATAATTTTTCTTACATTTATTATTTTTTTCTTCTTTATTTTTGAGAAAGAGTGAGTGAGTGAGACATAGTGCGATCAGGGGAGGAACAAAGAAAGAGGGAGATACAGAATCCAAAGCAGGCTCCAGGCTCTGAGCTGTCAGCACAGAGTCCAAAGCGGGGCTTGAATTCACAAACCACAAGTTCATGACCTGAGCCAAAGTCAGATGCTCAACTAACTGAGCCACTGAGGCGACCCTATAATTTTTCTTACATTAAAAAAAAAAAAAAAACAGGAAATTCAGACACAAGTCTTTTCAGTTAATTTAAAAAGACACACCTCTGGGAGAATGCTTCCACTACAAAGTAATGCTGACTTTGTTTCTCTTTGTTAGTGCTTAGTGTTTGTCTCTTTACTTTTACAAAATTCTCAAAAGCCATTACTTTCATTTTTTTCAAGCCTTCATGCCCAACACTCATCTCAATTCCCTCTAATCCTCCATTTTATTAAGATGCAAACCCCACCACCTGTCTTCCACTAGACATGCAAATGCAAAATCACAAACTCTGACTTCTTCCTATTCCCAACAGTCCTTATGAAACCAGTTGCCAAAAAGCTCACCTGTTATTCTTGCATCACTCTCTTCACTTCTTTCCTAATAACAACCTATTTCAGGCCCTTAGTCCTCAGCTAAGCTATTTCAACAATTTGCTGATCAGCTTCCCAGACTCTTTTCTACCTTTTCGAATTAATTCTACTGGGTTGATTTTTTCTAAACTGCCTACTGCGTAAAAGAGGCTCATATACATTAAACAAACAAACAAAAAACAAAAACAAAAAAAGAAAAAACAAAACAAAAAAACCCCAAAAAACCTCTTCTCATGTATCTAAGGATAAAGTCCAAACTGCACATTTGGCTTACAGCTTTTCAGTATTAAGCCCCAAACTACCTGCAATTGCAACCACAATTTCACAGCCAAATAAAACACATATACACGTTGTTTTTCCACCTCCAAGTATCTACTCTTTTCTACTTCTTTTGGAAATCCTTTTTCTACAGTTCTATCTTTTGAAAACTCTGTTCAAATGTTGCTATCTCTCACGCTACACAGAACTGGAAATAATTTCCCTTTCTTTTCAGCTGCTGTTACACTTTACTACCATGTTGTCTAATTCCCTACCCCTCCGTAACCCTGCCCCACCACTGGAAGGAAACTCAATAAAATCTCACCCAGAAGCCCAAAAGATAAAGACAGGCAAAAGTAAAGTTGCTCTAGTTTAACTGAGAAGGAAAAGTTTGGAGCCCCACCTCCCAGGAAAAGCACCTCCACAATACTAAAAAAGCTCAAGCTTACTATGAAAATCACTGTGCCTTATCTCCCTGGGCATTGATATTTCTAAGTTCAAAGACAAGTATCTAACTGAGGAGTCAAATTTGCCTCGGTGTAGCCTCTAGTTAACTGTGACTTGGTAGGCTACTGAATTTTGCTGAGCCCCAAGCATAGGACCTTCAAAAGTCTGCTACGAGGATTAAATGAGACTATCTATATAAAGCACTTACTAATGATAAATGGCAGCTAACATCATTATTTATGCACCATTGAGTGCTAGATTTACAGGAAGCACTCAACAAATATATACTGAATGAATAAATCATTTATTGGGTGCTAATCACTCACAGCAACTTGAGGGGTAAAGAAAGTGAGAAGAAAAATATGTTCCATAATAAAGACAATACCATTTCTACCAAACAGTACATATACAACACAACACAGGAAAAAAATATATTTGGTGAATTTTAATACATCAGAAGATGTATAAATAACAGTTTTTGAAACATTTATTTTCCTCTCAATGTTTTCAACAATTCATCACATCTTTCAATGAGTAATGTTTAACAACAAACCAGTAATAAGGTTAAATGCTGAAGTCGCAACTGCTTATTGCTTGTTCATTCTATAGAATCAGTGTAACAGCTAATCAGATAGTTTTTGAAGTAACTTTTACTGCTTGATATCTCTGGGGCACACCTCTCACTATTCCGTAACAAACACCAGTACTTTAATTTGGGGGTTTTTCACGCCACTGTATTTCTTTATACCTCTTGTATGTCTGTATGCATCCTTAAACAATGTATGCTATTGTTTTACATATATCTTTATATTCTATATGAATAATAAGCTATTTCTAATGTACTTTTGGAAAGAAAATTAGCAATATTACTTAAAAGTTTCTAATATTAAAAAATAAATCAATTTTTAAATAATAAACTTAACAGCAAGCCTAATTTTGGATATACCTAAAATTACAAATAAAATGTCAAAACAATTCAAATTCTAAGTAAATACCAAATATTCAATCCAATTCCCTAAGATCAGAAGGAAGAAAAGAAAGAGGACTAATATTTATTGAATGAATACCACTTTGTGCCAAACTCAGTGCTATGCATTCTACATTTATCACTGGTATGAACTGAATGTTTGTGTCTCCTCTCCTCATCCTTAGAAGACTTATGTTGAAGCCTAACCTCCAGTGTAATGGTATTTGGAGATGGGATCTTTGGAAGGTAATTAGGGTTGTATGAGGTCATGATGGTGAAGTCCTCATGATGTGATTAGTGCCATTACAGGAAGAGACACTACAGAGCTTCCTTTCTCTCCTTCTTGTGAGGACACAGTGAGAAGCCAGCAGTCTTGCAAGCCAAAACCAAAGTCCTAACAAGTAACAGAATCAGCCATCACCTTGATCTCGGACTTCGCAGCATCCAGAACTGTGAGAAAATAAATTTCCGCTGTTTAAGCCACTCAGTCTACAATATTTTGCTATGGCAGCTTGAATAGATTAACACACTCATGCAGTGCTTACATGACTCTATTATCTACAAATTACATATGAAGAAACTTAGGATTAAGATGGTAACAGTTCAAGGAAAAACATACTGGTCAATCTCACTCAAATGAATACAAATCAAAATGAAAAGATTTCATTTTCCATCCATCAGGTTCACAATGACTAAAATGTTTAATATGGAGTGTAGGCAACCTTATGAGAGAAAAGGGAAACTGTAGATAGAAATATTAATTGGTATATCCATTCTAAAAGGCAATTTGAAGATATATGTCAAAATTCAAAATGCACTTCATCCCAGGTGAGGTGTCAGAGCCCAAGCAGAGCGAAAAGGGCATCCTTATAGAGGGGCAGCACAGGGTGACTGGTGTGTCAGACCTGAACAGGGTGAAGAAGTCATACAGTGCTGAAGTTAGGAGGGTGGCCTGGCAAAGAATGTTGAAGCCCCAGTGACAAAAGGAAGGCATCTGTGGGCAGAGAGGACAACAAAAATTGGCTAGGGAAGAGGATGACCAAATAGACAATATAATTAAGATAATGAAAGCCAGGTTTCTCACTGTTTGGGAAGGGAGTTACAAATATGGAAAGAAATTAGAATGAACTCGGTAGTGTTGAAACGTAAATGGAGATGCTGTGTGAACTCATTGTTTTATACACACACAAACCCATAAATGTAGAAGTGTATATATGTATACACACATTTGTGTATTTCCTAGTTCCTTCCACTGAGATCCCCAAAGTGACGACCACAAATGGAGTTAAGATCTTACCTTATGAATATCATTCTCCACTAAAAGAAATGCACCTTGGAGAAATGGCTATTTCCAGGATTAAAGGAGGGAACACACAAGATTAACTTGGAATACCTTTTTGCGCCAGAATGTGTAGAAATGCACAAAGAACGATGGTGATATGTCAAAAGGTCACAGAAGACAGTATGAAGGGGTTCTCCATGTTTAAAGATAGGACAATGTGAGGATCCAAATAAATAATAGCAAAAAATCATAACCCATAAAATGAGAATCCATGAGTCTGTATGGATATAAACCTAGTGAATAAACTGAAAGTTTGATAATACTACATTTCTGTAGTTTCACAAAATGCCTATTAATTACGAAGGGAAAATGAGCTACGTTACAAAAGTCTCACAGACATTACCTTAAAAAGTGATTGAAGTGAACATCATCAGTAATGGAATAAATGTGAATCATGTTCCACCTGACAGGATGCAACGAGAACATAAAATCACAACTATGATATTCCTGCCAAGGTGTAGAACCTGAGTCTAATCATGTGGAAACAGGAGACAAACTCAAGTTGAGGAACATCCTACAAAATAACTGGCCTGTAAACTTCAAAAGTGTCAAAATCAGTTGTCTTTGACCAAATGAGAACTGCTCTAGAATGAAAAGTAGTATATATACTATAGTCCTCTGTGTGTATTTTTAAAATATATACAAACACACAATATATACATAACTTCTGGAAGGATACTAAAAAAAAAAAAAAAATTAACAGTGGCTACCCTTGGAGCATGACAAATGTTTGGGGAGGAAGGCAAGGCGAAACAGTACTTTTACTTTTAATTTATGCCCTTTTAGCCTATATATTGTACTATAAAAGTATTTTAAATAAGTTAAGTAACCAGCATGAGTTGACAAGCTAAAAAAAATTGATGAAAGACAGATTCTGAACCTATGTCTGATCTTAGATTCATTGTGCTTTTTCCATCTAAGAATTCAAAAACTTCCTTCTTGCATATGATTACAATGGATACTCAACAGGTACTCTGCCATTCATTGTGTTTATCTTTTTTCTTAATTTTTAGTAACATGATTTGTCCATTTTTTGCTATCACCATGTAACTAATTTAAATGTGTGATGGTATTATTTATGTGTCCATTATATTACATTTAATAATTGTAAACAGGAGAGCCCCTTTGGGCACTAGTATATTACCTGATACAGTAACAGTTCTATTTAACTTTACATTAAAGATTCTAAGGGGGCACCTGGGTGGCTCAGTAGGTTGAGAGTCTGACTTCGGCTCAGGTCATCTCATGGCTGGTGAGGCAGCACAGAGCCTGGAGCCTGCTTCTGATTCTGTTTCTCTGTCTCTGCCCCTCCCTGCTCAAGTTCTCTCTCTCTCTTTCAAAAATAAATGAACATTAAAAAATTTTTAAAAAGAGGGGTGCCTGGGTGGCTTAGTCGGTTAAGCGTCCGACTTTCGCTTAGGTCATGATCTCGCGGTTCGTGGGTTCGGGCCCCGCGTCGGGCTCTGTGCTGACTGCCAGCTCAGAGCCTGGAGCCTGTTTCAGTCTGTGGCTCCCTCTCTCTCTGACCCTCCCCTGCTCACGCTGTCTCTCTCTCTCTCTCCTAGAAATAAATAAAACATTTTAAAAAAAAAATTTTTTTTTAAAGATTCTAAAGAATCCTTTGCTGGTTTAGTCCAGTTGATATCCAATGTTCATGTAAATATTTTCAGCGGCGTTATTGACATTTATTTATTTTTAAGAAAGAGAGAAAGAGAACATGAGCAGGGGAGGGACAGAAGGAGAGGAGGACAGAATCCAAAGCAGGCTCCAGGCTCTGAGCTGTCAGTGCAGAGCCTGACGAGGGGCTCAAACTCACAAACTGTAAGATCGTGATCCAAGCTCGAAGTTGGGCGCTTAACCAACTGACCCACCCAGGTGGCCCTCAGTGGCATTATTCATAGGTCAATTCTTCTTGTGCAGGACTGGTCTATGCACAAAAGCCATTTTAAAATCCTTGACCTCTACCCCTAAATGCTGGTCATGAACGTGATTTCACATTTGCACCTGTCAAGTGAAAGTGACATCCAAAAATACTTCTCTGGGTAAGAACCAGTATAAGATGTTCTACTTTGTTAGGTGAAAATACCTCAGTTATTCCAGAGAGGACCACCAGCTTGTTGTCTGCCTCAACAGATTTCCATCAATAAGTTTCCCAGGCAGCAATTTCTCAAGGAGCATAGGAAGGTAGGTAGCATACTGCTCTTGATTTTATCAAATAGGGCAATTTCACTGATTATAAGAAAATTACAGAATATTTAGTGTAACAGAATTTTCTTGTAAATATCATTGCTTCTGGAGGCAAACTCAGTTTCCTTTTAAATATTCTAAAAAGTTATTCCCTCAAAAAAAAAAAAATCCTCTCAATTCTGGCACAGAAAGAAGAGAATAAAAGAACCCAAAGGCCCACTTGTTCCTCCCACTTTTACTCTCACCCACTTCCAACTGTCAGAGGGAGGAGATTAATGAAAATATTTTTAATGCCCTTTCAATATCTGATATGAAAAATTGTTTGAAGTTTCAAATAAATTATAAAGTACTTCAATTTTAGATCCTGCTCTACTACTATCAACCTAGCTATATAAGCTTGACAAGTTTCATCTTCTCAAATAGACTAAGCGGCTTTCCAGTTCTAAAATTCTAATTATGCCAAAACCTTCAAAATTAATTATAATCAATCACATCCAGTATGTTGAAATTCCTAATATAAGCCTATTCTCAATCAGTTTAAATAGTCAAAAAGTTGCAGAATGCATTTCACAAAGATCCTAAACAGGATTAAAAAAATTTTTTTTAACATTTATTTTTTCACACACACACACACACACACACACACACACACAAAGTGTGAGTGGGGGAGGAGGGGAGAGAGAGAAAGAGAGAGAGAGAGAGAGAGAGGGAGGGAGGGAGGGAGGGAGGGAGGGAGTCACAGATTCCAAAGCAGACTCCAGGCTTTGGGTTGTCAGCACAGAGCCCAATGTGGGGCTCAAACTTACAAACCCTGAGATCTTGACCTGAGCCAAAGTCAGACGCTTAACCGACTGAGCTACCAGGCACCCCCTAAACAGGACTTTTAAACAATTTTTCCTTAAGGACAGATTACACACTCATCAATTAGAATAACTGTGAAGAACTAGCAATGTAACAGAGATCCACAGACTAAATAATGAAAAGTTAAAAAAAAAAAAGACTTGTTCTTTGTACCTTCAGAAAATCACCCCTATCCTCCTCCTCTCACTGCTATTGAAGAACTTATTCAGAAAAAAAACAAAGAGCCCTCCATGAAAACACATTATCTTAGTTTCATTTTTAAAATAGAAATTCTCCCTCCTTAAAAAGAATGAATGACACCCTACCAAACAAGTTCTTATCCAGGATGAGATGTAGCAACAACACTCCCCAAAAAGATGGGACAATCCATGAGTCAAACCAGTCAAACATCAGTAATGGCTTTCATGTAGCAGTCTCTGCCCTAGACAATGAGTATCATCCACTTTCTGGATCAGACAGGAAACGAGGCCACTGAAAATCAGACCTCCTATAGATAGGAAAGATGATTACAGGCCATTTTAAGTTGTATCTGTGAGTGAGTTTGTCAATGGCACATTTACTATAAGGACAATCACAAGAAAGACAACTTCTAAAGAAGGCAGAGAACTTGAGAAGTGGGCATAATAGATAAACTGAAAACTTAAATACTAAAAATATTCAAAATAGGCCATTTGGTGTTTCTCCAACATTAAATGCATACAAACCTTTTAGAAATCTTGGTAAAGTCTAAACCAATTCAGTAGTTCTAGACTGAGATGCTGCACTTTTCTTTTTTTAAACATTTATTTATTTTTGAGAGACAGAGCCTGAGTGGAGGAGAGGCAGAGAGAGAGGGAAACAGAATTTGAAGAAAGCTCCAGGCTCTGAGCTGTCAGCACAGAGTCAGGTGCAGGGCTCAAGACCATGAGCGGTGAGATCAGGACCTGAGCGGAAGTTGGACATTTAACCGACTGAGCCACCCAGGTGCCCCACGATGGAGATGCTGCATTTCTAATAAGCTGCCAAGTAATGCCAAAACTCCTGGTCCATGGATCACAATGAGCAGCAATGGAGATTAAACCATGGCTAGGCACCACACATACACACACAGTTTCAAAAGAGAAGTAATTCTTTGGTGATCTTTTTCCAAGTTTTTTTCTTTTAGTTTGTTTTTTAAAGAGCAGTTTTTATTAGTAAATATTGATTGGTTTCACCGAGTGGGGTAATTTTGTATACAGCAAAATCTTAATTCAAATTTAACACGAAAAGAAAACCTGTCTAAATTATACACAAAAGAAACAGAAACCGAACAGAACAATGGTAAATATTTCAATGTTATTTCTCATTCTAAATGGAAAAACTCCTAAATGAATTAGGTTCTACACATTCAAACCTGAAGACAAAAAATTTTCTATAAGGTGACCAGTAAATGGTGAGTTACTTAATGTTAATAAACTGGTCTGTTGTGGCACACCTTCATCTTCAAAAACAAAAATATTCTCTGCATTTTCTCTTAAGTGAGACTTTTTACTATGTAACTACCAAACTGAACAAATTGCTGCTCACACAACATAAACTTAGAATAAGAACAAACTACATATTCTGCAAAAACTGATGAAAGTTGCTAAGAAAAATCATGTGTATCATTAGGTACAGTTACCTCTAGAGCTTTCTATGTAGTAAATTCTCAACTTCATTCATTCAACAAATATTTACTAACCACCTACTATGTGACACCTACTTTGCTAAAGGTTAAAAATAAAAGTTTGTGTTGAGAATACACAGACCTTTCAGATTCTGCCTTGACCACCTAATGGCAAACTTTTTAAATCTACGCCTCAGTTTCCTTCTGGGTATGGTGATAATTAGACTAGATAATGTAAATAAAGTGCCTAACATTGTGCCTTGTAGTGATAAACAATGGATAAATACTATTTGAAATATGACGTTTGAGTAAGAAGTGGATCCTGCCCTTAATAAGCCAGTTTTCTTTTACTGTATAGCTCAATGTTAGATTATGAACCAACATGAAAGTGAGGTACAGAAAATATGTCTGGACAGATAAATCCACTATCAAAACAAAAACAAAACAATCCCCTCAAAATATAATGAATCCCACAATCGAAATGTGCCTTGGGTTAGTTTATGTTCTATGCACACTAATGTCTTCTTTCGTAAGCAAAATAATAAAAGACATCATAAATAAAAAGAACAAATATTCGAGCTACAGGATTTTATGCCCAATAGGATCCTGATCCCGATGGGATACAACTGAGCACAATTTTAGTGAAGTAGGAATTGCTTAACAGATTTGTACACCATTAACCACAATTCTCTTCCCATCACCTTCAGAAAGGCTGGCCAGCAGCAGCCTTTTCTTACAAGTATTTATCCTTTACATAACAATCAGCCAATAAAGCAAATGATTCTGAAAACCCACCTGGTAACAACAATCTAGAAAATAAACAGAAGCAGTACATCCAATGATTTAACAGTGCTGGAGCCAACTGGGCCAGGTGTCCATCATTTCTAGCCAACTATGGCATTGGATAAGTTTTTCAGTAATTCCAAATTTCAATTTCGTTATCTGAAAATGGTAGTACCGGTATCTAATTGCTAGAACTATGAAAATGAACTAATACAAGCAAAGCCCTTAGACGAATGATCTCCCAACAAATATTAGCTATTTGCTATTACTTACAATGAGAAAACTACAGTTCCTCTTAGTAACCATGAAACTAATACAAACGTACACGTTTTAGAGTCTTAGAGATCCTTCAACTTCTGTTAGTTTGAAGGGATCCAAAATGAGAAACAAGGATAAAGCAATAAGGTGTATCACCCAACACGTGATCCTCCCACCCTACTTCACAGGCTTCATTTGTAAAGTCCTAGAAGCAAGCAGGATTGGCCTAACCGGGAACAAGAATTTAAATCTGGATGGTCTAAGGACAAAGGCAGGCTGCTACACTAAGAGAAAATAAAGAGAAAAGAGGTTTACACAGACAGGACCGAGGTGGCGGGTCACCTGACTGAGGAGTAAAAGGACCAACCATCCCACACACAGCGCTAACCCAGGTCACCGTGACTCCTCCCAATGAGGAAGCAGAAGGCACTGAGCCTCACCGGTGAGGCCCACCGTGACACTCCGAACCCGAAGCCGCTCACACGGAGGGAAGCGCGTAAAGAGCTTCGAGAGAGCCGGCCTCAGGGGTCCAGACTTTGCGCGGGCGCTTGGAGGCCGAGCCCAAGCGTCCGACGCGCGGACTCTACCCGGATGCCTTAGTCACCGCGCGGCCCAGAGGCCCGGGCCCAGCCGGTTACCTTCCGCAGGGAACTCCTCGAACTCGTCGTCCTCCTCCAAGAGACCCAAGTCTACCGGCTGCTTTTTCTCTGACATGACGACGCTCCGCGCCAAAACCCTCCCGGGCCACGAGTAAAGTTGGAACTCGCACTTTTCTTCACGGAAGACGCCAACGCCGCTGCCGCCTTTGAGGCCGGCTCTACCATAGAGACGGGGTAGAAGAGCAGCGGGAGCGGCGCGCGGAATGCTGGGATAGTGGAGGTCGGCCCGTAGCTTCCTGCGGGTTTAGCAATCCGGCAGAGTTAGAGGCGGATTATTTTGAGCATTTAGAGTTTTATCTGGACTCTCTGAATTGACATATTTGGCGTCCGGGTAGGTTTCCCTTACTGGAAGAGACTCGTGTAAAAAAATTAAACACCTTTACTTAGTTTACGTCTGAGAGAGAAAGTGGCCGCCAAGATTCCTGAAGGCCGTAAGGGTCAAGCCCTTAATAGGGATTAGCTCCATCCTTAAACCAGTTCCCTAAGCATGGTATTAAATATCTCCAATCACAGAAAATTCAGGATCAGAAAGAAATAGCCCAAATCAGTCAGGTAGTGCTAGACAATTCAAATACAGGTTTGTTTACCTGACTTAAATCTCCACAAACTTTTCCATTATTCAGTGTTACTCCATCTTGTAATTACTCTGTGGTGAATACTCTGTTAAACAGAGTGTGTTTCTGTGTGTGTAATAACTAGTTTACAGTTTGTCATAAAATAATACTATGTAAGATCGATACATATAAAATTTTATGGTGTTCAAATTTTATCATTTTGAATTTTTCAAATATTAAATACTATTTAACGTAGCTGTGAACTATATAGAACTATTATATGTGTATGTAATATTCTAGATGGATGTTATGTAATATAACATGTAATTGAGTGTTATAAATTTTGACACATATGTTTGTTTGTATATTTAAATCCTATTCCTTCATTCAACAACAGTATTTCATACCATGCACTGGGCATTTTCTGGAAATCAAAGATGTATAGACAAAGTCCTTCCCCTTCGGAAGTTCAGAGATATGTAAACAGATAAATCACAGTGTAACATAGCAATATATTTGAATTTCTACCTTAGAAGAAAATTATCTGAGAAATGAACAGAATGTATGGGTGTACAGGGCAACTAAATATAGTACAAATTTGGAGCAGAATTTGGGATCCTACAATTAGATATAAGTTAAAAGAAAAATAAGTTAGGTCTTATAATACTATTTTGTTTTGTAGTCATTACTAAAAACATTAGCACTCCTCAAATCAATTTCAAAGTGTATGTAATTTGACATCTTATATAAATAGATGCCAAAAGAAGAAAAAGAAAAGATGAGGAAAATCTAAAATTGGAAGTAAATTGAAAGTAAACTAAAACTGTAAGTAAATGTAGACAGTGGACATGTAGAAAGTATGTGGTATATTTCTTCATATTAAAATACATACTGGGGCACCTGGGTGGCTTGGTCAGTTAAGCATTCGACTCTTGATATTCGCTCAGGTCATGATCTCATAGTTCATGGGTTTGAGCCCTGGATCAGGCTCTGTGCTGACAGCGTGGAGCCTGCTTGGGATTCTCTCTCTCACTCACTGTCTCTCAGCCCCTTCCTGCCCTCTCTCTCTGTCCTCATCTCTCTCTCTCTCAAAAATAAATAAAATAAAATCCGTATGTATGGTAGCATTTGCTAACCTTGATGGGTTATCTTAGAATTTCATACTCTCATAACTTATATATATTACATATGCCACTGGGAACAACATGCCAGGGTAAAGCTTGGGGCAGGCAGGTTGATAATAGGCAACAAAGAATAAAAAACAAATCACAGATCTGAGATAGCTGTTTTTGTGCAGAGGTAAAAGATTTGCCTAAGGACATATTCATAGAGACAGAAAGATTAATGGCTGCCGGGAGATGGGGAAGGGTGGAGTTTGTGACCAACTGCTAATGGATATGGGGTTTGTGGGGTAATAAAAATATTCTACAACTAGATAGTGATGATGGTGGCAAAACATAATATACTTAAAACTACTGAAGTGTACACTTCAAAATGGTAAATTTTATGGTATGTGAAGTATATCTGAAATTTTTTTAAATGTTATTAAAAACTTGGCCAAGAAGTCAGGGATCCCAAATTCTAACTCAGATGTGTATTATTTAATTTATTTAATAACTGCTTGATGTTTGTATGAATTCTTAGGAAAAGAAAAAAATCGATGGCAATATAGTGATTCCCCCCCCAAACTGAATGTATTTAATGTAAAGGAATAATTTTAAAATAACATTTTATGTTAAATTTTCCATTTTTGATCTGTTAAGTCCAGAATGTTGGAACCACTGAAAAATCTTATTTTAATCATGTGGCACATTCCACAATGAGCAACTTCTCATTTAAATAATCATGGCAAATGAAAAAACTCTGGAAAATGGTAGCTATTAAAGTGTAAGAAACCTTATTGCTTTGCTAACTAAAAGTGCATAAGAATACATATTTGATGAACCAGGATAAAAATCTAGGCTCATTTCCTACTAAACAGGGGGTTTAGGCAAATTGCTTAATTTCTCCAAAATACGTTTTAGTGATTTGTAGAGTTAGAGCAAAGATTAAATGACTATATCTATCAAGATATAGATCTAGATATAGGTATAATGGGCATAGCACAATACCTGGCATGAATAATTGATAAATACAAGTTAGCTCTTATTAAATAAGGGACTTAAATTTTAAAATATCTCAGACCCTCCATCTGAACTGTAAAAGTCTTTAAATGTGGATTCTGTTTCCTTCCCTTCCTTCCTGGGAAAAAGTCAGTTCCTCCACAAGTTAACAATAGCTATTATGCATTCAGTGTTTACTTTGTATCAGGCACTATGCCAAGCCCTTTCTGTGTATCAAGTGAGTAGGATTGAAATCTATCTAATGCTTGAGGGAACTGAGGCACAGAGAGGTTGTAATGTGGCCAAAGTCACAGTGCTAAGCAGTAATGGACATATTGTATCCTAACGACTTTTTATTTTATTTTATTAATATAATTTCTCAGATTGGCTAACCTACAGTGTGTAAAGTGTGCTCTTGGTTTTTGGAGTAGATTCCCATGGTTCATCACTTACATACAACACCCAGTGTTCATTGCTAACAAGTGCCTTCCTCAATGTCCATCACCCATTTTCCCCTCTCCCTCACCACTCCATCAACCCTCAGTTTGTTCTCTGTCTTTTAAGAGTTTCTTACGGTTTGCCTCCCTCCTTGTTTGTAACTATTTTTTTTCCCCTTCCCTTCCCCCATGGTCTTCTGTTAATTTTCTCAAGATCCACATATGAGTGAAAATGTATCTGTCTTCCTCTGACTTATTTCACTCAGCATTAATACCCTCCAGTTCTATCCACGTTGCTGCAAATGGCATGATTTCATTCTTTCTCATTGCCAAGTAGTATTCCATTGTATATATAAATCACGTCTTCTATTCATCAGCTGATGGACATTTAGTCTCTTCCCATAATTTGGCTATAATTGAAAGTGTTGCTATAAACATTGGGATACATGTGTCCCTCTGAATCAGAACTCCTGTTTCCCTAGGGTAAATTCCTAGCAGTGCTATTACTAGGCCGTAGGGTAATTCTATTTTTAATTTTTTGAGGAACCTCCACGCTGTTTTCCAGAACAGCTGCTCTAGTTTGCATTCCTAGCAACAATGCAAAAAGATTCCCATTTTTCCACATCCTCGCCAGCATCTGTTGTTTCGTGATTTGTTCATTTTAGCCACTCTGACCAGTGTGAGGTGGTATCTCAGTGTGGTTTTGATTTGTATGTCCTAAGGGCTTTTTAAAGGATAAGAAAAAAAAAAGCATCTCAGTGTGTAGAGAGGCAGACAGATGACACAAGAACCCCTTGGAATCATTTCTTTTCTACACCGCTGAACATACACATATGTAGGAAAATAACAAAGACACATAAATGTAGACAGAAGTGCAGAAGGCAAAGAGGTAGAATGAAGAATAAAATCAAATATTAAGATTGACCTAGCTCTATGGCTAGGAAACCCTCCGCAACTTTAGAGAGAAGCATTGTAGTCAAAACTATGCCTTTACCTACATATCATATCTGAAATTGGTTGATTATATTTAACTTCATAAGAAATCAAGCTAGAAGCAGATTTTTTAGTAGATGATTCCATTTGTCTTTAGCAAATCTTTTTTCCCCTAAGGTTCCATTTGGAATCTATTACATAGTTTTAGTCATACCACAAATACCTGAATCCTTAAGTTTGCTCTAGAGTGACAATTTAGTTAAGAAGCAGAATGGATTCTGCAAGACTGACCTTTCTGTATCTATATCTATCCAGGAAGAAATGGTGAGGGACTGCTAAGTGACTGATATCTAGAGGAAGGATTGATTTCAAAGGCACCTTCATTTTGACTTCAGGGGGCCCATCAATTAGCTAGCCATGAAGACTGAAGAGGCACGTCTACATGTCAAGTCTGTAAGACATCTTTTCAGGGTATGTAAAAAGCTTTGGTTCTAGAGTCACTTTACCCGACTCACTCTGCTACTTACCAGCTGAGAGGCCCTAGAAAATTACTTTCCCTCTTGGGCCTCGGTTTCTTATATTTGAAATGGGAGGATTAATTACTTTCCCTGTAAGGTTGTTATAAGGAATAAATGAACTATTTCATGTAAAACACTCAGGAGGTATGTGGTAAATAGGCAGTAAATAGTAATAGTTTGAAGTAGAAAGGAGAATGATAATGCTGATTTCTACCATCTAGCAATGCATAGAAGTCCTCAAGTTTATTTCCAACATCATCCATGCTTGTCATCAAGAAGTACTGAACTTTTGCTATTTCTTATCTATCTTTTTATCGGCCCTTTCTAATATCCAGAATACAACCATTTGTTACAGCTTCTCTCTCAGTCTCCAAGGGACAGGTCCTAGATGAAATTAAATCTGTAAAGCACACCTTCAGGACCCTTCTTTACCCACTAGGTCACAACATTTACACAGCTATCAACACCATCATCAAAGTTTACATAAATTTGTGGTAAATGTAGGTGTAAATCTGTTGGGAGAAAATTTGAATGGGTGGAGTAACTAAACCATATGCAATTGTCAGCAATGGAAATAAAGCAGGGGAAATGTCAAAAGGATGAGATTTAGAAAGACTTTGGGATACAGTTTATAGAACATCTCTTATTTCATATAAATCTATAGCTCCATGTTCATATTTTCATTCTTTCTGGACTTTTAAACCTTATTCACTTTCCCCTGAAACAGATCTTTAAGGTCTTTAAGAAAAATGGACTATTAATTATGAAGTCAGACTCCGAACATGTGCAGCTAGCTCTACACCCTGCTATGATCTATTTCTTTTAATTGTGGTAAAAGCACTTAGTATATCTACTGTCTTACATTTTTATTATTTAATTTTGAGAGAGAGAGAGAGAGAGAGACAAGAGTTGAGTGGGGGAGGGGCAGAGAGAGAGGGAGACAGAACTTGAAGCAGGTTCCAGGCTCTGAGCTGTCAGCACAGAGCCTGACATGGGGCTTGAACCCACAAACTGTGAGATCCTGACCTGTGCCAAAGTCAGATGCTTAACCCATAGCCATCAACACCATCATCACCATCATATATTTTTGAACACATAATACATTACTGTTAACTATAGGCATGATCCTATACAGAGGATCTCTAGATCTTACTCATTTTGTATAACTGAACTTTATACCCATTTAACAGCAATTCCCCCATTGCCCTCTCCTCCCAGCCCCTGGAAATCACCCTTCTATTCACTGTTTTTATGAGTTTGACTATTTTATATGCCTCATGCAATATTTGTCCTTCTGTGAGTGTCTTATTTTATTATTACAATGTCCTCCAAGTTCATCCATGTTGTTTAATATGGCAGAATTTCCTTCTTTTTTTAGGGCTCAGTAATATTCCATCCATTTATCTGTCAATGGGAACTTAGATTGTTTCTGTGTCTTGGCTATTGTGAACAAGGCTGCAGTTAACATGGGAGTGCGAATATCTTTTTGAGATCCTGATTTCAGTTCTTTTGAATGAATTCCCAAAATTGGGATTGCTGGATCATATACTAGTTCTACTTGTAATTTTTGGGAAATCTTCATACTGTGTTCTATCATGGCTGCACCATTTTACATTCCCAGAAACAGTGTGTGAGGGTTACAGGTTCCCCATATCCTTGCCAATACATGTTTCCATTATTATTGTTATTGTTATTGTTGCCATCCTGACAGGTGTGAGGTGATATCTCATTGCAGTTGTTATTTGCATTTCCTTGATGATTCAGGATGTTGAGTATTTTTTCAGATACTTATTAGTTATTTGCATGTTTTCTTTGGAGAAATATCTATTGAAATTCTTTGCACATTTTTAAATGGGGTTATTTGGTTTTTTGCTATTGAATTGTAGAAGTTTCATATGTATTTTGGAGATTAACCCTTTATTAGTTACATATAGTTTGCACATGTTTTCTCCCATTTTGTAAGTTGCCTTTTCACTCTCTTGATTGTTTATTTCCCTGTGTAGATTTTTTTTTTTTTTTAGTTTAATACAGTCCCTCTTGTTTATTTTTGCTTTTGTTGCTTGTGCTTTTGGTGTCAGGTCCAAGAAATTACTGCCTAGACTAATGTCTTGAAGCTCTTCCCTATGTTTTCTCGTAAGAGTTTTATAACTTCAAGTCTTACATTTTAAATCTTCCATCTACTTTAGGTGATTTTTGCATGTGATATATGTTTAATGGTTTGATTTATAGGGAGTGGGTAAAACCAAAATGAAATATAAGAACATTTCCTTTTAAAAAGATAAAATTTGGGGGGGCGCCTGGATGGCTCAGTCGGTTAAGTGTCTCACTTCAGCTCAGGTCATGATCTACAGTTCATGGGTTCAAGCCCCAAATCGGGGCTGTGCTGGCAGCTCAGAGCCTGGAGCCTGTTTCAGATTCTGTGTCTCCCTCTCTCTCTGCCCCTACCCCGCTCATGCTCTGTCTCTCTCTGTCTCAAAAATAAATAAAAACCATAAAAAAAATTTAAAAGATAAAATTTGAAAATATGTCATTTGTGAAATAAAGGGATATTCTTTCATTCTCTTTTCTCAAAATTACTTAACATTGCTTATGGATATTACCCTAAACTACATGATGTACGGATGCCACATGCAGTCACAGTCCCTCCCCCTTTCACAGTTTATATCCTAGTAGCTTCCATCAGTCTACCTGAAATAAAAGTAAAATTTGTTTGGAGCAAATATTTGAGACTGGCTGTGTTTCTAAAATTTAATGTGCATTCAGACCTCTGGTGGCCTCATTAAAATGCAGCTTCTGAATCAGTTGGTCTACCTAGGGCCTGAAATTCTACATGTTTTTAATTTTTTTATGTTTTATTTATTTATTGAGAGAGAGAGAGTGCATGAGCAGAAGAGGGGAAGAGAGAGGGAAAGAAAGAATCCCAAGCAGGCTCCACATTGTCAGGGCAGAGCCTGAGGTAGGGCTCAAACTCACAAACTGAGCTCATGACCTGAGCCGAAATTAAGAGTTGGATGCTTAACGACTGAGCCACCCAGGCACCCCTGAAACTCTATATTTTTAACAAGCTTTCAGATTGCTCTTCTGGATACTACATTTTAAGAAGCAAGGGTTAGGTGAAATGGAAGAGAAAATACCTGGGTTTCTGAACATTGATCCAGCTAACAACATTTCATGACTAGTCTATAACCTGTGGCTCCTTTAACAGTGTAGGGAAGAAAAGACTTTCACTTTGTTCTGCTAGGTTCAATTGCTGAGTCTCTAAAATGAATTGACAACAGGTAGATTAACAGGAGAAAAGGTAATAAGTTTATTAATTTTTAATATGTTTATTAGGCCACCACTGAGAAAAAAAGTAAATACTCAAGAAAATAGTGAGATTTGAGTATTTACATACAATCTTTAACAGAGAAGGAGGGGGTATAGACAACCTGGGTGTGGGAGCCCGACAGTGACCACAAGAAAGCGCGGTTAGGGACGCGGGGATGTGCCTGCACACGGGGCTCCCTGCCTGGGCAAAGCATGCCTGCAAACAGGATGCTCTGCCAGGAGGCCTGCACACAATATCCAAGTTTAATGGTCCTGTCGCAAACGAGGAAACATGCCCTCCTTAGAAATAAGGAGGAGGCTGGAATTGTGAGCAGGCCTGTTAGTAAACATGTTGTGGTCGCTTCCTCCCTTTGCTCCCCCCTGTCCTTGAAATGTGTTTGGCTACTTGCCCTTAATTGGTAAAGGAATGCATCTTGTAGATTTCAGTTTGTATCCAGTTACCGGGGTATAAAATAAACCGCAAGAGGGGCTTGCGTAGAATTGTTCCTCCGGCCAGAGTTGTGTCTGTGTCTGTCTTTTGTGTGTGTCTTGTCTTTGTGTCATTTCGTCCGCAACACTGGGGGAGAGTAAATTATTTTTAGAAAGAATGAATGGGCCATTAGAAGAATAGATGGGAGATATAATAATTTGTGAAAAAGTTTGTCTGGCTGTGGCGTTGACTTCTAGTCTCCTCCCAATGGAAGGAGTCAGTTCCAGGGAGGGAATTTATGACAATTGAATTACTTTTGAAGGCTCTGTGTTTATGCAGATATGGAAAGTTCAGAGAAAACCTCTCTGTGCATTTATTGTTTTTCAAGTTCCTTCACCTCAAAATAATCACTAAACCGAAGTGGCATGTTTTGGGGTGGCATATCCAGAACTCCTTCGACAGCCATACTAAATTAAAATGCTTGCTTCTTGCTATTGGAAGTTTACCTCTGAAATGTTCTTGCTTAAACATTAGGAAGTTTATCTCTTAGAGGAATATATATCTGTGAGCAACCCACACTCCCATCTTCATTAATATTATGATAACCTATACTCAATGATCGGTTCTGACTTTAGGAAGAATTACAATTGCAATAAAAGATTTATTGGCTCTTTTAACATGACAAATGAATAAATAAAAATGTGAAAACTTACAATTGTAAAATAATTCTAAAATATCTAGACCTCATTGTAGAGCGATTAATGATGAATAAAGAAGTAGTTACATAAAATCCAAATACTAATAATGGTAAGTACTTAATCTACCCAAAGGAAAAGCCCAGCTAAAATACTCATCTTGCACCAAAATACATGTTCAAAAATCGATATTTGCATGCCCAAGTCTTGTTTGAAAAGGCGATTATGGTCTCACAAGTAAATCATAAGAATTTTAAAAATTTTGTAAATGCTATATTTATATGACAGACAAGAACCACTCTGAAGGAATCATTATGGTTTGGGAAATGATATGCAATTTCAAAATCATCTAAATCATTTCAATTGCCTGTATTTACATTTATATAATGGGTATTTATAATGGTGATTATTTTAGAACTTACCTTGTTTTCCAGGATCTCACATTGGTTTCTATGGGAACAAGAATAGCTCTGAAGAGGAGCATTTTAAGAACTCTTTTCACATTCAGTGACTGCTAACTGAACTGCAAATTCTGTTTGTTAACGGTTTTTAACTCTTAAATTTTAACACAGAAATAAAAATTGGGCATTCTAGCTTCATAAATCATTTTAAATAATAAAAAGTATTTTTATGAAACATCTGGCACATTGAAACATTAGAAAATAAAATAACTATCTTTAGGAGCTAATAATCTGTTCACTTTATTAAATTCATTAGTGATTAAGCCATATTGGCCATGTGCTTGCTCTTGGAAAATTGTGTAAAGAAAACATATCTGATATATTGTTTCAGTACATTTTCTCTGCTATTGATGTGTGTATATATGTTTTCTTACGTTTGTAAAAATCCCTTTGAAAGGCAGTATAAAATGTTATGCGTTTAAAGTTTTCCTCTGCCAATGCCTCACCCATCCTGTGCAATTATTTACCCTGGTACTATGTTATACCTTTACCATGTTCTCACAGCAGCTGGAACTTATTTTTAGTATTTTTTGAAATAAGCTCATAAGTCTTCAAATTTCATTTTTTCTTTTTCTTGGAATAGATTTTTAGATCATAAAAAGCCCAATGTGTAACTTATGTTACATTTGTGCAGTTTACTATATTTAATATTTCCCCACATTTCATGTTTTTCCATAAACTTTACTTTTTTAATTCCCTGGAGAAATGATATTTCAGTATATTTTTATTTAATTCCCTCTCAAAGTAATTAAAACCCAGTAAAAATAAGAGAAGCCTATTTCAGAAAAGAGTGCTAAAACTAAATTTTTGTTAATGCCCAAACTATAAAAGATGCCGGTTGAAAGCACATGGCATCTTATAACTAGCTTATGTAATAGCTACTCGAGTTATTGGTGACATATAATCTGTGTCTTAAATCCAAAAAGTGCAGGTTGGTGGCCAAGTGCCAGGCAAAGTGGAATAAGTGAGACTGTTTTTTATCTTTTTCGATTGGTGGGTTTCTTCTGTTAATAGTGTTGCCCTGGTTGTGGTCAGGATTGCTAGAGACTAGTGATAGTTTGAGCAGTGAAGCAGCTTGCATTGTGTGACCAGGAGACTATCCTGTAAGATGCTGACTTGGTGTAAACTCCAAGAGATTGTTTTTTTCTTTCATAAGCATATTTTTCATTCAGATTTGATTTTATGAAATAAATTAGGGATTATTACACTTTGAAAAAAGTGAAGATAAATAAATGGGAAATGTAACCAAATGTTTTGGGGAAATGATTAATTGGCTCTTCTTTTTTCTAAAAGTTGATTTTCAAGTGAAGCAGGAAACAAACTGAAAAGTAAAAGCTCGTACTATGTTAATCTTAATAAGAGAAATATTTATAAGGTATCTGAATCTGAAAGTGAGGACAATGATTGTTAGGGCTACTCAAAGTAGGATCCATGGATCAGGGCCCATCTGGGAAAAGATAAATACAAAAAGTGATTCTTGCCACTTCATCCAACCCTGTGATTTTGTATTTTGCAAAAATCAGTCCATGGCATTTGGAAATTTTTAGAAGTTGCCCTTTACTACAATTAGTTTGAGTTGCATTGATCTAGTATAAATTACTATAAACCAGAAATAAAAAAGAGTGCCATTTGAACTTCATAGTATTGATTTTAATTTATTCCACGTGATTCTTTCTGAAAGTCAGGAAGTGAAAGGTTTTTATCTCTGAAAGATCTCTCTTTAGCCCTAAAATAACATCTTTATTTTCATAAGATTACAGCAAAGCATGCTGAAGCCAATATTCTCTCCTTTTGCAGATAGAAAAACAAATGTACAAAGGGCTTACGTGAGATGTCTGAGATTATGCAATTACCATCAAAATTTTAAAGTCAAAGAAAGAGCATTGCATAGAACTTGTTTAATAAGTTCTGATGAATAAAATAAAAACACCCTAGGTTGATTATGATAACAAATTGGATATATTTCCAATTTCATATGGTAGAGCAGTGCTTTGTCTTAAGGTTGCAGAAGGAGAAGCATTATGTTATAGTCATTCAGTGGATGACTAGTGAAACTACACCTACTAAAAAAAAACCAAGGTGAGGAGTTTGAAAGAATTCACTAAGCAAAACTAAAATTGAAGAGAATAAAGTTAGGAATGCATGTATAGTTTGGCTAAAGAACTAGTAGAGCAGAAATATAAGTCCACACTTCTTTGAAAGATAGAAAATCCCATAAGGGAAAACACTTGACATCTTGCACACATAGAAATAAAATGAAAATATGAAAGGGAGAGTTTAGACATACACTAGGAATTTTTGTTAGTTGTTGAGAGTATTAGGTTAGTTGAGTGAGTACCCAAAGGAATCTCTGAGGACATTTAAAACCTCATTGAACATTGGGGCGCCTGGGTGGCTTAGTCGGTTAAGCGTCCGACTTTCGCTTGGGTCATGATCTCGCGGTTCATGGGTTCGAGCCCCGCGTCGGGCTCTGTGCTGACTGCCAGCTCAGAGCCTGGAGCCTGTTTCATTCTGTGACTCCCTCTCTCTCTAATCCTCCCCTGCTCACGCTGTCTCTCTCTCTCTCTTAGAAATAAAAAACATTTAAAACAAAACAAAACAAAACAAAAAACCTCATTGAACAAAGCCGTAGACATTGTATTGTGCAGAGCAAGGCTTCAATGGCAAGGGGGATGGACTGGATCAACCATGAGGTCTTTTTCAGCTCTAATTTCTAGTATTCCATAGCTCTGTGAAGAATAGTCGCTAAATTGCTTGATCAACCCCAGACAAACAAAATTCAACACAAGAATAAAACCCCAGACAAAACAATAAAGTTAGCCAAAATTGAAACACGCCCCTCCAAAAAAAAACACAAAAACCCTAAATCTTGCATCATACACCAAAGATGACAAATTCAGGCTCTGGCAACCTGCCCAGAGAAATGAATTCCAGAGACAGGACCCTTCAGTGAGCAAGCCCAACTGGAAGGCTGGGAGAGTTCAACTTCTCAGTTAGGCTTACAAAACCTCCCAGCTGATCATAATACTAGAGCAGGCTTAAAAAAGGGTAAAGGGAGGGGCGACTGTGTGGCTCCAAGTTTGGCTCAGGTCATGATCTCAGCGTTCATGGGTTCGAGCCCCGCGTCAGGCTCTGTGCTGACAGCTAGCTCAAAGCCTGGAGGCTGTCTTCAGATTCTGTAACTCCCTCTCTCTCTGACCCTCCCTGGCTCACGTTGTCTTTATCTCTCTCTCAAAAAATAAATAAAACATTTTAAAAAGATGAAAAGTGTAAAGGGAAAGACATCTATTAAAGAATGTGGTCTATAAGTGAACTATTCATTCAACAAGGATTTGTGGAGTGCCTACTGTAAGTCAGCCACTATTCTAGGATAGGGTACATCAGTCAACAAAACAGAAAAGATCTCTGTTCTTGGGATACTTACATTCTGGTACAAGGAACAATAAACAACACAGGATGGTATTTCACAAGGAGTAATAAGTGCTAAGTGGGGTAAAAAACAGGCTTAAGAAGATGAGGGACAGGGGGTGGAATCCTGGCAGGTGACTGTATTTAATAATGCAACTGGAGTAGAACTCATGAAGGAGAGACATCGGAGCAAGAAGTGAAAGGAAGTAGCCAGGTGGGTTTGGAGAGAAGAACATTAAGTATAGGACGAAGGTTGGAGCAAACCTGGTGTATCTGAAGAATGGGAAGGAGGCTAGTGTGGCTGGAGGGGAGTGAGTATAAGTAAAGGTTGTTAACAAGACCTTGTCTTTTACTCCATCTGAGTTAACTACCCACAATATCTTGCTTCTAGGATTCTAGGAACTCAGTAAGAAACTAATTCATGCCAGGTATCAGACTTCCTGGGAAACCACTCCACCCAGATATCAGCAGTATTTCTGCAGGCTACTTAAGTCTGTAAGTTTTACTAATGTCAGCATTATCCAGGGATGTGGCCCCTCAATGTAAAAATAGTTCCTATGGTTACTGCTACTAAGAATAAGGAAGACTCATCAATATTGAAACACTGGATATTTGCTCCATTTATTCTTAGACAAGCATTAAAAAAAAATCCAAACAAAATTACATTTTTGATCTTTGTATGTTATTTGCAGATATATGAACTATGTCTTCTGTCACAGAAAAACCTTTGATATCGGCAATTGTCTTATGGGCTCATGCTCTTGAAACCTAATCTTTACTAGAGTCTTGATAAATATTTAAACATAAGGAGAAGCATAAATCAATTTAGAAGATAAAAAATGGATTCTGCTTTTGAGAAGTAAAGATAATATGAAAAGAATTATTAGATGTTTTCAGATACTTGGAAAAAATACAATAAAATTAAAAGTTAAGTTAGAAAAGCACTCTCAATGTTCATTCATTAATTGAAAAAAGTGTGCTGAGTGCCTGCAATGTGCCTACCAAATTTTCTAGATTCTAAGCATACTAGAATGAACAAGAATGAACAATACTCAGAAGTCTGCAGTCTACTATGTTACTCTATTAAGATTCTCCTCAAGCAAGGCTGAGGACAAGAAGTGGATCCCTATCACCACGCTGGACCACTTGGTCAAGGACATGAGGATTCTCTGGAGGAAATCTATCTCTTCTCTCTGCCCATAAAGGAATCCGGGATCATTGACTTTTTCCTGGAGGCATCCCTCAACAATGAGGTATTGAAGATTATGCCTGTGAAAAGTAGACCCATACTGGCCAGTGGACCAGGTTCAAGGCATTTGTTGCTATCAGCAATTACAGTGGACACATGGGTCTGGGTGTTAACTGCTCCAAGGAGGTAGCCACTGCTATCCATAGGGCCATCTTCCTGGCCAAGCTTTCCATCATCCCTGTGCAGGGAGGTTACTCAGGGAACAAGATTGGCAACCCACTCTGTCCCATGCAGAGTGAGGCTGCTCTGGGTCTGTGCTGATGCACCTTATCCTTGCCCCCTGAGGCACTGGCATTGTCTCAACCTCTGTGCCCAAGAAGCTACTCATGATTTCTGGTATTGGTGACTGCTATACTTTGGCCAGGGGCTACACAGCCACCCTGGGCAACTTTGCCAAGGCCACTTTTGATGCCATTTCCAAGACCTACCCCTGACCTCTGGAAATAGACTGTGTTCACCAAGTCTCCTTATCACAAATTTATTGACCATCTTGTAAAGATCCACGTGGACCAGAGTCTCCATGCAGAGGACACAGGCTCCAGTTCTGGACACCACATAGTTTTATACAAGAAAAATAAAGTGAATTAAAGCTTAAAAAAAAAAAGCTTCTCAGGCAGTTCACCAGATCATTCCTGTGCAATAATATGCAGTTGAGGACATGGATTTGAAGCTCATCTGCAACCCAACATCACCTTTTAAGATGGGATTTGTCAGGAAAAGATGCTTCATTACTTGTCCCCACCTCATCATTCCACTCTTTGAAAATCCTCAGGCAAAGACTACATGCTGAATTATTTTTAGGAACTTTAGGTAAGGAAAAGAGCATAGCATTTGAGTAAGGGCTGTGTTGTCCAGTACACCAGCCACCAGCCATGGATAACTACTGAACAATTGAATGTGGCTTGTCCAGATTGAGATGTGCTCTAAGTATAAAACAAACTGGATTTTGATGGCTCAGTTTGAAAAAGAGAGTGCAAACTATCTAAAACCTGTTTGTTGAATCCATGTTGAAAGGCTCATATTTTTAACACATTGGGTTTAATAAAATATATTATTAATTTATCTTTTTTTTAAACTTTTTTTTAACGTAGCTGCTAGAAAATTTGTTATCTGTGACTCAATTTCCTCAAGTGAGGGGATCTACATTTCTTTCCTATATTAGCTCCATACTGTTACATAATAAAAGCTGATCCTTATGGAGTATTCAGCTCATTGAGTGGCAAACTGTCTTCCAAGAAAGTTACTTGTGTTTAAACATTTAATCCTCATTATAACCCTGTGAAGAACTATTTCTCTGGATGAATAATTTGAGGCACTGAAAGGTCAAGAACTTGCCAAAGGCTATATACATCTAGTGACCAGGAAAGCAATAAGGCTTTAAAGCTATAACTAACCCAGTGACTCTCAATCCTGAGTGTCCTCAGAATACCAGGAGAGCTTGTTAAAACATAGATTGCTGAGCTCCTCCTCCAAAAGTTCTGACTCATTTGACCCGGAGAATAACCTGAGAATGTGCATACCTAACAAGTTTCCATGTGACTTTGATGCTACTGATTTGCAAACCACATTTTGAGAACCATTAGCCTAATAAAGTCCTCAGCTTTTTTGAACCCTTGTTTCTGTCCCTTAAAGTGTGGATATTTCAGATACCTACCTCACATATCACTGAATTCACCATGTTAAAGAGTACAACTCTAGAGTTTTGGTATATTCAGTTTTGCAACCATCATTGCTATCTAATTACAAAATGTTTCCATCACTCCAAAAAGAAAGCCAATTCCATTAGCAGTCTTCATTCCCCCTGCCCCCAGGTCCTAGTAACCACTAATCTTCTTCTTTCTGGATTTGCCTATTCTGAACATTTCATGCAAATTGAATCGTATTATATGTGGTCTTTTGTGTCTGGCTTCTTTTGCTTAGCATAAGGATTTCAAGGTTCATCCATGTTATAATATGTATTGATACTTCATTCCATTTTATGATCAAATTATATAAAATTATATGGGCACACCACATTTTGTTTATCTGTTTATCAGTTGGTGCACATTTTGGTTGTTTCCACTTTTTGGTTATTATGAACTTGTGTGGATTTGTTTTCATTTTTTCATGGGACATAACTGGGAATGGGTTCAGTAGGAGTAGAATTTCTGACTCCTATAGGGTCTCTATATTTAACATTTTGAAAAACTATCAAACTGTTTCCAAAGCATTGTACCCTCTTACATTACCATTGGCAATGTATGAGGGCTCCAGTTTTTCCATAACCTTGACAAATTTGTCATTGTCATTTTGATTATAGCCATCTTAGTGGGTGTGAAGTAGTGTCTCATTAGGGTTTTGATTTGCATTGCTCTGTGACTAATGATGTTCATTTTTTTAAGTGCTATTGGACATTTATATATCTTCTTTGGAGAAATACCAATCCAAGCCTTTGCCCATTTGTTAAATTGAGTTGTCTTTTTATTGTTGAGGTATAAGAAATCTTTATGTATTCTGGGTACAAGTCCCTTATTGGATATATGACTTGCAATTTCTCCCATTCTGTAGGTTGCCTTTTCAGTTTCTTTTTTTTTTTTTTAATGTTTTATTTATTTCTAGGAGAGAGAGAGAGAGAGACAGCGTGAGCAGGGGAGGGTCATAGAGAGAGGGAGTCACAGACTGAAACAGGCTCCAGGCTCTGAGCTGGCAGTCAGCACAGAGCCCGACGCGGGGCTCGAACCCACGAACCGCGAGATCATGACCTAAGCGAAAGCTGGACGCTTAACCGACTAAGCCACCCAGGCGCCCCTGCCTTTTCAGTTTCTTGATGGTGTCCATTGAAGCAAAAAGTTTTGAATCTTGTAATTTATGTATTTTAAACTGTATATATTTAAGTGTACAACAAGATTTGGTATACATATACACTGCAAAATAATTATTGCAATTAAACTAAATAACATATCATTTCACATAGTTACCATTAAAATCTTTTTAAGCTTGGTAGCCTCGGCAGCTCAATCCATTGAGCCTCTGACTCTTAGTTTTGGCTCAGGTCATGATCTCATGGTTCATGACCACATCAGGCTCACTGCTGTCAGCACAGAGCCCACCTCAGATCTCTGTCACCCTCTCTCTCTGCTCTTCCCCCTCTGTGTTCCTCCTCTACCCATGCTCTCTCTTTCAAACATGAATAAACATTTAAAAATAAGTAAAACCTCAAGTCAGTAATAACTGAACACAGAATTGGCAATTGTTCAGTTACACTCCTTCATTTACTGTTATGTATTAAAGTGCCAAGATCCCAACATTAAGTCAACCTATATTAATTCCCCCAGTCACATATATAGGATGAGGAACAAAGGAATGTTTATCCTCTATGATTCTCCTTTGTGATTTTATAATACTGTTTTGCTCTTGTTTGTGCTTATGGTACCTAGTCAACTGATGATGTAACTATAAATTTGAAATGTGGTTAGTTATTGCTGTATACGGTTGTAATAATTGGATCTACAAAACAGACCAAAATAAGATGAATGCTAGAACTGTATTTTTTTTAAAGGAGAGAAAAAAGGCAAGTCCTACTCTGGGACTGCCGGCAATTAATATACAAAGGTACCTTTTTTCCATAAGAAGTCAGCTAAATGGAATATAGAACACGTTGTTCACATGTTGTAAGAGGATTGCAGTGGGGGCGAAGATACAGAAAGTGTAGGTGCATATGGCATCCAGAAAGATGGGAATTATAAATTAAGAATTTTGGGGTATGTGCCCTAAACTAAGGGCTCCCAGACTAGTGACAGGAATATGTAGGCTCCTGGGCAGGTATAAGTCTGTGGTGCCATAATTGTAAGGGGAAGTTTCCTCAAGCTGTTTCAGCTTAAAAACATTCTCTTTGCTTTATTCCCTGCCTCCATAATTATTAAACCTGTGTCTGTTCTTGGTTCATTTCTAAGGTCAGTATCTAGAGGAAAAAAAATTAATGTTCTTGGTGCATTATAAATTAATGTTTTCTAGTAACTTTATCGAACATAAGCCTAAACTCTGTCAGATGAAGCTCTGGATTTAAATGAGGAAAAAATCCTAGACTAGCTTTGAGTCCAAGCAACACTGCTGAGTAGAGAGTTGCCAATGAAATTAGAAACCAAGCCACAGCCTTCTGCATTTGTTTCAGAATCACATATATATTCAATAAAATTCTGGTTAGTTACCTTCATGAGTCAAATGATAGAAATAAAATTTGAAGTCAAATTCTTCTTTTTGAGTATATTGACTGAATAACATTAGCATTCAAAGAATTTTGGATAGGGATGTAAGCATCTCAATATGTTTAAGGAGGTGATAATTTCGTAAATACCCATTCCTGTGAAAATGCCCACTACATTTGAAATCAACATTTTTACTTATTATTTCCTATATACTTCACTCTTATGAAGAAGAACTGAATACCAATGGGTGTTATCCCACAACTTCAGACTAGGGATTATGACTGAAAGACTTTTATGTAATTTATTGTTTTTTTACAACTTCCCCCCATGCTTATTATATTCTTTTCTTTTCTGGTGTCAGCATTCCTATAGTACTTTGGTTTAAACTTCTAAAGCAGAAATGGTGTGCATGTCCACATAGTTAACAACTAAGTACTAGAGAGTACATAATCCACTCACAGCCAATCATGGAGATGAGAAAAAAGATGAATCTCTAGGGGTAGATGCAGTAGGCACAGTATTAAAGAGAAAAGGAATGCAGGCTATGAAATTCAGTCTTACAACTTTAAAGTCATGTGTTAAATTTCCATAAAATTCTTGTCAGTAGCTACCCTGAGTCGTAAGTCTAATCATCATGAGCTCCATAGGCCTACATGAGGGAAGAAAAGGAGCAGTTGGAAATTACCTTAGGCCAGAGACTGGACCTCACAGAAGAATAGCCTGCCTATCTCCTGCTGGTCCCACCAGGTGAGATTCTCTTGAATTAGGCAATGATAGCACATACCATAAGAGCAACAGACACCACAGAAGTGATGACCATACCCCACTCTGGCTACCTAGATTCTGGCATAGACCTAATCAGGTCTCTTTTCAGAACCTGCAGTTGCCTTTGCTATCTTGTGACTTTTTCTGATTATATGTGAGGGTGTTTCTACACTCACACCTGTGACTGAATTGAATGGTTGATTGCCTCACTCTAGTTCACATCACCTGACAAGATCAAGCAATGGTGTGTCAACTCCAAAGGCTCAGGGATGGTGAGCAGAGGCAAAGTAAGAACAGATATGAAAGCCAGCACCTAGGGTCTTATGAAAAGCATTAATTTTTAGGATATTAGAAAAGCAACCTATAGTTAGCTTACTTCTAGATTCTGGGGCTGATTCCAAGCAAAGCAAAATTCCCCACATCCTGAGCAGAGCAAGTTTGCACATGTGGTGGCCTTGATGTCTTCTCCCTAGGCAATCACTTCTCTTACCTTAGAACAGTACAGTCAGGTTGCCAAAGACTTTTCCCCTCACATCGAGGGGCTGATTCATGTAACAGTGACTTGCTGGGTTACACTGTGTCCTGGATTTTAAAAACTGAGCAGGAGCCAGGGTGTGGACTGTCTATGCAATTCTGTCCTCAGCTTGTGTCAGCATGTTTTGGTATTTAAGCAGAGTTTAAGTGCATCTGATTTGTGTGAAGGAAATTCAACAAAGGAATAAAATCATTATAGTCATCTTCGCTGACAGGAAAGTCAAATATTCTGCTCAGTGGGTGAACTGGATGATGACGGATTGTTTTCAAAAAGCTCTGATATTATAACTTTAGCTCTAAAGTAATTCTTTGTAGGCACTATTTCTTTCATTTCATTAAACTATATAAGCCTCCCATGAAGTAGAATTTTATCTATTTTTACAAATGGAAAAATGAGTTTTTAAAGGTCATAATTAATCAATGATAAGCTAAAGAAAAATAACCCCGAGTTTCTTAATCTCTGTTCATGATAGCAGGGGAAAAGTAATTTTTTACACTTCCATAATAAACACATTTTATAAATGTAAAAAATGCTATTTTTTCTGTGTGCTTGCAATTTAAAAAAAAACCCATGAGGGGCACCTGGTTGGCTCAGTCGGTTGAGCATTCAATTTTGGCTCAGGTCATGATCTCGTGATTTGTGAGTTTGAGCCCCACATCGAGCTCACTGCTGTCAGCCTGTCAGCGCAGAGCCCAGTTTGGTTCCTCTGTCCCCCTCTCTCTGCCACTTGCACTCTCCAAAAAATAAATAACTAAAATATTAGAAAAAAATTTTTTAAATAACAAAACCATGAGAATGGGAGGAGAATATATACTTTAAGGAATTTATTCAAGGCACAATTCTATTTACATAATCTTTCATTTTAGTTATTTTTCTAATAAACTTTATTTTTTAGAACAGCTTTAGATTTATAGAAAATTATGAGTGTAGTATGGAGATTCCTATATAATCAACAATTAGTTTCTCTGTCATTAGCATCTTACCTTAGTCTGGTGTATTTGTCACAATTAATGAACTGATATCAATATATTATTTTTAATTAAAGTCTGTACTTTACTCAGATTTACTTAGTTTTTAACTGAGTGTCCTTATTCTGTTCCAAGATATTGTCCAGGATATCATATTACATTTAATCATGTCTCCTTAAGCTTCTGTTGACAGTGATGATTTCTTAGACTTTCCTGGTTTTTGATGGCCTTTACAGTTTTGAGGGGTACTTAGGTAATTTGGTTTTAGTTATTATCTATATCTATATTAGGTATCTTGTAAAAGATATCCTCTAATGAGATTTTTCTAGTATTTTTTTCTCTCAATTGGGTGGAAGTTACAATCTTTGGAAGCAAGACCACAGACATAAAGTGCCAATTTAATCTCATGATTTATCACTGTTGATGATCACCTTGACCACCTGGCCGAAGTAGTGTTTGTCAGGTTACATGCTTTTTTTATATTTTATTTAATCATAGAAAAATGTTCTCTTCATTCAAAATTACTAACTTTAGGGGCACGTGGCTGACTCAGTTGGTTAAGCGTCCAACTTCAGCACACGTCATGATCTCACGGTTCATGGGTTCAAGCCCCACATCAGGCTCTGTGCTGACAGCTCAGATTCTGTGTCTCCCTCTCTCTGGCCCTCTTCCACACATGCTCTGTCTCTCTCTCTCTCTCTCTCAAAACTAAATAAAAATAAATAATAATAAAAATTACTAACTTTAATTTTAAACATAATTTACTCAAGTAGCAATAGAATTAAAACTAGCTATCACTGAACAGGTTATAGTATATAAGAGATGACATTGCATATTTAGGAGAGTGACAAGAGAAGGAATTACACAACAGAAAAACTAGTGTAGTGAGTCTTAAAGTTCATCATCTGCACAATTCCTATGGAGCCGGTTGATACTATCAGTTCTTCCCTAGCATATTTTACTTTGCAAAACATGTTGCAATCACTCTTTGGTTATCCGCCACCCTCCCCCATCCTCCACTCACACACACACACACACACACACACACACACACAGACACTCAGAATTCCTAATGAGGAAGCAAAATAGGCTTTGGAAGAGCTTTGGAATCAGAGAGATTTGTTTCTTTTTGAACTCAGCCGCTTTCTAGTGTGCTCTTTGGAAAACTTTTAAGAGCAACTTGTCCATAAAACGGGGCAGTGACCATATGTATAAGAACACAAAAGGAGTAAATATGAAGTAGGTTGAGCAAGGAGAATATGAATTTCATAGCTCTGTATGCATTCATAAACATGTTTGTTCTTAGTGCCCATATGCTTTATGGCACAGCAGAAAATAGGAAGCAGACGTTTTGCTAAGGCCTTAAGGTGTAGTGGAAAGACTCAAGCCCACTAAGTAATAATGTTATCATCTCTGAATCAGGTGAATGACATTTCCAGAGCTCAGGATTTGAAGTCAAAAGGCCTGGATCTATACCTTCTGTATGGTATTGTAAAGGTTACTTAACATCTCTTAGCTGTAGTGTAGTGTCTATAAGATGAGTATAATGTGGAGATTAAATGAAAGTATCTAGCACATTAATGAATATTAATTACAACTGAATTTTAATCAACTTTGGAGAACCTAGAAGTCGACTTGCCTATGGAATAACTAGCAGAAAGCTTCACCGCACTACACTTGAAGTAGAGGAATTGGGCTCGCAGTGTCCTCAAAGCCCATTATTTTGACATTTTGTTTAAGGCTAGTTCTTAATTTGACTCAGTTATTTTAGGCAGGAATGTTTTCAAAAGACCTAAGTGATGTTATTAACAAATGGGTTACATCTTCTCTTCACAGAGTTAAGCCTCTAATTATACCTTGAGCTGATTTATTAGTACTACAGGCTTAAACATTTCCTAACTATTAAGACTGACTAGAGACTCAGGATGACTGTCCGCATGCAAGGGATCTAAATGGCAAAAACACCACAGAGGAAGAGGTGATACATGGTGGGTGAGTCACAAGGAAAAGCTCAGAGAAAGGTATTAATTAGAGTAATAGGAAATTATAACAAGTAAAATATGGGTTAAGTATCAGTGAATTTCCCTTAAGGACATACTTCCTATGATAGGAGGGAAGAGTCTTCTAAAGAAGGTGATTAAAACCTCCAAGCCTAAGACCTTTGAAACGAGACTGAACAGAGTCCTTATGAACATACCAAAGAGAAGAATCCTGTGCTGGTGGGGGTATGGGGGGGGGGTTGGTAAGTGATCTAACAGCCTTTTGCACTGCTAAAAGCCTTGACACGCTGATCTACCCAGTAATTGAACACATTGTAAACCATCAAGCACACAGTTTCCTCCCTTGAGTGTATAGCTGTCATTCCTATGGATGCTACTTTCTTTTGGGTCAACCTTCCAATATCACTGATATTAACATAAAATGCCATGACTTTGTTTTTAAGATCCATTATGTATATTTTGACCATCCTTCCAGCAAAGGAAATCTTATTTCTCCAGATATAAATGGTTAATTATTAATTTCATTTTCCATAAAAGGAATATAAATTTTTGTTAAATGCAAAACTGACTTTTTGGACTTAATTATTTCATTTCTTATTTGGTACAACAGTATTAGTTTAGCAACATCAAACGAATAAGGTTGAACTGCAAGTCTCAGGAACCCTACCAGTGGAGGAATTGTTAACTATCACTGTTCTAAGTCAAATAAGGAGAAAGTGCACATAGACCCATAGTCTTACCTTCAGCAACTTTGTACCCACCCCTGGTATCCACAATTGGGCTGATCTGAATTTCAGGTAACTTTGGGCCATAGCACTCCTCCTAGGCCCATTCCAACTTGAACTTATATTCACTCACCAGCAGGCTAGGTGTTCACCTATGTGGAGTGATTTCAAGGGTACTAGGAAGGACGTCCTTATCTGCTTACTTGATGATATCTACAACAAACATCACTCTTTAATTAGCATCAAGGTTTGACACACACACACACACACACACTCTTTATTATCTACATCTGCATCCTGCTTCTGCCCTACTTTCCACTTCTCCATATCTTCTCTTTTTCCTCTCAAGCTCCCCAAATTAGTGGCACTGCTGTTTGCTTTGTACCCTTATTTCATTTTAGTAGCCAAGATCTGTTAAATCCACTTCTATATATCTCTGAAATAATCTACTTTCTCTACTCCTGTAATTTGATTGATACTCACCTTTCTCCTGGATTATTACAACAGCCTCCTGAACTGGACTTACTTCTCTTCTCTCTCTTTTTTAAAAAATTTTATTTAAATTGTAGTTAGTTAACATAACTGAGCAATATTGATTTCAAGAGTAGAATTCAGTGATTCATCACTTACATACAACACCCAGCGGTCATCACAGGTGCCCTCCTTAGTACCCATCACCCGTTTAGCCCATCCCCCCACCACCTCCCTCCATCAACCCTCAGTTTTGTCTCCATTGTTAAGAGCCTCTTATGGTTTGTTTCCTCTCTCTTTCCCCCACTCCCATATATTCATATATTATGTTTCTTAAATTCCACGTATGAGGATTACTTCTCTTCTTATCTCCCTTTAATTGATGGTCCATAAAGCAGCCAATGTGATCTTTTTAACACACTAATTAATCTGTGTTAAAAGATTTAAGACAGGGGAGGATATGGAAAAAAAAAAGAACACTTGCGCACTTGTGCGTGTGATCCAGAAATTTCACTTCTGGAATTCTGTATCCAAAGGAAGCAGATACACTAACTGAAAAAGATATCTGCATCCACATACTCATTGCAACATTATTTGCAATAGCCAAGACATAAAAATAGGCTAAATGTCCATCAATGGATAAATGGATAAAGAAAATGATATATGTATACTACATATTATTATGTTGTTTTGTACCATATTATTACATATATGTTATATATTCTATATTTATACAATTTATAAGTAATTCATAATTATATTAACAAGTTTATAATATATANTAATCATAATATATAAATGTATAATATATAAAATGGAATGCAGGCATAAAAAAGGAAATCTTGCCATTTGCAATAGCATGGATGGATCTTGAGGTCATTATAAGTGAAATAAGTCAAAGAAAGACAAATACTGAATGATCACACTTATGTGTGGAATTAAAAAAATGAACTCACAAATATCGATAACAGATTGGTGTTTGCCAGTGGTAGGTGGGTGGTAGTTAGATGTGAAATGGGTGAAAGGAGTCAAAAGGTACCAACGGCCAAATATAAAACAAATAGGACATAGGGAGGTGATGTACAGAATGGTGACTATAGTTAATAATGCCATATTGTGTATTTTAAAAATACTGAGAGAGTGCATATTAAAAGTTCTCATCATAAGAAAAAAATTGCAACTATGTATGTTAAGTAGATTTGTGGTGATCATTCCATAGTATATACAAATATTGAATCATTATGTTGTACGCCTAGAACTAATATAATGTTAGATTTCAATTATATCTCAATTGAAACAAAACAAACAAAAAGCCTAAACACTAATCTGATTATATCATGTCCCTGCTTAAGCATACTACTTACTTCCTTGCTGATTCCAGTCAGTTTCATATTCCTTACACATGGCTTTCCTTTCTAACCTTATTTCCTTCCTCTCTCTATCTCACATTCAAAGCCACAGCTATGCAGAATTGTGGGCAGCACTTCAAATATGCTTGGTCTTTCAACCTTTCTACAGTTCCTTCTGCTGTTAATGCTTTCTACTAATCCCTTTTCAGCTGAATAACTCTCACTTACCATATAGATTTAATAAGTTCTCTAGAACTTGTTTTCCAAGTCTTTCCATAGTCTCCCAAAATAGGATTAAATGCCCCTCCTATGCATGTCTGTGTCCCCTATGTTCACCTCTCGGCAGCTCTATCACACCTAACTATTTTATAAGAGATTGTCAACCAGCATGTTGGACAGGGACTAGGACTTTTTTTTTTTTTAACCTAATGTATTTATTGACTTTTATTTATATTTATTTCATTATTTTTTATTGAAGTACAAGAGACACAAAATATCCTATTAGTTTCAGATGTACATCATAGTGATTCAATTTTTGTATATTATGAAATAATCTTCACAATAAGTCTAGTTATTGTCTCTCACCATTCAAAATTATATTATTAACTATATTCCCTATGTTGTACATTATTATATTCCATAACTTACTTATTTCATAGCTGGAAGTTTGTCCCTATTAATCCCCTCCACCTACTTTGTCCACTCCCCAACCCCTGCTTCAACTGGTAACCAAGAATTTGTTTCCTGTGTCTGAGTCTGTTTCTGTTTTGTTTCGTTAATTTGTTTTGTTTTATAGATTCTACATATAAGTGAAATCATATATTTGTCTTTCTCTGACTTACTTCACTTAACATAATAACCTTTAGGTTCATCCATGTTGTTGCAAATAACAAGATTTCATTCTTTTTTATAGTGGAGTGGTACTCCATTGTGTTGGGTGTATGTATGTTTATGTGTATCCGTTCATTTGTTGATTGCTTCCATATCTTGACTATTGTAGTGATGCTACAATGTGTGTATATCTCTTCAAATGAGTGTTTTTGTTTCCTTTGGATAAATAGCCAAAAGTGGAATGGCTGGATTATACAGTAGTTCTAGTTTTAGTTTTTTTGAGGAAAATCCATATTGTTTTCCACAGTGGCTGCACCAATGTACATTTCCACTAACAGTGTGTGTACAAGGATTCTATTTTCTCCACATCCTTTTTAACGCTTGTCTTTTGTCTTTTTTATAATAGCTATTCTAACAAATGTAAGACTGTATATCATGGTTTTGATTTGCATTTCCCTTATTATTATTGATGTTGAGCATCTTTTCATGTGTCTGTTCGCCATCAGGTCTTCTTTGGAAAAAATGTCTCTTCATTTTTTAGTCAACTTCTGCCCATTTTTAGTTGACTTTTTTTTTTCAATATTAAGTTTTCTAAGTTCTTCACATATTTTGGATATTAAGTCCTTACAGATGTATGATTTGCAAATATTTTAGTTTTTTTGCCTTTTAGTTTTGTTGGTAGTTTCCTTCACTATACAAAACGTTTTTTCTTTTTTTCTTTTTTTAAAATATAGTTTATTGTCTAGTTGGTTTCCATATAACACCCAGTACTCATCCCAACAAGTGCCCTCTTCCTACAAAATATTTTTAATTTTATGTAATCTCATTTATTTCAGCTTTTATTCACCTTGCCTGAGGAGACTGGACTGAAAATACATTGCTAATATGTTTACGAGCTTAAACCTATTTTTTCCTCTAGGAGTTTTATGGTTTCAGGTCCTACATTTAAGTCTTTAACTCATTTTGAATTTGCTTTTGTTTATGGTGTAAGATGGTGATCCAGTTTCATTCTTCTGCATGTAGCTGTCCACTATTCTCAGCATCATTTATTGAAGAGAATGTCTTTTCCCCCCTTGGTCATAGATTAATTGACCATATATGTATGGTTTTACCTCTGTGCTCTCTGTTCTGTTTTACTGATCCTTATATTTGCTTTTGTGCTAGTGCCATGCTGTTTTGATTACTGTAGCTTCATAATATTGTTTGAAATCAGGAAGTGTGATATCTCCAGCTTTATTCTTTTTTTTATCAAGATTGCTTTGGCTATTTGGGGTATTTTGTCGCTTCATATAAATTTTAGGATTTTTTTCTAGTTCTGTGAAAAATATGTCATTGGTATTTTGATGGGGATTGCACTGAATCTGTACCTTGCTTTGGATAATACGGATATTTTAACAATGTGAATTCTTCCATTCTGTGAGCATGGATTAGTGTTCTATTTATTTGTATTGGCTTAAATTTATTTCATCAATATCTTATCGTTTTCAGTGTATGGGTCTTTCACCTCCTTGGTTAAATTTATTCCTTGGTATTTTATTCTTCTTGATGCAATTGTAAATGGGATTTTTTTTTTCCTAAATTGTCTTTATAATAGTATATTATTAGTGTATAGAAATGCAACTGATTTCTCTATATTAGTTTTGTGCCCTGTGACTTAACTGGATTAATTTATTAGTTCTAATAACTTTTTGGTGGAATCCTTAGGATTTTATGGCATCTGCATAGACATTTTACTTCTTCCTTTTCAATTTGGGTGACTTTTATTTCTTTTTCTTGCCTAATTGCTATGCCTAAGACATCTTATCTGTGTTGAATAGAAGTGACAAGAATGGGCATCCTCGTCTTGTTCCTCACCTTATAGGAAAAATTTTCAGCTTTTCATTGTTGAGCATCATGTTGGTTATGGGTTTGTCATAATGATATTTATTATGTTGAAGTGCATTTCTTCTGTATCTACTTTGTTGAGAGTTTTTGTCATAAATGGATGTTGAATTTTGTGACATGGTCTTTCTGCATCTATTGATGTAATCATATGTTTTTTATGCTTTGTTTTGTTAATGTGATGTCAAATGTTGATTGATGTGCAGATGTTGAACCATCCTTGCATCCCTAGAATAAGTCCCACTTGATGGTGGTGTTTGATCCTTTTAATATATTGTTCTATTTGGTTTGCTAATGTTTTTTGAGAATTTTTGCATTTACATTCATCAGGGATATTGGGGTGTAATTTTCTTTTTGTGGCATCTTTGTCTGGATTTGATATCAGGGTAATGCTGGCCTCAAAGTATTGCTTCCTCTTCAATGTTTTGGAACAATTCAAGAAGGATAGGTACTCTTTTTATGTTTGGTAAAATTGATCTATGAAGTGATCTGGTTCTGGGCTTTTGTTTCTTAAGAATTTTTAAATTACTGATTCAATTTTATCACTTGTATTCAGTCTATTCAGGTTTTCTATTTCTTTGTGATTCAGTCTTGGAAGTTAGGTGTTTTTAGGACTTTATCCATTTATTCTAGGCTATCCAATTTCTTATCTTACAGGGACTGGGTCTTTTTCCCTATGTTATCTCCAACATTTACTATAATGCCAGACAATGTTTGGCAAATACTAACTAACACTTTGTTGAATCAATAAATGAACAACAAATCTTCTCCTGGGAGAAGTAACACATTGATTTAATAACATGAAAGGGATACAAGTTGGAGAAAATTACCTAGGCAACTTTGTGGAGAAGATGAAATTAGGACTGGGGAAAACAAGGTGGCATTTGTGGTGAGAGGAACTATATGAACAAAAGTACCTAGATGAGTAGATGAGAAGAGGTAAAAGATGTTCATAATATATTAAAGAGTCTAGCTTTATCAAAGTGGAGGATATGTGTTGAGGAAATGGAGAATGGCTTAATTATGAAGGGTTTTGAAAGACAAGAAGAAGACTTTAGACAAACTATAGCTGGAAATCAAGATTCATTTGTGATTTTAGAATAGATGAATGACATGATAAAAATGCTGTTTAAGGAAGATTAATCTGGAAAAAATATATAGTAGACATTGAACAAGGGTGATTCTATAATTATCAAAAGTGGCTAAGAGGTTGATGTATCAAAATATATAAATAAAGGGATAAGATAAGTTAAATTACTCTTCCAAATATTCACTCCCTCTCTCTTCCACCATACCACTCTCAACCCTTGGCTCTGGACTTGATGTTATGACCTGTTTTTGGCTGCTATAATGTTAGTATGACTCAAGAACCACTTGTGTGGTTGGACTTAATTCTGCTGTCATCAAGAGAAGAACATGTCTTGGCTAGTCTATAGAGACTATAGAGAGACAGATAGGAAGCAGTTGAGCCCCAACTACCCCCAGCCTACAAACACATGATAAATACTAAATAATTGTTTTAAGCCATTGAGATTTGGCATATTTGTTATGCAGCAGTAGTGACTGAAGCAGAGGATAAGGACATGGGATAAGGATGTGATAGTGGTATAGAAAGAAGGAAGGAAATTATTATGACATACTTTTGAAGGATGAATTAATTGGTTGAAATAGGTTCTGGTCATAATGAAATAAATTTAGATGTTAAAGAATGCAAAAGAATAGCTTTAAAAACCTTCTTTCTTCATTGAATAAATTGAGAATATCTGAATAAGAAATTCTGAAGTAAATGAATAACATTATTATTCTTAAGGAGCAGTTACTTAGGTATATTCTTTTTCTTCTGGGGGTAGACTTATTTTTCTATTCAGTGAGTGTTCGCTTTGTGCATTTGCATTTGCAACAGTCCTTATTTGGTAAAATCTTTCTTTTGGAAAGTGTACCAGTCAGTTAATTATCTACTTAGGAGGGAGGATGATGTCATTGGAAACCACTTATTCTTGTGAATTTACATAAATGTAGAATACAAATAAAATAACACTTTTTGAATAGTCTACTGCACATTTTTACTTTGTGAGAAAATAAAAATTGACTGTTGATTTCTGGTAATTTTTTTTCTTTTGTAGACTAGAGGTAATTTGGAATGACTAATCCAGCTGTCTTTACTCAATTATCTGGCTTGCTTCTGGCAAGAAGCATGTTAATGGAAGAAATCAGAGAGGACATTACGATTAGAAGAGCAAAGAACCATATAATGCTTTGCTTATAAGAATCACCTATTGTTGTTGGGGAAATTGCATTTCAGTATTTTAATTTGGAAGTCAAATCAGTCATCCTCGTCTAGACATAATCCTCTGTAGTCAGAGAAAGTGCTTCTCTGTCCTTCCACCAAACTTCCTGCTGCAAATCCGCTTTTACCTGCACCCCACTGTGTGGATTCCTATTGCTGTGGGCAAGCAGAGTCTGATCATTTCACATGTAAAAAAAGAAGTCAAGAAGAGGGAAGGAGGAGTGGGGAGAGGAGAGGAAAAAAGAGGAAAACGAATGATACATTCTCTACAGTGTTACTGGAAGTCAATAATATGAATGAGGTATATGTATTTATCAAGGCCTGTCATACTGCCTTGCCCTGGTTATGTTCCTTGTAAAAACTACACACCTTGGTGCCAAACTGCCACCTCAAGTCTGTGAAATACCCTCTTCTATCGTAAAGCTACAACTTTCTGGATGAAAAACTCAGCCTTCACATATTTCTGGGCAGACATGTTTTCTTAGACACATTTTATAAGTGAGGGCTAGGATACCAGACAATACTTGGCTCGTCCTGTCAAGAGAGAAAGAGAAAAAAGAGAACTTCAACTTTTTTCTTAAAAGAGAAAGAAAAAGTTGAGGAATCCTAGAAGTTGACATTGACGCTCCTGGGAGACAGAAAGAGGTTAGGTCCATGTATGAGGTGCATGGCAATTCAAAGTAAAGGGCCATCCTGTGCTCTGGATCAGAGTCAGATGGGGAAGAGTTTTCTAGCTTGGGTGGAAAGTGATATAAACAAAGCAAGCAAGCAAGCAAACAAGCAAACAAAACCCATACATTCAGGAGGCTAACCCTTAAGCGTTTATCACACTCTCTTCCCTTTTCTTTTTAATACTGCATGAAATAGGCGATTGTAGTTCAGAGAGGTAGTTTTGATAAACAGTGGTGCCATAGGCCAAGGTATAGGAAGATTTCAAAGCCAGCTGTCTAGGTTGTGGGGAAAACAAGTGGATAGACAGTGAATTATAACACCAGAGACCTTGTTCTTTTTTTATATATAATTTTTTAATGTTTTATTTATTTCTGAGAGAGAGAGAGAAACAGCGTGAGCAGGGGAGGGTCAGAGAGAGACAGGGAGACACAGAATGTGAAGCAGGCTCCAGGCTCTGAGCTAACTATCAGCACAGAGCCCGATGTGGGGCTCAAACCCATGAACCATGAGATCATGACTTGAGCCAAAGTCGGATGCTTAACAAACTGAGCCATCCAGGCACCCCTCAGAGATCTTGTTCTATGAGGAGCATCCCCTCCCCAATACCAAAAACACTGTTGGTGCTAGACAGGGCCTAGGCTTTTTGCTGCTTTAGCTTGGAAACATTACCAGACAAAGTAGACATTTTCTGAGGTGTAAGCACTATAAAAGAAGACAAACCGAACAACCTGTACTAGATGAAGCACCATTAATGTACCAGGTAGAAGAAAAAAAATTTAAAGCATTATAAAGATTTTCAAAGAAATAACAGAGATTATTAGGAACACAAAACAGACACAAATCATTGTAAGAATGAATCAGTGAAAGAAACTGATCAAAACATGAGACTTGAAATAAAGAACTCAACAAAACTGAAAATAAATTAGTAAGCTGGAAGATCAGCTAGAAAACTCTCCTAGAAAGGAACAGGCAAGAAGATATAAAAAGAAAGGTAAGATATACAGAAGATAGAAGTTAAAGAATAATGTTGAGATCTATATAATAGTAGTTTTGGGAAGAGGGAACAAATAGAGGAAGGAAGTCTTGCCATTTGTTAACAGTATGGGTGGACCTTTAGATTATAATGCTCAGTGAAATAAGTCTGACAGAGAAAGTTAAATACTGTATGTTATCACTTATATGTGGAATCTAAAAAAGCCAAATTCATAGAAACAGAGAGTAAAAGGGTGGCTGCCAAGACCTGGAAGTGACAGAAAGGAGAAAATATTGGTCAAAGGGTACAAACTTTCATTATAACATGAATACATTCTGGGATGTAATGTACAACGTGATGACTACTGTTAACAATACTTTATTGTATACTTAAAAGTTACTAAGAGCAGATCTTAAATGTTTTTAACACACACAAAAAAGGTAGTTATGTGAGGTAATGGATATATTTCCTAACCTTACTGTGGTAATCATTTCATAATATATCAATGTATCAAATCATCATGTCCATCTTTTCTTTTCTTTTTTTTTTTTTTTTACTTTTTGTTAGTTATATATTTTAGGTAGTTAACAAATAGTTAACTAACATAGTTTAGTTATTAGTTAGTTACATATTTTAGTTAGTTAACAAATAGTGCAAAATTCAGGAGTAAAATTCAGTGATTTATCACTTAGATACCCCACCCCAGTGCTCCTTATAACAAGTCCCCTCCATAGTACCCATCACCCATCTAGCCCATCCCCCACCTCCCGCCCTCCATTCACCTGCAGTTTGTTCTCTATTGTTAAGAGCCTTTTGTGGTTTGTGTCCCTCTCTCCTCTTTCTCCCGCCTCTTCCCATATGTTCATTTGTTTTGTTTCTTAAATTCCATATGTGAAGTGTCCATCTTAAACTTACACAGTGTTATGTGTTGATTATATCTCAGTAAAGCTAGGAAAAAAAAAACCCGCAAAACCCAACCAAATAAGTGGAGGAAAGGAAATATTTGAGGAGATAATAAACAATTTTTCAGAACTAAAGATATACATAAGACCTTAGATTTAAAAAGGTCATGAACTGGTAAATAAAGTGGATGAAAAAAGCCATACCTAGGCAATAAAAATACTAGCATTTAAGACCACCCCCCAAAAAAAAAAAAAAAAAAAAAAGTGGAGGGGGGGCACAAGGTATTATATCTATAAAGAAACAAGAATGATATTGCTATTATTAACATTAAATGAGTTAATGTATGTAAATTGATCTGAACACTCCCTTGCACATAGTAAGCATTCTGTGTTAACTATTACTATTATCAAACTTTTCCCAGATGAAAGAAGACAATAGAGTAATATTTTTGTTACTGTTTAACACACATGTTAAAGGAAAAATCTTTGATATTTTTATGATATTCTCAGTGATGTAAGGCTGTGAAAATTATAACATAAGATTCCCGTAAAATGTAGTCTTGGACAAATTTTTCCAGTAGGAAAAGAATAGACCATTCTGTTCCCAAGTACAACCCTTGTGGCCTTCCATGGTGTGTGATGTCCTCCTCTCCTGAACTGTGAATATATGACTAACACACAACTACCAGTCTCATATGTTTCATGTCAGGTGTCTTATGTTTGGCCATCTCTTACTATTTAGGGTGGGAAAAATCCCTCCCTCACCAAAGGGAGTGACCAGAAGGCACTCAAAACATAGCTAATGTGGAATATAGACTTTAAATATATTTATCAGAAAACAAGAAAGTCTGAAAACACATGAGCTAGGAATTCAATCAAAGGAGTAGTGAATAGCAACAATAAAACTTGGCTAAAATATATAAATTTTGAGAAAAACATAAAATCCATAATTGGCTCAAGAAGAAATAGAAAAGCTTAATAGACTAATACAATTACATTTTTTATGGTAATCAAAGCATTTTTACAGTTTTACAGCAGAGTTTTACTAAATTATTAAGGAACTGTTAAACTTTATATGAGCAATTCCAGAAAATATAAAAAGAGGGAAAGCTGCTTAAGTAATTTTATAAAGCCAATAAAGCCTTGATTTCAAACCCAGGTGAAAACAGTATAAGAAAAAAATATATATATACATATATGTACACTTATGAATGTAGATAAAATAATTCTAAATAAAATTATTAGCTAATGGGATCAAACGGTGTGTTTTAAAACAATACCATCATGATCAATAAGTTTCTCTCTTGAGAATACAAAGGTCATTTAACATAACAATCTCTACCCATTAAGGAACTAAATGAAAAAAAATCTATGTTATTCAAATAGCCGTGGGGAAAATTTTGATAAAGATTATTTTTAGTAACTGTTACCTAAAGGAATTTTTTTCCCTGAATAAAGCTTATTTACTAAAAATTTACAAGCCAACATTATACTGAATAGAGGAGTTTTGAAGGTTGACTGCAATGCTTACCATTATTTGATACAATACTAGAAATTCTGTTCAAACAATAATATTAGAAACAAAATAAGAGGTATAAGATTAAAATGGAATAAACAACTATTATTTTTCTTATCTGTATAAAAAATTTAAAGGGATTAGCAGACAAGGTATAAAAGTATTAGGAGTTTTGACAGAGTTTGGCAAATCTGCCAAACAAAATCAGTTAAAAAATTTCAACTGGCAATTATTAGCTTAAGAACATTAATAGGAAGGAGATACTATTTACAGTAAGTAACATTCAAAACTGTAGTGCCTAACTAAGAACCAAAGTCTTAATAAACCAAGCTTCAAGGAAAATTTTAGAGCTCTATTAATAATTTAAAAAGAGGGACACCTGAATGGCTCAGTTGGTTGAGCGTCTGACTTCAGCTCAGGTCACGGTTTCACAGTTGGTGAGTTGGAGCCCTGCGTCAGGTTCTATGCTGATGCCTCGGAGTCTGGAGCCTGCTTCAAATTCTGTGACTCCCTCCACTTTGCCCTTCCCTCATTCATCTCTGTCTGTCTCTCTCTCAAAAATAGATAAACATTAAAAAAAAAAAGAAAGTCTGAGTAAATAGATAAAATGACAATTTTTCCTTTCAACATTGGCCTGAAAATGTTAATAAAATTATAGCAGTATGTTTTTAGGAATTTAACCAACTGATAATAAAATTATATGAAAGAATAACAGTCTCCACACCACTATGACAATTTTTAAATGGAAGAGTAAAGCAGGATGATTCACCTCAAACATTAAGATACACCACTGACTCTTAGTAATAGAAAAAATATGGTATTGGCAAAGAATAAACAAGAGATCAGTGTGATCAAGCAGAGAGCTTATAAATAGACCATAAACATATAAAAACTAGAATATGGTTGAGGAAGCATTACAAAGCAGTAGAGAAAAACAGATTTTTAATGTATGATTCTGACTGTGCTGGTTTACCATACAAAGAAGAATAAAGTAGCTCCCTCTCCTTCACACCATAAACTATAAAGCTTATATATTGAACTATAAAGCTAATAAATAGAATGTAAAGGAGTGTTTTCTAACTTCATCCTGAGGAATGGCTTCTTGATCAAGGAAGTACACACAATACTGCCCCAAATAGATGGCTATAACTATGTAAAATTTAAGAATTTCTATTCAGTGAAGGGCACCATAGAGAAGGCTAATAGAGAGGTCATTGGAAAAAAATGTTTGCTAGCTCTAAGGAGAGTGACTAGTAACTAAAAAATTGAAAATACAGAGAAAAGGAACCATGGCTATAGAAGAGATACACAAAATGGAAGATAGCCAGCAAATGTGAGAAGAAATGCTTAACCTCACTGGTAATCAAGAGGAAAAAAAGAACATTAAAACAACAGGGAAATGTCATGTTTTACTGATCAGAGAGGCAAAAACTAGAAATAGGATATTACTGGTATATAAGTATTGGTGAGATGTACATGGAAACAGGAAAACCGGAGCACTGCTGGTAGGAATGGAAACAGGAATAGCCATTCTGGAGTAGTCTGTCATTATGTATACTTAAATACATGTACATATATACATATATGTATACATACATATATATGAACAAGTATTATACAAATTATATTATATATATATATTCTCTAATTACTGACCTATGAGTCCCATTGCTGAGTTTTTGCCTCAGAAGATATTCTCAGAGATCATAGTAGTTACATATGAAGATGTTCATATGAAGTGGTATATGATAAGAGTGATTTCGGGGCAACCTAGGTGCAATCACTGGGAAAATGTATAAATAAAATGTGGCAAATGAATATTTAAAATACCATACAGCAGATAGGAGCATATTCTCAGTGTACATACAGCAACATGGATAGATCTTTTAAAAAATAGTGTTAAGTGACAAAAGTAGTGCACATGTTGACACAGTTTTCAAAGATATGTGCATATCCAGGGACATATTAAGCAAATCAGGGTAGCTTTCTATTGGTGAAGGAGTGGGCATTGGGGTTGAAAGGGAAAAGAAAATATAAATAAAACAAGAGAGAAGATCTGCATAGAGCTGGGAACCAAGAGTGTAATGAATACGACTGTGCTTCTGGAGTCCAAAAGAAAAAAGTCCCAATTCCTTTTCCTGTTGACACAAATTCTCCCATAATCCCAAAATATAGGATGTAGACACACACACACACACACACACACACACACATGCACGCACGCACGCACGCACGCACGCACACACACACACCCTGAAAGAGCCAAGCCAGACAAAAATGTTTTTAAAGCCCTCACTGGAAGAGCTTATTTTTGTATTTAACAACTAGTCAAATCAATTAAGGCAGTTAAGCTGGTTTGTGTTTTTTTCCCCTCTTCTCCTTACACAGATTTTTATGCCCAAACAGCACCACAGTCCCACATCAGTTACTACCTACAGCTTTAGTGAATCAATAATATTAAATGCTTGAAAAGGAACTTGTAAAGATAAGACATAATTCAAATTAATTTAGTCAAAATGTACCCACTTCATGTAGTGAACCTTCTTTATGTAGGTTAATTGAAGAATCAGGTAATTAAATAGCAATTTCGATTAGTAGATTGCCAACATGAAATTAAACCCCAAACTTCTCTTGCTCAGTGGTAAAATTCTTGTCTAAAATGTCAAGAAGATGTTTCATCAAAATTATTGAGAGAAAAAGCTCAATTTTCATGCAGAGTTTATTAACTACCTAAGAAACTGAATATGTATAATAGTTAGCTGGAGTATTGCTACTCTCCAAAACAATGCCATTAAAATATTCAAATGTTAACAGTTAATATTTATTAAGAACTTTCAATACCTGAGCATTCTGCAAACAGTTTATGAGGTGGCTGCCATTTACAAATGAGGAAACCAAGATGTAGAAACGGGAAGTATTTAGCTGAATATTACCTAGTTATTATATGGCCAAATAGTTAAAAACAACAACAACCAAGTTTAAGAGATGTTTTCTTTTTCTCACAGAAAATCGTTTGTACGTGTCTGTAACAGCGGAGGAGCTGATTCTGACTTGCAGTTGTTAACATTAGGTGAGACAGGTCTTTTCCTAGTAGGCACAAAGTTCTGCTCCTCCGCTGCCAATTAGCTACCTGATCAAAATTTTGACCTCCATTCTGCATGCACTTCCTGCCCTCTGGAACTCATGATATGAAACCCCAGATCATTAGGCCTAGTCAAGCCAGACTTCAATGTATAGTCAGCTCTTTGGACCTCTTGTACCCTGGTACTAAGTTCTGTTTTCACCTAAGAGTAGAGAACATCCCAAGCCGCCCTCATTTTCCAAAAGCTGTAAGTTAAGACATAGTGTGCAAGGTGCTCTTTGGGGTTTGTTCCAAGATCAATAATTATTACTAGTTGATTATAATGTCTATTATCTTCTTCCTTTCTTTCTTTGTAGTTTTTGTTTGATTTTTGCTATGATCAAATCTTAAAATAGATAGTCATGATAGTTAAAACATTAGTTGATATTCTAAAAAGTCCACTAAACTAGGACAAGAGACCCTTGCAGTCCTGATATTGAACAGTTGATTTATCCCTTTTGGGTGTCCATTTTCTCATCTTTAAATGACTGCACTGTGCAGATAATTTCTAGCATCCCTATTAAAATTTAATGTGAATCTGGAAAATTGATGCATAATTGGAAACAAAGTGGAATGAGATTAAGAAAACACTCAGGTTATAATATTTGAATACTACCTGTGTGTCAGCACAGCAAATGTGATCTGATCTAAGGGTCATGAACAATAACGGTACAATGAGAAAGTCAAAGGCAGGAGGCTCAAGGCATTAAAAAAAAAAAGGTACTTGTGGTTCTTAAATTTGGGTATAATGAGTCAGAACCACAAGGTAATCCTTTCATGACAGACAGGTATGGCCAGAACTTTCCTAGAAAGAAGGGCTGATACAGTGATTTTCATGGTATAATGTTTTTAACTAGTGTCTTAAATGTGGTTTTTAATGTTGTTGAAATAGTAGACTTCCTTCAAAATCTGATAAAATCTAGGCCTACTACTCAGAAAAATGCAAATATGAATGTACACCATATTATATGGAATTTTAGAAGTTACAGACAGCCTCTGAATTAGCAGTCCTAGGGTATAAATGATCTCTAAGTCATCCAGAGGGTTAGTTGACTATTTTCTGGTAGTTTTAATGTTTACAACCTGGTTCATTCATTCATTAAGTTTTTAACAAATGTTTTTTGATCACCAGTAGGTACTAGAATTCCAAAACTGAAACACATAATGTGCCTTTCGGCACTTTAAGGACAAAGGGTAGGAAAGTACAAATTAGGAGCAGTACATATGTAGGGCAAGATTTCTTAGCCTTGCCATTTTAAGCTGAATAATTCTTTATTTTGGGGGCTATCATGTGCATTGTAGGAGGTTTAGCAGCATCTCTGGCCTCTACCTACTAATTGCTAATAGTACCCCCAATCCCAGTTGACATACCCCAAAATGTCTTCAGACATTGCCAAATGGCCTCTTTTGGGGTGAAGGGGAATGAAAACCACTAAGGAAAAGAGCTTCTAAATCTCTTACCAAAACTAGGGAGGGAGACACGCAGGAATAAACATTTGAACAAGGCCTGAAGAATGTTAGACAGGACTGCCTTTCTCCCACTTCTGGTGTCCATGTATAAGGATCTTTAAAAGCACATTCCTGACCTCTCCTTGCCTCTTTATTAATTCTGTTCCAGAGAAAATGAAATGACTGGCCTGATTGGAGAGTTTCCAAAAGATCCCAGGGCTTACTAGTTACTCGTTTCCTCCTCTTGGGATCTGCTGCCTTCAAGGTACACATGACAGTGCATCTGCCTTGATCGCCAGGGAAAGATCTTCCTTGGCCATGGGGGAAGCTTAGTCCTACCCAGTGCTGCTTCAGTAGGATGGTGAGCTGCCTACTCTAGGGTTCTTTATTAGCATCCTTACTATCTTCATAGATTTAAAGCTGTGACCTCCATATTTCAGAGTCTGTGTCTCCCTCTCTCTCTGACCCTCCCCTGCTCATGCTGTCTCTCTCTCTCTCTCCTAGAAATAAAAAACAAAAAAAAAATTTTAAAGCTGTGGCCTCCAATCTCAACTTAAACAGTAAGTAGAGTGCTCTTTTGATCTCCAACCCTGTCATCCTTTATTATATTTTTCAATTTATTCATAACTAATGATGAGGAAGAGGGATATTCTTTGTTGAGGCACGTCAACAACTGCCTCCCCCAGATGATTAGGAGTCATGCAGGTAGGGGTGCCTGGGTGGCTCAGTCGGCTAAACATCCGACTTCGGCTCAGGTCATGATCTCACAGTTCGTGGGTTCGAGCCCCGCGTCAGGCTCTGGGCTGACAGCTAGCTCAGAGCCTGGAGACTGTCTTCGGATTCTTTATGTCCCCTCTCTCTCTCTCTCTGACCCTCCCCTGCTCCCACTGTCTCTATCTCTCTCTCCCAAAAATAAATAAAACATTAAAATTAAAAAAAAAAAGAGTCATGCAGGTAAACTGGGAAAAGATAGTCTAGACAAAGGAAACATCATAAACAAAAACAACAAAGTACAAGATTGTGGTCCACTTAGGAACCTCCAGTTAGTTTTGTAACCAGAATCTGAAGTACAAAACCAGGGAAGATTAGGTGGTGAATTGGACTGGACAGACAGGTAGAAGCCAGGTTAAGAAAGGCCTTCTCACTTGTGGGGATGAGCACTGGGTGTTATATGGAAACCAACTTGACAATAAACTATTTGTAAAAAAAAAAAAAAAAAAAAAAGAAAGAAAGAAAGGCCTTCTATGCCACCCAGAACAATTTATACTTTTTTACGAGGTAATTGTGAGTAGTGTGGAGGATAATCAAAGAGATTATTATGAGACAGGACTATTAGGGTGGCTGCTCTAGAAGTCAGGTCAGGAAAGGATGGGGGCTAAGCAAGGGCAGTACTGATATAGATTGGATCTGCTTTACAATATTTATGTCTGTGCTTTTGGCATGAATTTTAAATTTTGTTCCTACTTGATATTAAGCAAACTCCATTCGCTGTGTTCATTATGAGGCCAGTTTGTGGTGGCAAGTAAGAAGAGGTTTGAGGGTTTTTTTTTTTTTCATTGTCTCACTAGAATGCTCTGAGTTACCAAAGCTTGTGCTAAAGAGAGAATTCATCACTGAAAAGGGTACTGATCTTGAGTATGAGTGACAAAAGAGCCACAGAGTTGCTGACTAAAGAATTGATGAATCACTGTTGGAGGAAGAGTTAGGGGAATGATTCAGTTTGGAGAAGAGAATAATTCATAGAGGTGCCAATTCTACAGACACAAAGAAATAGATCTAAACAATGGCATAAAAGGGGCACCTTGGTGGCTCAGTTAGTTAAGTGTCCCACTTCGGCTCAGGTCATGATCTCAGGGCTTGTGAGTTTGAGCCCCACATGGGGTTCTGTGCTCACAGCTCAGAGCCTGGAGCCTGTTTCAGATCCTATGTCTCCCTCTGTCTCTCTCTGCCCTTTCCTCGCTGGTGCGCGCACTCTCTCTCTCTCAAAAATAAATAAACATTAAAAAAATTAAACAAAGGCCTAAAGGTCTTAGATCGTGTCTTAATCCATTCAAGCTGCTCTACAAAATAACATAGAGTGAGTGGCTTATAAACAACAGAAATTTATTTCTCACAGTTCTGGAAGCTGGAAGTCTGAGATCAGGGTGTCAGCAGCATTGAGTGAGGACCCTCTTCCAGGTTGCAGACTTTGTGTTGTGTCCTTATAAGGCAGAAAGGGGTGAGGGATCTCTCTGGAGTCTCTTTTATTAGGCACTAATCTCATTCATGTGGACACCACTCTCATGATCTAAGCACCTCCCAAAGGCCAGATCTCCCAGTACCAACACCATAGGCATTAGGATTTCAACATATAAATGTTGAAGGGACACAAACATTCAGACCATCATAGATGGGCTGGAATAAAGGTTTTGTTGATGAGAATTAAATATTGGGAGCTCCTGAGAGACTTACGGAATCATGAGGACTTTTTTTTTCTTAAATGGTATATCGTCAAGTTGGTTTCCATATAACACCCAGTGCTGATCCGAACAAGTGCCCTCCTCAATGCCCATCACCCCCCCTTCCACTCCCCCCACTCCCATCAGCCCCATGAGGACTTCTAAGTATAGTATAAGGTGGCATGCATATAAGTTTTATAAAGCATTGATTTTTATTTTGTTTAAAAACAAAAATAAAGAGATTATTTTGAACTTGCAGTATACAAACAATAAAACAGCAAAATACATTCCACTCTGTGATTTTGCTAATACTGTCTTCGATTCATTTACTCAACAAATATTTTTTGAGTTTCAACTATGAAGTTTACATTTAGTAAAATGGGGAATTTTGTAAGAGAAGGAGACTCGGGATATGCATTTCAGGAGCTCCATTTGGATAAGTGAATTTTGAGATGCATGTTAGCATAGAAACTTCTACTACATTACAAAGCATGAAGAGACCAACAGATTATCTAACTCTCCTTTCCCTACCACCCACTTTATACAACCTCCCATTGACCTGTTGGTATAAAACAAAACAAAAAACCTCTTTTATTACCAGTTTTAAAATTCACATGATGATTGTGCTATGCTTTAATTTTGCTTTTTAGTTTTATTTTGTCTAATAAAGTGAAATATGCATTAAAATGCCTGGCACACGGTAGGCGTTGAATAAATATTTGTTGAATGAATGAATGGTAGTGGGGAAGCCACAGGGCAATTACTCTTTCCTGAAAAGACCACACAGGAATGGAAGGAGAGCATGGCAATGTTGTTAGAGTCTAAATAGGAACCACTATATGTCTCAGGCATTTTTAGAAAATCAATGAGTGATGAAGAATCCAGAAATCTTTTATTTCTATAGACCCCAGAGACTTGGACAAAAGCCTTCAAACAACATATTCCGTTAAATAAAGAACTTTTGAAGAGAAAAATACTATGTTTTTTTCCCTTTCTTAATCTTAGCTTTACAACTCAAACCAAGCATAAAGAATTGGCAGTACTTTTTTTTTTTTAGAAAAAATAAAAAACTTTCCTATGATGAAAGAAAACTCAACAGTGTTCCCTGCCAACGAGAGAGTGGTTTTGTAGTGGATGGGAAGAGATATTAATTTGGGAGCTATGCAGCTGTAAATTGATGCTCTGATAATTTAAAATGTAGCCTTTGGGAAGAGCACAAAGGATCCATGTGCAAGACAAACTCATTGGGTGAGATTTGTAATCTATGCATAAAAACCTTTCAGAGCTCTCTTCTGGAAAAAGAGGAGGAATCTCACACAGTAACTCCAGAACTGAGGCAGGATGTGCCATGCGGTTGGATACAAATGTTCGAGAAAGGGAAAAGATTCTACATTCAAAGGAAGAGAAAGACCTCTTCCTGAGTATAAAAGAAATGTTAAAATTTGGTAGGCTTGACACCAGGGATAACTGAAGCAAAGATCCTCATTTCTTTAAACATATTGTGAAATTATCATTTGTATCCTAGCAAAAGAAGAAGCTGAGCTGAAGTGGAGTTCAAATAGTATTGGGAGGCCAGGGAGTAGAGGAGGAATACATGTGAGGAAAGATAAAGGAGGGAGGAAGCTGATTTGGCCAAGGAAAGCCTTCAGACAAAGATATGGTTTTGACACTTACCTGCACAAGGAAAGGGACCTGGGGAAAATGAATTCAGCAGGAAGAGCCTCAGACCATGATAGAAATCCAACAAAGTCTTGGCCAACCCAGCACAGAGCTTCCAAGTGCAGATAACTAGCTAGCAAAGGCTGAGTTAGGCCGAGTGGCCAGACCCTAATAACCTTGCCATGCCCAGTCATTGGCTGAAGATTTCCCTGGCAATATGGCCTCAACTCAAAAGCTGAGGAAAATACTGAAGCGTCTGCAGCTAAAACCTGTTAACTATGTTCTCTGAAGATGAATGGGAAGCTGTTTCTTGAAGGGAGATAGGAGCTCCATGACTATCACACAAAATGTCATGGTCTTAGTGAGTCCACTTCACTATACAAGTGTTGTAATTTAATACACTCTGGTAGTAAATGTGCTGGAAAAAAATGTGCTGGAAACCTAGCAGATATTGTCTAAAATATAATGCATAATGCTTGGTGGAACACATCTTATAAAAAGACCAGATCTCTTAATCACGTTTTTGAAATAGTGCTGCCATACCTATTGAGAGCATTCTAAAATCTCATATCATTAGTTTTCCACAGCTTTGTAAGTTAAAAGCAAACAGACATAACAACAATTGAGATTTTTTAATTCCATTTACAATAGCATCATCAAATATCAAGTAACTAGTAATAAATCTAGCAAAGATACATAAAACTTTTACTTTAGAAATTATAAAACTTTCCTTAGAAAAATTAAGTAACTAAAGAAACGGAGAGACAAACCATACCTGTGGATTAGAATATTTTTGAGATATTCATTCTTCCCAAGTTGGTCTATAATTACAAAGCAATCCCTGAAGACTCTTTTTTAAAAATCAACTATATTGAGGCAAAATTAAGATGCAATAATATGCACACATTTTAAGTATACTCTTCAATAAATTTGAAAAAAGTAGACCCCAATGTATCCACACTACAATAAAGATATAAAACACTTTTATCATTTCCAGAAGTTCCCTCATGCCACTTTACAACCAATCACCCTCTTCACCTGCAGTTCCGGGAAACCACTGATCTGCTCCCCGTTTTCTCTTTCCTAGACATTCATATAAATGCAATAAAATACATACACTATTTTACGTCTTTTTAAATCACAAAATGTGTTTTAAATTTATCCATATTTTTGTGTATCTTAGTAGCTTGCTTCTTTATGTTGCAGATTGCTATTCATACATTCATGAAAATTTGCTTATCCAGTCACCTGTTGATGGATGTTTGGGATTTTCCGGTTAGGGTCTACTGTGAATAAGGCTTCTTTTTAAACATTCATTTAAAAAAAAAAAACATTCATTTTCAACTTTTTGTATAGACCATGGCTTCTCAAACTCAGAACAATTGACTTTAGGTGTGGAAAATCTTTTTGTTGGAGTTTACCTTGTATATTGTAAGGTTTTTAGCAGGATCGCTGGTTTCTACCTACTAGTTGCTTGTGGTATTTCCCAGTTGTAGCAATAAAAAAATGTCTCTAGACATTGCCAGTGTTCCTTGATTCGGGGGCATGGGAATGTTAAGATTCACCATTAGTTGAGAAACTACTGTAAACATTTGTATTCATTGTTCTTCGGTAAACACCTGAGTAGATTGCTGGGTCATAGTATAAACGTATGGTTAACTTTATAAATAACTGAATACAAGTTTTCCAAACATCTTGTTCCATTTTACACTTCCAAGAGCAATGCATGAGAGTCCTTCCTAGTTGCTCCTCAAATTTGCCTATATTTGGTACTGTCAGACATTTTCATTTTAACAATTCTAGTGAGGGTAAAGAGTGTTTTGCTAGATTTTCATGATCACTCATGCATGCTATTGAGCATCTTCTCTTATTCTTTTTATTATATTTGCCTTTTTACTTAAATCATGGTTCATCTTTTGCCCAATTTTTGTTATTGTTCTTTTAATTGTTGTTTTTGTAGGAGTTCTTTGTGTGTTTTGCATATGATTCCTTCATCAGATAAATATGTTGAGATGTTTTTCCAAGACTGTGACTTGTTTATAGACCTTAATGGTGTCTTTTGAGGAGATGAAGTGTTTAACTCATCAATATTTTTTTAAGGTTCATACTTTTGTGTTCTAAACAAAAAAAATCTTTGTTTTTATCTTCCCAAATTTGTATATTCTCCAGTGTTTTCTTAGAGAAAGTTTAGGCTTCCAAGTTTTATATTTTGAACTATGAATGAGCGTGAGTAATTTTGTGAGTAGCAGACGATGGAGGTTGAAGCTCATTTGCATCCTTATGAATCTCTAGTTCACTATTTGTTTAAAAAAAAAAAAAAAAGACTTTCCCCATGGGGCACCTGGATGCCTCAGTCTATTAAGAGTCCAGCTTCGACTCAGGTCATGACTTCACCATTCATGAGTTTGTCTACTCCAGTGTTTCTCAGCCTTTTTATTATCACCGCCCCCTCAATGAGCCTTTCTAGACATTTATTCCTAATTGCCCCTTTCTCCCATGAACTTTTAATATCAGAGATATATTATGTATTAATTTGCATACTTTAGGTATACCTAGGCTTTATATATGAAAAGAATAAGAATATTTTCTTCCAAGAGCCAATTTCCACCTCCTTGTGGTGATTTTACTCCCACTGAGAAAGCATTGTCTATTCTCATACTAATACCACATTGTAGCTTTATAGTCCGTCTTGAAATGAGGTAGTACAAGTCTTACACTTTTGCTCTTTTTCAAATTATATTTGCTATTCTTGTCCTTTGCCTTTATAATTAGTTTTGTAATCAGCCTGTCAATGCCTTTATAAAAAGGCATGGTGAAATTGTTAGTCTCCATGAAGGAGTAACGGGCACTAGATTTACCTTTTCATCTAAACCATGTGGAAGACCCCACAGAACACATGAACTTTTTTTTCTTTTTTCAGACACTAGGCAACAGACAGTAAAGGACTGTGGTCTCCAAGAGAAGGGAAATAAACTGAGCCATATGATCACCTCAGTTTACTGCTTTGAGGCACATTCTAAATTGTAGAATAGGAAGAAGGTTGTCAGAGAGAGCACAGCAGCTTTGTTGAATTGAAGAGCTAGAGATGAGAATTCAGGGACTCTGAGGTTACTGGTACTTTCAGGAAAGAATTCTAGCGGGGAGACAGCTAAACTGAAAAAGCTTCAGAAACCAATAAAGATTTTTCCCTTGGGATTTTCCTGAACACTAAGACCTGCACACAAAGGGTAAAACTCTCTGAGGTCAGGAAAAGAACAACAGAGCCATAAGCCAAACTGCTCAGAATGTACACAGAGCTTGGAATTGTTTGTGTTGGCACTAGCCAAATTGGAGATTCCTCACTAGTAATTGGAACATTTAGTAGAGATCTCAGAACGGTCACCTCTTTTATAGTGGGGCTAAACTATCCAGTAACAGCTACTGTAGACTCACTCTAAAAATTCTTAAAAACAAGTCTCATAAAGCTGAAACTAAAATAAAATGCAACTGATTTAACAATCTATGAGAACTAATTAAACAGTCTCTAAAGGCAACAAAATCCAACACTAAACAACATAACATTCATAGAAACTGGCAAACAAACAAAAATTCTTAGACATGTCAGGAGACCTGCACTTTATACTCTTTACTGTATGTATATCTAAATAAAAAAAAGTAAAAAGATGGAAGACAAAGTTTTTAGTAAAAAGTATTGTTGGAGGAAACATAGAATAATATAGTATATATCAAACTTTTAGAATTACCTATAAGGTTTATATTATTAAAACACAGATTGTTGACACAATGCCTAGAATGCTTGGTTTTGGGGGCCAAAAATGTGGATGTCTAGCAAGTTCCCAGGTGTGGCTACTGTTGCTGCTGCTGCAGCAGCAGCTGCTCCAGAGGACCACTCTTGAGAAACACTGGAATAGTGGTTGGTTTTAGATTCTAGAGTGAGTTAGACCTACTCAGCTATATGCTAACTTTAAGATCTTGGTTGCATTTCTCTCTTTTTAAATACAAGTTAATTAATTTTCTTTCTTTGCTTTTTAGAGGTGAGGTTTTTCCATTATTAAATTATAAATCAACTGGTAGGCACTTGGAAAGTTTACTTTATTTTACTGAAGTATAGTTGACACATGATATTAAATTAGTTTCAGGTATACAACATAGTGATTCAATACATCAATGTAACTACCATCTGTCACCATAAAACCCTAGTATAATACTATTGACTATATTTCCTATGTTTTACCTTTTATCCCTGTGGTTTACTCCTTCCATAACTGGAAGCTGTATCTCCCACTCCTCTTTACCCATTTTTCCCACCCCCACACTCCTCCCCTCTGGCAACCATCAGTTTGTTTTCAGTATTTATGGGTCTGTTTCTCCTTTCTTGTTTGTTTTTTCCTTTTTTTTCATTTTTTAGATTCTACATATGAGTGAAAACGCACGGTATTTGCCTTTCTCAGTCTGATTATTTTGCTTCACATAATACCCTCTAGGTCCATCCATGTTATCACAAAAGGCAAGATCACATCCTTCCTTATGGCTGCATAATATCTTACATTTTCTTTATCCATTCATCCCTGATGGACACAGATTTCTTACATATCTTGGCTATTATAATTAATGATTCAGCAAGCATACCGATACATATATCTTTTTGAATTAGTGTTTTCATCTTCCTTGGGTAAATACATGGTAGTGGAATTATTGGATCATATGTTATTTATATTTTTAATATTTTGAAGAACCTACATATTATTTTTCATAGTGGCTGCAGAAATTTACATTCTCACAAACAGTGCATGAGAGTTCCTTTTTCTCCACATCCTCACCAATACTTGTTATTTCTTGTGTTTTTGATTCTAGTCAGGCTGAGAAGTATAAGGTAATATCTCATTGTAGTTTTTATTTACATTTCACTGATAGTGACACTGAACATCTTTTCATGTGTCCGTTTGCCATCTGTATGTCTTCTATGAAAAAATGTATATTCAGGTCCTCTGCCCATTTTTTTTCTTTAAAAATTTTTTAGTTTATTGTCAAGTTAATTTCCATATAACACCCAGTGCTCATCCCCGCAAGTGCCCTCCTCCATGCCATCTTACTCCTCCCCCCACCCCATCTGACCTCAGTTTGTTCTCAGCATTCAAGAGTCTTTCATGGTTTGCCTCTTTCCCTCTCCCCCACTGTTTTTCCACTTCATCTCCCCCATGGTCCTTCGTTAAGTTCCTCCTAATCCTCCTATACATGCAAACATATGGTATTTGTCCTTCTCTGCCTGACTTATTTCACTCAGCATAACACCCTCAAGGTCCATCCACGTTGCTACACATGGCCAGATTTCATTCTTTCTCATTGCCATGTAGTATTCCATCATATAGATGAACCACATCTTCTTGATCCATTCGTCCGTTGATGGACACTTAGGCTCTTTCCATGTTTTGGCTATTGTTGAGAGTGCTGCTATGAACATTGGGGTACATGTGCCCCTAGGCATCAACACTCCTGTATCCCGTGGGTAAATTCCTAGCAGTGCTATTGCTGGGTCATAGGGGAGTTCTACTGTTAATTCTTTGAGGAACTTCCACACTGTTTTCCAGAGGGGCTGCACCAGTTTACATTCCCATAAACAGTGCCCATTTCTCCACATCCTTACCAGCATCTAGAGGTCTATGATTTGCTCATTTTAGCCACTCTGACTGACGTGAGGTGGTATCTCAGTGTGGTTTTGATCTGCATTTCCCTGATGAGGAGGGATGCTGAGCATCGTTTCATGTGTCTGTTGGCTACCTGGATGTTGTCTTTGGAGAAGTGTCTGTTCATGTCTTCTGCCCTTTTCTTCACTGAATTATTTGTTTTTCGGGTGTGGAGTTTGGTGAGTTCCTTATAGATTTTGGATACTAGCCCTTTATCTGATATGTCATTGCAACTATCTTTTCCCATTCCGTCGGTTGTCTATTAGTTTTATGGATTGTTTCCTTTGCCATGCAGAAGCTTTTAATCTTGATGAGGTCCTAATAGTTGATTTTTGCTCTTGATTCTCTTGCCTTTGGGGATGTGTCAAGTAAGAAATTGCTATGGTGGAGGTCAAGGAGGTTGTTTCCGGCTTTCTCTTCTAGGGTTTGGATGGATTCCTGTCTCACATTCAGGTCCTTTATCCATTTAGAGTTTATTTTTGTGTATGGTGTGAGAAAATGATCTTGTTTCATTCTTCTGCATGTTGCTATCCAGTTCTCCCAGCACCATCTGTTAAAGAGGCTGTCTTTTTTCCATTGGATACTCTTTCCTGCTTTGTCAAAGATTAGTTGGCTGTACACTTTTGGGTCCAAATCTGAGTTCTCTATTCTATTCCATTGGTCTATGTGTCTGGTTTTTTGGGTTTTTTTTTTTTTTTTTTGCCAATACCATACTGTCTTGATGATGACAGCTTTGTAGGAGAGGCTAAAGTCTGGGATGGTGATGCTTCCCGTTTTGGTTTTCTTCTTCAATATTACTTTGGCTATTCGGGGTCTCTTGTGGTTCCATACAAATTTTAGGATAGTTTGTTCTAGTTTTGAGAAGTATACTGGTGCAATTTTGATTGGGAGTGCATTGAATGTGTAGATTGCTTTGGGTAATAATGAAATTTTAACTATATTTATTCTTCCAAAGATATAAGAGATCTGTATGATGAAAACTATAGAAAACTTATGAAGGAAATTGAAGAAGACACAAAGAAATGGAAAAACATTCCTCTGCCCATTTTTTAATTGGATTGTTTGAAGGAATTTTGTGTGTATGTGTTGAGCTGTATAAGTTTATTATATATTTTGTATATTAACCCTTTATAGAATATGTCATTTGCAAATATCTTCTCCCATACAGTGGGTTGTCTTCTCATTTTGGTGATGGTTTCCTTCACTGTGCAAATTCATTGCAGTTTTTGATCTCTCATATCTTTGATTTTGTTTTGTAAAATAGGAGTAATAATGATACCTCATGATTGACGTGAGGATTAAATGAAATAATATACCCAGTAAGTGTGCAACAAAATTTAGCTATTTTATTATTATTAATAGTGTTACATATATTGTTAGATATTATTATTATTATTATCACTAAGAACAAACTAACATTTTCTGTATTTATTCTGTGGCCCTAAATTAGGTGGATTTGTTGGAGTTAAATGTGAAAAGCCTTTTTCTAATCCAAGTTCTTTTTTCTTTTGTTTATGTAACTGTCTTCTAAAATACTCCTTTGGGGCTAAAATTCTCCATATTTGGTTTAAGCCAAAAAGATGAGTTCTTTTTTTCAAGGCAAATGAACAAAATCAGTTAAACCTTGATGAGTTATGGGAAAAGGGGAAAAAGAATACTTGTCATTGCTTTAGAAAAACAACCTCATAGAAGTATCTAAAGATTAGTGTAANACTCTTGAATGATGAGAACAAACTGAGGGCTGATGGGTGTGGGGGGAGGGGGAAGATGGCATGGAGGAGGGCACTTGTGGGGATGAGCACTGGGTATTATATGGAAACCAACTTGACAATAAACTATTTGTAAAAAAAAAAAAAAAAGATTAGTGTAAACAAAACTAAGTTCAGTTTGACATAATGATTCTCAAGGAGAAAATTTAAATTAGCAACATTGGAAAAGTAAAGGGTTTTTAAATCTAGTGTTTTATTTACTCAAATTAATTAAATTTAAGCTTATTAAGGGAAAAATTTGTATTCAGATAGGATACTGGAGATGACAAACAGAAAATTTCCTACAGCAACAATGTGCTATCGAACAATTAGTGGGAAAGCAGCTGTCCAAGAAGAAATCCTTTCCTGTACAAAAGTGTCCAGTAACCAGCTCTATAGCACCTTATTGACTTAACCCTAAAAGGAGTTCTAACATGGCTTTAAAATATAAATTAGCAAACCTTTTGAAGAATAGATGTAAGATATACTTTGGATCATGTATCAACTGTCACACCACAACTGGTAGTTGTGTGTCGTGTGATAGGCATATCATTATTCAGAATACCCCCCTCCTATAGAAATTGATTTCAGACCTGGTCAGGTGATTTATACTGGCCAACATGAAACATGAGTGAAAATGGTATGTGCCATATCTGAGCAAAAGCTTTAAAAGCCATCATGTGGCTCTTTCTCTTCCCTCTGCCACAGACTATGTCATGTCCCAGGTGGGAAATTGTTTTTTTCAGTTGGAGTCCCAGAATGAAGAAAATAATGTGCAGAGTCACAGGTGGCCAGTGACAGATAAATAGTAGAAGCAAGAAATAAACTTTTTTTTGCAAGGTCACTGAGATTTTAAGATTTTTTGTTCTTGCAGTATAACTTAAGCTAAGCCCCCCACCCCCACATAATACATTGTCCCCCCAACACACATATACATTGTGCACCCATCATATATAGTGGTACTCTCTGCAAATTGGGGCTTGTATTGGCCAGCCTTACAGATATATGTGTCAAACTAAAAAAAAGGTTTCTTCTCTCCTCAACAATAACCAACTAGGAAGATGAGAGGCAGGGAAAGGATAGTGATAAGATGCTATTGGTAGGTAGAAAAGACCAGAAATCTGAGTCTACTACTTCCAGATTAACTTTTGGCCATTTTTGAAAGCCTGTGGTCTATTCAGATTTCACTTAGGAACCCCCATGAAAACTTGAATGTCTGTATTTATCTTTGTGGCATCAATAGACCTAACCCAACACAACAAATAGTATATACTTATTTAATTATATTTGGACAAATGAATGACTGATAATAGCACTGACCATAGAAAACAGAGGCATTTTTTTTTCTACCTGAGTTATGATGAATCTATTAAGTTAATACCATGGACATTTTCCTAGAGAAAATATTCTTAGAGACTCTTTGGTTGAGGGGGAGAAACAGGGTGGGAGGGGAATGGTAGGGAAGGATAAAAGAACTGGATGGTATCAGCTAAGCAATTTGGATTAATTCAAATAAAAATAATAGATGACAAAAGAACATAGCAGCTAATAAATAGGTCCTTCCAAAGAGCTTCATAAAGTGTCAGGTTTGTCTGGGAATGTTTCTAACAATAATGCATGTTGCCATACTTTAAAAAGGCTAAAGATAATCTGTAGCAAAAAAGAACACGTCTGAAGGTATTAGGCCTTGTATAATTTTCTTGGGTCACAATTTCAAAGAATTCTGTAGGTCTGTGGAATCCATTAAGTAAATTGTATGAACTCTCTTAAAGTCAAATTGTTTATTAACAATATTTTATAGAAGGTCAGAATTTGAGTATTTTTATTAAATATATTTTTGGCTTTCATTTTTTGAAAAATATAATTTAAATAACCATGGTTTGGGCTCATCAAGCAGTTTAAACTATTTTTGAAAAGTTTTAGGTTCAATAAAGCCCAAGCTGATTTTTGCCAAGCACCTTTTCCTCTCATTTTAAAAACCATATGTATTTTAAGGGAAATTTAACCCATGTGTTTTTAATTCATTTAAATTTAAATAATTGAAACGGTTTTTTTATAAGCTGGTTGATGTCAAAGAAGCTTTTTGAGCCTTTTAAAGAAACTTTTATTCTAAAAACAAGAAGCAATGATTTGCCAAGAATAAATGCATTTCAACACCAAAAGGCTTGTATTCATTTCTAACTGCAAACCTCTGAATCCGAGTCCCTTGTATATCTGGCAGAGGTAGATCATTCCTGTTCTGTAACGTATTGGGGCCTGAACTCCCCAAAATTTGCTAACTTTTCAATGAAATAAATGTATTAAGGCTGTAAAAATAAGAAAAATGGTGATGATTGTTAAAATGTTTTAAGAAATCATTGGTGCTGCAAGAGTCTGTTTGGCCAAATGGAAAGTGTTTTCCTTATCTGTCATACATTTGTTGAGTTTCTTTTATCGATAAAGCACCTGGTGGCAGGAGAGATACTAACATGAACATCTTTGGAGTTCCTTACCCGAAATTAAGAGTACCTCAGAAGTTTGCTTTTTCATCCTTTAAAATAGGGAGAGCCCTAGAAAGTCCAATTGGCTGGTATTCTGGTAGAGAGAGAACTGAGATTTGGGTTTTGGAATTTTTGGAGATGAGGGTAATATTCTCAGGGAATTGGATTAAGAAAGAGAGGGGATAGAGTTTATCAGGCAGATGGTACTGCTTTTTCTTTCTCCCACTTCTGTCTCTCTCTCTAGGGTAGGACCAATTGCTCAGATGACTGACCAAATTACAATGTCCTGTAAGCTGTTATGTAATGAAGTTTAAGAGGCACTTATTTTAAATCTTCAGATATCCTCTCTAAATTTGAAGTTGACTTAAATGTCAGATGAGTAGGTCCCTCACCTTTCTCCACTCTGGTTGTCAGTAGCTTCTTTTCAGGACTATAAATGTGAAAGGCATCCAATTTATGAATCTTTCAGAGGGTAACTAGGATAGCACTTTGCTCTTTGCCTCACTCTCTGGAAGTTTGCTCTGCACAAAAAATAAATTGTTTTGCTGCCCTCCTTTTACAGAGATGGGGAGGAGTGAGAGTTAGGAGAAGGAGATAGGAGAAGCTTTGCTCCAAAATTTGACCTAACTCAATGTAAAGACAAAACTCCTGAAAAAGACTAAACTCCAGGTATATGTCTTCTACTATGTTTTTATGAACCTCAGTGTGTACCTAGAGTAAGATGATTCTTAGGTAGATGCTGCTTAGCAAGACATTGTAATGAGCCTCATTTCTAAGATACATAGAACTTTGCATATTGTCAAAGAAAAACAATTTGCTTATATAAACATATGACTGTGCAGGCTGTGCAGTACACATCCTATGTGTGCTTTGTGTATAAATGAAATGTCCAGGGAGAGATTTCAGACATGTCTGGTTTCATGTATTCATGTGATGGCATAAGTGTTTGATGTAACATCAGTAAACTTAACAAATGTTTACTGAGTACCTACTATGTGCCAACTACTGTAATAAGCACTAAGAAAACAAGGATAAAACAAGTCCCTAGCCAAAAAAAAAAAGTGTTCATATCGAGTTAGACTAAATAGTAAGCAAATGGAATCTCCGTGGAAAATGCTGTGTGGAGATTTGTTAGGATCATGTGAGAGACCAGAGTAGCACATATGTGTATTTTTTAAATTGAAGTATAATTGACACACAATGTTACATTACTTTCATACCTATGTGTATTATCCATGAGTCTTTTGTAGGGGAGGGACAGGGGACAGTTCTCCTAAGAGGCAAGACTTGTTCTATTACCAAGAGAAGCGATGCTGGCAAACAGAATCCATATTCCATTTTGGGGGTTGGGGAATATTTTGCAGAAGAGTTAACATGCTATGAATTATTCCAATAGGTCTTTCTTAATTTTTTCTATTTATTAACTTTTTCTATAGTAGTTTTTGTTTACATGCTTTTTCTTTTTACATTCGATATCATTGATCATCTTACAAATAATTGTAAGAAAATGAAATTTTAAGTATTTTGAGTATCCTTTTCTCAGGAATTAGAGAAAAAAGACCGACATTACTACACCTACCTGCTGTCCCCTGCACTGAGTGGGAGCAGAGCCAAGGCCCTGGAATATGTTGCACAGCATCACACGTGCATGACCAGGGTCCAGTTACATTTGTAATCTGGGAAGCAGAGACATGGGAGAGGAAAAGCAAATCACAGGAGAAACACCATGAGCTCCGTCTGATGTTGTTCTAGAAATCCAAACCTCATGGGGAAATTGAGTCAGAAACCAAGAGAGTTAGGCAATGTCAGAAATTAAGGTTCTAGGTGGTACCAAAGAATTTTCCCACAAAACGTTTTTATCCTCTAAGTGATTTGTGTTGGGCTTTTGGCTCTATTGGGTCATGGTATTCTAAAAGCTGAGTTCAGCCCTTGACACAATTTCAGGCACAATCTTTTTACTGAATGTGAACAGGCCCACAGCATGGTTGCCATATAGCTTCTCACACTATGGCCTCACCTCTTCAAGCCTTCACCTTCTGTAGCCCATGTGATCTCTCTTCCTTTCTCTCTTCCTTGCACACACATGAGATATGTAATAAAAACTGCAATTACTTCTAGGTAATTGGGTCATAATCACTTAACAAGTATTTATTTAGTATTTACTAAGTGCTGGGTCCATTTTAGGTGCTTGGGATGTACTAATGAATAAAATAATCAAGACTACTCTGTCCTTGTAAAGCTTACTTTCTGGTGGTGTTTTTGTACATCTCATGTGAGTGAAAGTATCAGATTTTCCCTTAAAATGATATTTAACTGGGAAGGGGCCCAGTTAATAAAGTATAAAATAAAGTGGGAGAACTGCAAGGAACATGATGTAGACAAGTGGCTTCTCTGAGCAGGAGAGTAGATAGAAAGGGGATAAGTGCAGGGGTAAATTCAACCACTTTGTAGTTTTGTTTGGTGTAAAACCATCTATCTTTTTAGCAAAAATGGGAAAAAATTATTAAACTAGGAAGCATACAAGTAGGCAGATTTAATAAATCAAGCCATTTTCTTTTTCCTCCCAACAAGTATGTTTCTACTTTTCAGGTTTTAACAAAATCTGCCTACTAATCATTTAGTCAGTCAGTCAAAGCCTTATGCACATAGTTTTATGGTAGGGCCCTTCTCAGATAAGAATCCCATTCTTTCTTTTTTCTTACATGGTTTCAAGAGCTGTCTGGCAGTCAGGCTATTGAATTGAATTCAGGGATGCTTTCAGATTAGTGCCATGAAACAGGCAATTTACCATATCTCCACAAGCCACATTACTGCCTCCCAATGAATGATATCTGACAGAAACAGTAGAGTGTCTTATCTAGCATCTAACAAGCATTGCTTTTCCCAGGATGGGCAGAGAAGAGGATGCTGAAGGGAGGCATCACATATAAGTCTTAGTATCACTAAGTAATCACAAAGAGTACATTGTAATAAGTCAGCCCACGACAATCAGTGTGGCTAGAAAACGTATACTATAGCATCTGTCCTTGAAGTGAAATTCCATTTCAAGCGCAAAAAAATAACAAGTCCCATTCTCTGGGAACTCTGAAAAAGGGAGCCCATTTATTCCCGGAGAAGGGGAAGTGGTCTTTGAAACTATGTAGGAGACCAGAATGGATATGTCAGTGGACTTTGTTGCCAAGTCTTGTGGGATCACAGGGCCAGAGTTGCTAGCAAGTATTTACCATGGAGAAAAGTACTTTGTCCTATATTTTACATTCAATTATAGGTGTGATGTTTCAGAAATGCCTGCAAAAGTACTGTAGCAAAAGACCCTACATGGGAACAATTAGCTAGTCAGTTAACACTTCTGCTAGCTGCTGTTTTCTGTTGGACACAGATTGAAGCCTTAGTGTAGGTAAATAATCTCATCCTGAGACAGAAGAAGACTTTTCTAATCCTTAACAGTGTCCTTTGGGACTAATTTTAGAGTTTCATAGAGTCATGGGTATCACTGGGAATCAGCTCCAGATTTCCACAAGATTCTGTATTGTGAAAATTGCTACATCAAATGAACAATGAATTGGTTCACAGCTACTTTGGGGTACATGGGTGGGAAGTGTCACAATGGTTGTTTCCCAATTTACAAACCAGTAGGAATTTTTTTCCTTGAAAAATTGAACACATACGTAGCTATTACCAGTCTGATGTTTAGTTTTTCATTCTACTATTACACTGTTTTGTGTGCTAGCGTCAGTGGAGAATGTTGGGCAGGGTTGACACCATTTTATAAAATGATTATTAAAAGTCAGTATGGGGTAAAAATTCAAAACAAATACTTTTCCTGAAGTTGTAGATTTAACATAAAATTAAATCCACAGTTATTCTACTGTGGCTAGAAGTGGTAATCAAAGATTAAGTGGATTTGCCTCATTGGGGGTCCCCACTTACCACCAAAGCACCTCTAATCTCTGGTTTGAGCCCTATTTCTGTAACATAACTCATTGGTTCTTTCACACTTTCCCCCTTCAACTCTAATAGATTCCTGTGGCTTTTGTGTTATATTTTCATCGTTCTGATCAAATAATTATTCCCATCCCATCTTGCTCATGCTTCTTTGCATCATCTCTTTTGTTGTGCAAGATTTAAACTGCATGCATTCCCTCTCGTCTCCTCCATACTAATCCCGCCCAGGAATCATTCTGTGGATGAATAAAAAGGCGTTGACTGTTCAATATGTTTTCTGTGTATTGTCAGCTGCTTTATAACTGCCTCTCTCCAGTTCTTTGCTGCTAAGAATGTGGAGATGTTCATTTAATCTCTAGGCTTCTGTCATGTCACAATGGAATGGATGCCTGGGATCGGGTGGATGCTTTGAGTAAAACTGAAAGCTGCATCTAACTTATGTCAGCAGCGAAGTGGTACAGAATGTAGAACTACCATCCTCAGAGGATACAGAAAAAGCCTCTTCAGAGTGAAACTATTTTCCCAGAAATATGAAGCTTACTAATTTCTAGTGTCCAAGGATTTATAATCACAATGAATGAGATTGAAGTTTAAGATTTTGTAGTTGTCATTCAAAGAACATTGGAGATCCAAGGTATATTTTCAAAATGCAAGCACAAAGTATGTTCATCCCAGTACTATCTTCTCTGTGAAATGTCCATCGATATCATTTATTTTTTTCTGAGCATGTCTCAGTTTGAAGTCTTAGGAAACATTATTGTGGGGCACCTGGGTGGCTCAGTCAGTTAAAACATCTGACTCTTGGCTTCAGCTCAGGTCATGATATCACAGTTCATGAGTTCAAGCCCCATGTCAAGCTCTGCACTGACAATGTGGAGTCTGCTTAGGATTCTCTCTCTTCCCCCCTCTCTCTCTCAAAAGTAAACAAAGAACCATTAAAAAAAAGAAACATTATTGAAATAGGTAGTCATTATAAGGAGGGAGTTGAACATTATGACAAGGAAAGATACAGCTGCTACCGTGTTTAACATATATTTAGTGTGCATTATATGATCCAATTGTGTTACATGCACACCACACACACACACACACACACACACACACACACACACACACCAAACAATTAAATTACATCCACCAAAACATTAACTGGGGATATCTCTAAGTGCTGGGATTACAGAGGATTCTTATATTATTCTTTACGGTCATCCTTGTTCTCATGTTTTCGCAATGAATGAAAACAATATTATATGGTATAAATTAAACCACAGGCAACTGACCTCATACAGAGGGCCTGGAAGGGGATGGGACTTACATTAGGAAACAAAACAAAAAGTCCATATTACATTGTATGATTTCAAAAGGAGTAACTTATAGGCTTCAAATGATTTACTGGTTCTGAGGGTGAAAACAAGTTCTGGTACATTTCAAATTAGTTTCATTGAGGCTTTCAGTGTGCCCATTTAGTGTTACAATGTATGTTTTGCTTATATCTAACACTATTTGTAGATGGTTTGGGAGGGACGAAACAAAGTTTTTTTTAAGACAGTGTCATCACATTTTTATCCTCATATTTGGAAACAAATAAAATTTTATTGTGCTCTTCTTTTATATACACATGTATGCTCTTCTTTTGAGATGCTTAAATAATGTTTTTCTACTTCCTCTTCTGTCTTTTTGAAAGTTGGATCTTTTTTAAAAAAATGTATTTAGTGTTTTTTGATCTCCCTCCAAAAGCTTTATGACAGCTGAGTTTAAGTGGCTGCTTCAGGCTACAGAAGTCAAAAGATGAAATTAAATCATGCTTCCAAGCTTGGCATACAAAAGCAAGAAAAATTTCATTCATTATGATTAATTAATCCAGAGGCACAGTGGTAGTATTATGATTATGTTGTATCTGGAACTTGGCATATTTTCAACTGACATTTACATGGTAAAGTAAAGAAGGGAATGGTAACTCTGTGCCTGGCAAACTGCTCCAAAATAGACTGGCTGGGGGAAAAAAGAAAATAAAATAACAAACAAGAGATCAAGGAGGAGAAAAGATATATATTACATGTGAGGGGTTGGATCTTTTGAGATTACTCTCACTTGATTATCTCCTGGAAAATCCTGTAATAATGGCATAATGAATGGCTTACAAGTCAGTTACCCTCAATACTGTTTTTAGTATATGACTCAATTTGTCATACATGGTGTTATAGTGAGTTACTCACAATGATAGTGACATATACAAGTGAATAATAAAAAATATTTCAGGAGTGCCTGGATGGCTCATTCAGTTAAGCGTCTTACTCTTGATTTTGATCCCAGGATCATAGGATCTAGTGCTGAGCTGGGCTCTGTGCTGAGTGTGCAGTCTGCTTAAGATTCTCTCTCTTCTCTTCCTCTGCCCTGACCCTCAGGCTCTCTCTCTCTCTTAAACAAAGAAGCAAAAAACCAAAGCATTTCAAAAATAAATGTTAGAGAAGATGCATTGCTAGCAAGAGTTGCTTTCTCAGATCCTTTTATATGGACTCCTTTCCTTTGTTTTAATAAACTTCAAAGTAAGATTACTTGAGATTTGTATTATGGCTAGCAGACAAATGGTGTATCTACTGGACCAGCACCAGCTAAGGAGGGAGACTTCTCAAGGATGAGGTAGATGGAGAAAAACAGGAGAGAAAAAGAAAGGGAGAGAGATAAGGGAAGGAATTAGGAGTGAATCCCATTAGCCACTGCTCTAAGAACACTGGATGAAACAAAACAAAACCCGTGTCATGCAACAATAAATACGTATTTCCCAAGCATCTGTGGGTCAATTCTGCTGGTTTCTGCTGGGTTTGCTCATGCATATGCAAATAAGGGGATAGTTCAGTTGCTCCAGGTTAGTTGATATCCACTGGGCTTCTTTGGTTTAAGATGCAGGTCATCTAGGGGGCTCTGCTCCCCACTTTTTTTGGACCTGCTGACCAGTTGAGGCATACTTTTCTTATGACAAAGACAGAGGCCCAAGAGAGAGCAAGTGCCACTGCACCAACAGCTCCAAGCCTAAATGCCCATGACGTCTATAAACATCTTTGGTCAAAGGAAGTCACATAACCTGCGCATTAGTGGGATGGGGAAATAAGAGACCTCAGAGAGAGAGAGAGAGAAAGAGAGAGAGAGAAGAACTGGGAACAATAATTCCTTCATCACAAGGGGTGAAAACAGAAGTGGGAATGAGCATGAGAGAGACCTGGAAATAAGCAATTTCCTTTAGATCTTCCCCAACTAATCATGTAGCAAATGAGGGAAGGAATGCTGTAATAGTTTCGACCCTTTAAAATGTTGGGATCTTCATTAGAATTTATTTTGAAGGATTCTTGCTAATAAGGTGGTAGTTTCTGGGGAACACATTCTGTTGTGGGTTACAATCCCACATTGGCAGGAACTTTACAGAATGTTGGCATGAAGTCTTTTTCTGAGCAGTGTGGGAGAAAGTTTCTTTTCTGGGGGCCTGTGACTTTACATTTGTCATTAATTTTGAATGACGTTGTCATCATGACAGCTCATGGGCCTTACAGATGGCAAACATCAGATAAGGCAGGTAGGTGTTAAGTCAGGTTGTTCTCTGAAAGGTACTGTTCATAAGTTCTATATATGGATGAGGATCCAAAATATACTTCATATATAAGAAAGCCAGTTAAAGACAAAGAACACTTTAATTATCAAGGCACATATTGGAACAGTTCCAAAAAAGCGGCCTCTATATCTGGTTATAGATCCATTTGTGTAACATTATATAGAGGAAACCCTTTATACTCCTTGAGGACTCTCGTTTTCTATACCTGTAAAATGAGATATTTATTTATTTATTTTTCTTAAATAGTTTATTGTCAAGTTGGTTTCCATATTAAAACCCAGTGCTCATCCCAACAAGTGCACTCCTCCATGCCCATCACCCCCCTTCCCCTCTCCCGCACCCCCATCAGCCCTCAGTTTGTTCTCAGCATTCAAGAGTCTCTCATGGTTTGCCTCCCTCACTCTCCCCAACTATTTTTCCCCTTCTCCTCTCCCATGGTCCTCCATTAAGTTCCTCCTGATCCACCTATATGTGCAAACATATGGTATTTGTCCTTCTCTGCCTGACTTATTTCCCTCAGCATAACACCCTCAAGGTCCATCCATGTTGCTACACATGGCCAGATTTCATTCTTTCTCATTGCCATATAGTATTCCATTGTATAGATGAACCACATCTTCTTGATCCATTTGTCAGTTGATGGAAACTTAGGGCTCTTTGCATGTTTTGGCTATTGTTGAGAGTGCTGCTATGAACATTGGGGTCCATGTGCCCCTATGCATCAGTACTCCTGTATCCTATGGGTAAATTCCTAGCAGTGCTATTGCTGGGTCATGAGGAGTTCTATTGCTAATTTTTTGAGGAACCTCCACAACAGAGGTTTTGAAACCCTCTGTTTCACAGAGGGGCTGCACCTGTTTACATTCCCACCAACAGTGTAGGAGGGTGCCCATTTCTCCACATCCTCACCAGCATCTATAGTCTCCTGATTTGTTCATTTTCGCCACTCTGACTGGTGTGAGGTGGTATCTCAGTGTGGTTTTTATCTGCATTTCCCTTATGAGGAGGGATGCTGAGCATCGTTTCATGTGTCTGTTGGCCATCTGGATGTTCTGTTTGGAGAAGTGTCTGTTCATATCTTCTGCCCATTTTTTCACTGGATTATTTGTTTTTCGGGTGTGGAGTTTGGTGAGTTCCTTATAGATTTTGGATACTAGCCCTTTATCTGATATATCATTTGCAACTATCTTTTCCCATTCCGTCAGTTGCCTATTAGTTTTATTGATTGTTTCCTTTGCCGTGCAGAAGCTTTTTATCTTGATTAGGTCCCAATAGTTTAAAATGAGATATTTAAGTGTGGCAAAACTCACCTGTATAACTGGAACACTTATACTGAAATAACCAAGTGTGTAATTTTGATGAAACTAAATGTGTTCTACTTTCAGTGTTTTGCAAAAGCTTTCTGGCATAAGCATATATTTGAACAAATGGGTAACTTCTAGGCAATGCCAGGATCAGACATTGGAACACTGGAATAGATAACTGATATCTTTTGTCTGCCCAACACTCTTTTCTTCAGATGTCCACTCCTTCTCTATTGTAGGAGATTTCGAGGGAATTGTCAGTCAAGAGACACTGCCCTCCTACTACTACCACTATTTGACCATAACTAAAGCAATGAGACTCTATCTCCTGATAATGTGTATCTTAAGGGGTGATACCCAGGGATGGAATCCTGTGAACAAGCATAAAGCCCATGGAGCTGAGCCATCCAATGGCAGGGTACTAAAGAGAGAGAAGGAGTGTTCTTAAGTTCCATAACCTAGATCTTCAGAGTTTCCCTCATTTTGACCTTTTCCAAGACTAGAAGTTTTTTTCCTTGGCTATATAACCACTCTCTTTCTAATAAATTGCTTTTGTTTTTGTTATGTTATGTTAGCCAGAGTCCATTTTTTTAAAGTTTATTTTATCCATCTTGAGAGAAAGCGAGCTAGGAAGCGTAGAGAGCAGGAAAGAGAATCCCAAGCAGGCTCCCCACTATCAGCATGGAGCCTGATGTGGGGCTCAAACTCACAAACTTCTAGAGCATGACCTGAGCCAAAATCAAGAGTTGTATGCTTAACGAGCTGAGCCATCCAGACATCCCCAGTGTCAATTTTTGTTGCTTACAATGAAACAAACCATGCTTGATAATATGGATGGAATCAGTTGGCCTCCATTCCACTTTCATTCTAATTGGAGAGGATTTAAAGCCAATACACTCATTTCTCATACTCCCTTATTGCTAGAGTTCTGGATGTAATTCCAGTTCCATCAGTTCAGTGCATTAGTATAACATTTAGAAATCTGAAGTGAGAGAGGCCACTTTCCTATTCCCTTGTGTCTGTCCTTGTTGATAAATATGGTTGCAAAAATCTGAGATTTCTCTGCAGCAGTGTCCCACTGTCTGCTCTCTAGCTTCCTGAGGAAGCTAGATGAGAAGTTAGGCTGGTGACAACAGCAGCAGTGGCTTGCTCTGACCTCTTAATCCCTGCATTGTAACTTCTTGGGTACCCAAGATTCGTGGTAGCAGTGGCAGCAGAGTGGTAGCATATTTTTAATTTAGGCTTGCCTTCAATGGTGCCTCATTGGTAGTAGCTGGTGGTGGGTCAGTTCTTTATTATTCTGCCATCATTTCTAGAGACACATATCATTTCTAGTGACAAAACATCATTTCTAGAGTCCGATCCTTCCACGCTTCTAATGATTTTATAAGAACTCATTTTCTGTATTAAATTCTTCCTGCTTATAAATATCTAAAGTGGCCTTTCTTTCCTGTGCTGAATCTTGACTAATATAGAATCCTAAGTGATATAAATACATAAATGAACTAGAAAAGGATCACATGAGCATTGGGTAGGAATTGGGTAGGAATATGTAAATTAAGCTAATGTACTACAAGGATGGTCAAATTAATTTTGTACTTGAATTTTCTATTTCATCATCAACAGTTATATACTTATGTCATCAAGAATACAGGAGCTATAACATTTGTTAAGATATAAATAAACGTTGAGTTATAAGAATTCAAATTTTGCAAAGTAATTAAGGGCATTTCCTTATAATAATTTTGTCTAATATTAATATAGTTCCAGCAGAGAGTTTTTTAATTGAAAAGTTGATTCTGAAACACATTTGGAAGAACGAAGAACCAAGATACTTCTGAAGAACTAGTAGAACAAGGTGAAGGGACTTGCCTTACCAGATACAAATGTATTCCAGAGCAATAACTAAGAAGGTAAAGTGGTATTGTTACTTTGTGAAAGCTGACAGAACAGAATGAAATATCTAGGAAGAGACTCACACAATATGGAAACTTCATATGTAACAGGGCTGGCAGTGAGGATCAATGGAAAGAGTGGACTAGTCACTCCAGTATTCTGAGAAAACTAGCTACAGGAAGAAAAAAGCCTCTTTCTCTCTCTTTCTCTCCACACACACATGCACACAAACACACACACACACACACACACACACACAAACTTCAAAATGGTTTGATGATTTATCTATGAATAGCAAAATATCAAAATTTTAAAAATTTGAGAAGAATATAGAATAGCTTTAAGACTTCTGGGTAGGGGCACCTGGGTGGCTCAGTTGGTTAAGCGTCTGACATCGGCTTAGGTCATGATCTCATGGTTCCTGAGTTTGAACCGTGGTTCAGGCTCTGACAGCTCAGAGCCTGGAGCCTGCTGCAGACTCTGCGTCTCCCTCTCTCTCTCTTTGCCCCTCCCCCACTCATGCTCTGTGTCTGTGTCTGTCTCTCTCTTTTAAGAATAAACATTAAAAAATAAAAATTAAGAAATTAAAAAAGAAAGACTTCTAGGTAAGGCTGAGTAGAGAAGATGAGATACAAACATTAAAAACCATGAAACAAAAGATTTGCCTTGTCTTTGACTGCATTTAGCTCCTGAAAGACACAGAAATCTAGTCAGAATAAAGTCAGATACTCAGATATTGGTCCTTCCTGATACTCCACACTTGGCAGCAGAATCACATCCAAGTGACTGGGACATAACAGGAACACAGAGTTAGGGACTAAGAGAAGGTGTTGTGTAGACCAGGCATGCAGGGGATGGCCAGGTAAGAGCCACATAAGGAAGACTTATTACCATTCCAGAAAAAGTTAATATGTATGGGACAGATAAAATTCAACAAAGACACTCATATCAGATCTCATTGTAATGTCTTGTTAGTTTTATTTTCTATCATATGATCCATAAAAATAGGGATTTGTGGCTTTATTTATTATAAATTCTGTTCATTGAAAACCCTTGTAGAACATATGGCATCTCTAGTTCCCATAAATATGAGGATTTTAGATCACTAAGATAATAACTGATATTTTTAATCACTGGGTGTCTATCATATTTCAATAAAATGTAAGATGTCTTAAAATGTAATAGAGTTAGCAAAATGCTCTATTGACATTTTAAGGGCTGAGGGGACAAACTGGTGAAAAATCCCTTCCTTGGAATGAAAGGGTTGAAGGTAAGATGGAGAGTGAAATCATAAGGTAAGGACACAAGTGGAGAAACAAAAATGGGCAAGGTCTCACCTAGAATTCGTAGATGAGAATAACAAAAACAAAGTACTTGAAATGGAAAACAATTTTTTACTTTTTATACTAATGCAAAAATTCTTCCAGATGTAAAGAGACTGTTTTAATAAAATGGAAGTCTATCCATAATAACAACTGAGAAACAGGCTTGTGTTAAAAAAAAAAAAAAAACACTGTGTTTCTTAAAACTTTGTAAACAAAATCTCCCATAGTTAATATCTTTGAACAAGGACAGGGATTTTACTTTGGATTTTAATATTTTTTTAGGTTGAGAAACAGCTTTCCTTCTGAAAGATTTCTTGGTATGTTAGATAAAATACAAATAGATGGGAATAATGTCTAAAAAAGGACGTAACTAATAACCTTAGCCCAAACATGTAAAAGCATATAGGTCTCAAAATCAGTAGACATGAATTCAAATAATTAGTCTTGAAAACTTAGGCAAATTCCCAGCTTTATTTTTTTTTTAATTTTCTTGTCTGTAGTATGAGAATATTGTACAAAATGATATAAAAAGCAAAAGTCAAAATCCAGAAGGGCAGGCCTTCTGCACCAGGAAAGTTCCAGACTGAGTGTAACAGGAAGCCAGAGAAGAAAATTTAACAAGAGCACAACAGAGCTTCTTAAGAGAAACTGGGTATTTAGCAAGCTGATAAGGCAGATGGCACCCAAGACAGGAAAACCTTAACTAAAATTAATGGAGGCTGAATTCCCTGAAGGGGCTGAAACTCCAGGTTGCAGAATAGGGGGTCTAAAAACAAGGCTGCTTTTGCTGATAAATACACGTACTGCCAAGTGTGGAACCAATGATCCTTAAAGCACCCTTGTCTGACATTAGAGCTTGGGATTAGGAGAGCGTGATCTAAGCGGTGGGGCCAAGAGACTCTGAAGGAAGGTGACAGCAGAAGCTGGAGAACTAGGAACCTAAATAGCATGTGGCTTTTAAGACGTTAAGTTTCTCACAGAAGAATGAAGATTTCATTAGCACTTTTGTAGAGCCAGAAAACATAGTCCTAGATAGGCTGTATGGCTGTCAGCCCAGAAACTTCACTGTAAATCATTTGGAAAATCATGTTTGTCAACAAAAAATTAAAATGCCTTTAATGGTAGTTGCTTAAATGTCTCTTGGTGTTTTCACCACAGCCTCTTTTCCTGGGGAGAAAATTTCAAATTTGTCATTATTATCCTCTTTTAGAAATGGCTCAGGGCAGTTGTTGTATGAAACATAAACCAAAATACAATAATCAACTTCTGAATGGGATGCCAGTGTCATATATGGAAGCAGCATGTAAACCACGAAGGGAGGAGTGTAGCAGCAGATTTGTCAGGTTGCCAATACAAGACAATGTCGAAATTTCCATAACTAGATCTGCCTTTAGAATATTTTATGTTTTCCAAATCGGACCTGGGGTTTTCTGGAATGAAGAATAGTAACACCCTAAGCAGCAAAGTCTTAATCAGTACTACTCTGAAATTTGTAACGGAAAATTAATCAAGTCACCCTGTTGAGGTTAAGAACATGATTATGTGATAATGTTGCTCATTTCACACATGGAAAAATCCCAGGGCAGTTAGGGGGCCTATTAAGCCATTTGTATTTTTAAATCATTTATTCAGATTCAACTTTTCTGGTTTTGTTTTATAAGCTGTTGCTTTCTATGCATGTTAATCTCTATATCTCTCTACCTGATTTTCAATACAATATAGTGTCACAGAGAAAATGTTGGATTATGGCTGATTTTTACCACATACTTTCTGAGAACCACTGAATCAGGTATCTAAATTTTCTGAGTTTCTCCGGTCTGCAAGGACACTCATACCCACTTCACCATCTGGTCGTAAGGAATAGCCTGAGGGAAGGCCTGGCATTCAGCAAATGTTAGTTTCCTTTCTTGGTCTACAACGGACTCCACCCTATTCCCACATTTCCTACTATTTCTAAACCTACAACTCTCACTCCAGAAAGGCCAGTCTCCTTAATGTTCCTGCCATGCTACTTCTCACGTCCCACTTTTGGTTATTTTGTGGCTCTGTTCTCTTTATCTAATTTCTTCTCATCTTTCAGGTCTATAAGGCAATCATGTCTACACGTAAGTATCAAGAAAATGGAAATGAATCATGTTATTTTATTTTTTCTACCTCTAACATTTTTTCTTAGCCACCTATTTGTGTAGACAGTCATTCCTTAACTTGTGAATATCATAGGACATGCATGAAATAGATTTACTGAAGTTCATCTGTATGACATTTACAATTGTACAAATATTTATTGCTTGGCTACTATAAAGAGGATATGAAGTTGAGGGAAAAATTAGTCTCTTCCTTTGTAGGCCCATGATTCCCTAGGGAAGAAATTTGAGTGATGCTGCATGTTTTATTTTTTACTCAGCTAAGGTAGTTACTATGAATTATCCTGTGTCTTTATATTTGGTGAAATTCAGGCCATAGCCTTTTGCTTATATTTTCTAGATAGTAAAAGGAGATTGTATAGCCAACATTTAAAATAATATATTTTGATTTTTAAACCAGATGCTATAATTTTTATCTAGGTCATCTAAAATTTATATTGAGTAAAAAGTAGACAATTTCTTTTAAATTTGCCAACAGATTATGGCTTGGTAAATGATTTGTCACTTAAGCCCATTAAACAAAGGGCTTAGTGGTAAGGTGATGAAATCAGAATGCATTCTTAAGAGTTAAATTTATCAATCAAATAAAGAATATGTTTTAAGTACTAGAATACATGTCAATCCATGTGATTCTTTGCCTTCTGTCAGTGAGAAGTAAATCTGGTTAACTATATTTAAATGTATTTTGTCAACTGTGTTCGCATAATTTATACTTGAACTCAAAGTTGCCACCCTGATTTATTAGTTCTAGGCAGGAGGCTCATCTGTCTTCTTCTAGAATATTCTCTATGTGCACTATTAATGTCTCCTCACAGACTAAAACTTTTTCTTATGTTCACTAAGAAGACATTATTTCTTGGAAAATAAAAAAGGAGGAGCCCCTTGGTGGCTCAGTTTTTTAAGCATCAGACTCTTGGGGCATCTGGGTGGCTCAGTCAGATAAGTGTCCAACTTCAGCTCAGGTCATCATCTCCTGGTTGGTGAGTTCACGCCCCTCGTCTGGCTCTGTGCTGACAGCTCAGAGCCTGAAGCCTGCTTCGGATTCTGTGTCTCCCTCTCTCTCTCTGCCCCTCCCCCATCTGTACTCTGTCTCTCAAAAATAAATAAAACATTAAAAAAAATTTTAAGCATATGACTCTTGATTTCAACTTGGGTCACAATCTCATAGTCGAGAGATCCAGCCCCTCATTAGCCTCCAAGCTGAGTGTGGAACCTGCTTAAGACTCTCCCTCCCTCTCCCTCTGCCCCTTCCTCTATGTATTCTCTCTCTCCCTCTCTCTTAAAAAAGAAAAGGAAAAAGAAAAAAGGAAGCAATGGCATAGTTCCAGACAAGACAAGATTTAGTTTGGGATGTAGTGGTAGGGTGGTAGGGAATTTTTACTGATTTCTTCTGGGTAGAAGAAGGTATGCTCTCCTTGTGTTAGAAAAGTTACATGGAGTTTATGATCTTTAGCCCTTTGAGCAGCTCCTCTATCTGAGAACCTGCTGAGCATGATTACAGATCACGAGTTGGGCCTGGGTTTTCCCAAGCTGGCTGGAGAGACAGCTTGTCTAGGCTCCCAGTGAACAGCCACAGCCACAGAGAATGTGTGTTTACCCAGACCTTTTCCATGGTTTACTTCTGAAAATTAGTTCAACCACATGAGAATCTAGTTAGACTCTTGGAATTATAATCTTTGACTGGCACATAACCCAAACATTTTTTTATAGGATTTGGAAAGCATATTGAAGCTTAAAAAATAAGGAAAGAATAATAGGAGTTTAGTCTAAACTTCTTTCAGGTCTACCTGAAATCCACCTTTTAAAGTATCGGTTCCTATCACTAAATCATCTAATTTTACTAGATGTAATTTTGAGGCAGAATTTTAGTTAGACACGGTGACAGATAATTTGTCAGTCCTCATACAATTTGGAAGGTAAAGGCATGTGCAAAGTTCCCCTATTAAGCCAGACATATTCCACCCAGTTGTTTAGAAGGATAGATTTTTGTAGTATAAGCTCAATTTTATAGTATATACCGGTGATATTTCCTACATGAACCAAGGTCAGTCCTATCGCTGATAAAATGAAATATAAATTTGATAGATAAATTCTTATCTGTAGGAATCTTCAAGCTATTATGTCTGCATTTCTGAGTGCAATTAAGACTGTTGCTTTACTTGAAAACACATTGCTTTTCTTGTTAAGAATAAACCATACTTACCAATAGAAAGAAAAAGCCTATCCATAGTAGAAAGCTAGCAAAAAACTTGCTATGCAATGAAGAACTTGCCTTTTCTAGTTCTAACATTCAGTAGCTGAAAGCAGATCATTGCCATAAAGAAGTATTTACCAATTTTAAAAGGTCTTGGCCCATCATAGCTAGTGTTAGATTTGGAATATAGCTTTTGTTGCCAAGGTGACAAACACTTATAAATATAACACATCTTCTAATGTGCTTTTAACTTGGTATTTTTATGGCTTTTAAATCAGATACCATTAGCAAATATATTAGGTAATTTAGCTGAAAGACCATTTTCCTCTAACACTTTTTGTTACATTTCCCCAGGTATTTCAGTAAATGTCTGTTGTGACATTCTACTCCTGCTAGGCTTCCAACGTAAGGGGATACATAAAGTACATCTGGTAAAGATTAACATATATTACCTTGCCTTTTTTGTATTGATCACCGAAAAATGTATAAAAGAGAGTTAAATTTATAGTCTCCTTGAAGAGCAATCATTGTTCCTATTGTTATTTTGGGGTCTGTACCCCCTCCCCCAAATAACAATCTGGCTTTAAGATTCAATACACAGAGGAGAGGGTTTTGGGACAGCATAATAGCTATATATTAACACTCCCCCAAACCTCCACACCTAAAATGCTTTCCCTTAGATATCAAAAAAGAGGGGGGCTATGGGGAAAATAATTACAATAGACCATCTGGAGCCCTAGTATTTCCATGAGTCTCAGTATATTGTTCCAAACAATAAATCCAACAGCCCAGGCAGGGAAGGAATTCGCTCTAAATGTATTCACTGGATTTTTAAAAAGAAGGCTTGTGAGGTGGACATGTTTGTCACAGCAAAGATAAAATCAGATGAGACATATTTAGTTTAAGCCCAAATTTGCATTTATTGTTACCTTGTCAGAAATTTTCCTTAGAAGATTGTCCATTAATTCATTCATTCTTTTTTCTTTCATTGATTTCGTCAACAGACATTTAAGAAACATCAACCATGTTCCAAGCACTGGAGATATAGAGATGAGCAAGTCCTGGCCTTCAATAATATATTATTAGAGAAAAGGTAGGCCAAAAAAAACGAAGTATTATACCACACTGTTAAGTGCTAAAGTAGAGACTGCACACAAAGAAGGGGTCAGAGATAAGTCCCCAAAGAGAAAAGGCACTTTGCAAATTGGTTTGAGAAAATCAAGATGGAAAGAAGAATATATATTTTACTTAAACAGCAAAACTCTTGACATGTAATGTTTTGTATAGTAAGTCTAACATTGCTATTTCCTTACTGTGTGATCCTGAATGCCTCTCTGTGCCTCAGTTTTACTCCTGCTATGTAATATAGATAATTATCCTTGCCACCCGCATAGCTTATAGAAGACTGTTGATAAAAATAATGGGATAGGGTGGTGTAGCTATTTGAATTCTTAGGAAAAGAAAGATGATGTGTAAACACACAGCATCCTTATTATTCCAAGCGGTAGCATTTTGGATAATTACTGTATAATGCTACATCTTTGTGTGTGTGTGTGTGTGTGTGTGTGTGTGTGTGTATGTGTGTGTGCATGTGTGTGTGGTTTGTTTCTTTATAGAAAAATAAGTGCTAATGTTGAGTTTCTCTAATAACTTTGGAAGCAATTCTAATCCAGCAGAAAAAACATACTAATCTTTAGAGTAAGTTAAATCCCTTTGTATTTGACTAGATTTTGTTATTTACCAAGGTCTTAGGCAGTTTTACCACAGTTATGAAAAGCAGTGCCCAACAAGCCCAGCTGTCTCTGCCAGTGCCTGAAATACACTATTGCAGACAGGCCAGAAGCTTCTTTACAACAAACAGCTCTGAGCATGTGCGTGTGCGCGCTAGTACGCATGCGCTTGTGTCGTGTGCGCTCCTCAGCCTTGGGTTTGCCAAAAAACAAAAAGAGCTGAGAACGAGCTGAGACTGGCTAACATACCTGAAGCAGCTGTTACACCGTGGCGCCTGGATTCTTCTCTCAGGCTCCGGACTGGCTCCCCTCCCCCTCCCGGCCCTCTTCTCTTCCTCTTCCTCCTCCTCCTTTTAATAGTCTTCTAACTTTGTCTCTGTCTTTCTTCCTTCGCCTTGTGACTTGGTGGGTGATTCCCATGGCTTGACACTGTGCCCTAGTCCTCCTGCTGCCAGACATTCCAGGACTTTCTGACTGGTGGAAGAACTCATGCTGGTCAGGGCATGAAGTCTCAAGAGAAAAATGACCTTTAGCACTCATCTGTTTCATCTTTCCTTTTGCCCATTCAGTCCCTTGCTCTCTCTTTCTCCCCACCTCTGTGGAGTTCTCACCTTGATTTTTGTGGAGATTAGCCATGAATTGCATAGCAACCAGGGAAAGTGACAGTTCAAGGCAGACCTGCTCTTGGGCCCTGAAACTTGCTTCCAGCTATCTCAACAAGGTACTATCTATCGACTTGATATGGGATTTGCCAAGGCAGTCCAGTCATTCATTAGTAAAAGTGGCAGCCTGTATGATTCCCCCCTTTCCCCCTAGAAGTAGTGCTGCTCAGAAAGCTTCCTCTAGGTGATACCAAAGAGCAATGAGGTTATATAATAGAGAGCAAAACAGATGCAAAGATTAAAAATATATATACAAGAAATTTTACTTTTCAGTTTAATCTGGCCTCTCATGGTTTGAGGTAGTTTTGCATAGGCTGCCACTGAAATTGAACAGAACTAACATAGCCAGTCAGAGTGAATAAGGAAAAATGCCAATGCTAAACCAGCATGGGAAAAGCAAAGAACCCTAAACCCCTAGAGGCCCCAAGACCTTTGACAAGAGTAAAAGGTATGTATCACCAATGGAAAGGCCAATGATATTAATCCTAAGAGATGGTCTCTGGTTACATTTCATGGACTTGGGACCCACTGACAGAAAAGAGCAATTACTTATAGTCATATTTTTTTTAATTTGACAAAGATCCCCATCATGGTGGATTAGGTACATTTAATATCTCAATTAATAAGCCTTCTACAATGGTAACATGTCAACTTTGGTTCAAGCAATCCATTCCAGTTGATAGTCATCCAGGAAATGTCTTTCATGCCCACATATTAAATTTAATCTGCCACCCCTGTTTTATAAGACTTTGTATTCATCTGCTGAAGAAAAGATGCTTATTTTATCATCCCAACTTAACAGCTTGCTTAGCAAAGCTGATAGGTAGGAGTTTAGAAGATATTCATTGAATGCCTATTTTGTATATTCACAAAAGAGATAGATTTAAGGGAGTTACCCAAAAGCAATGTTTTTTTGTCCCACAGTTATCCTGTTGGTCTTCCTTTCATTCAGCAGATTTATCTGTCATGAAGAATTTAAGTTTCATATTTTCCTCTGTCAGTTTTGAAAAGGCCTGTCAGCTGGGGCTTACACTACAGTTTGCCAAAAGGCCTATAGTGCACAATGACAATACAATCTTATACTTGTGCTCCCAGTCCCCAGATAATCCTCCACTTTCCTTCTCTGAAGCCCAGTTATGATCAGGCTTAAGTTGCATATTCCATTTTTAGCCAGATTTTGCTGATAAATGCTATCAGCAAGGCTGAAATGAAATACAGCAGGCTTAGCTCTTATTACCAGTGTAGAACATGCCTTGGGAGTTGTGTGTGTGATACTGAGACAGTAGTTGTATAAAACTATTTAATTCACATAAACTCAATAAAGGAATGTTAATGGTATTGGCTTTTTATCGGTTGAATGTTCCAATGTCCTTTACTCATGTACTCGAAAATATAGACCTTTGATTAACATTCTAGGAAATGTGCCAGAGATACCAGGACATTTCCTGGATTGTTTCCAGTGGGAATGTAATTTTGAGAGACAACTGTGCAAAGTCTTAACATTATTTGTTGAAACCCTCAAACATAAGACAGTTTGTTTTTGCTATTTTTATTCTGAATTCACATATATCCCTAGTCTAAGAAGGATTTTCATTTCCCACATGCATACAGAAGCTACTACAGTCTCATTAAATTGAAACCATATACATAGTTGGAGGTCTGTAAACCATTTTTTAGTAACCCACTGGGTCCGCAGCTAAAGGCAAAAGACTGGTTGGCACTTTAGAAAAATATATCATTGCCTTAGCCAAGAAGAGGGAAGGGTTAATCATTATTCCTAGAACTCTGGAGTGGAACAAAAGCTTGCAGCCTGACACCAAAATAACATTACAATGAGAAGTGAAATTGCTTCTAAGGCTAAATTGCTTCATTTGAAAATTGTAGTGATACTGAGAACAATTATGTCACTTAAACTTTCACAGTTTTGTTTTTATAAATCAGTTATAAAACTATCATGTGGTTTAAATGCAATTATTTAATAAGGACATTTGTAATTGTCCAACATAATCAATTATGCTTCAATCAGGTTCTTCTCTGTGACTGTATTTTTGTTCATGTCTGAGTCATTCTTATGCTAATACATACTTTTTGAAAAAGCCAAATAAAATCATTGTTTTCCAGAAAAGTTTTTTCACTTCTCTGATGGCAAAGCATTTCCCCTTCTGCAAACTGAGTCTCAGAATTCTTTTTTTCCCTTGACTTAGAAACTAAACACCTACTCAAAACTTGAGAAGAAAAAACAGTGCTAAATAATAGAGTGAAAGTTTGTTCTTCAAGAGTCACGATAGTGTTGTCACGTATGTTTTCTGAACTGAGACAGGGGCCAGAGCAGGGGGAACATGGAGTGGTGCATGTGAGTTACCCAGCAGGAACCATTACAATGTTGGTAACACAAGCTGTAGATCGTGACTTTGATTTTCTAAAGAGGCAAGATCAATCATGGACTGAGTCTGGGTGCCTGGGTGGCTCAGTCGGTTTAGCATCCAACTTCGGCTCAGGTCATGACCTTACAGTTCATGGGTTCAAGCCCCGCATCAGGCTCTGTGCTGGCAGCTCAGAGCCCAGAGCCTGCTTCGGATCCTGTGTCTCCCTCTCTCTCTCTCTGCCCCTCCCCTGCTCACGCTCCATCTGTCTCTCAAAAATAAACAAACATTAAAAAATTTTTAAAAAATCATGGACTGAATCTAGGCGCCCAGAGGCTATAGGATTTTTGTTGCTGTATTGTGCAATTTGTGAGCTATTTGGTCCACTTTCGATTGCCTAGAGAACTATGTTTTCCTTCTAAATTTCAACTGAAGTCTCTGTTAATGCCTTCTCCCTGTGTTTTGCCTGGTTCATCCTGATCTCTGGCCACTGGCTTGACCAAGAGAATTTTCATGGAACCAGGCCTTTCTTCCTCTCCATTCTTTTTCTTTTCTGTAGAAAGAGTCTCCCTTACCTTGGTTCCTCTTTTACATTTCCTGTTTCTCTAAAGATTTGCACCACTTCATGGAGGATATCAACCCGTTTCACTCACTCTGTTATACATTCTGCCTTAAAAGCAAATGCTTCTATATAAGAGCATTTTCTCATTTCAGATCACTCTTCAGGAGAATAATTGAGTCCTGACAGTGAGTACAAGATGTTCAGCTTCAGTGTCATAGATTCAGCAGAAACTGGAGCAGGGATCCCAACAAAGGCTTTTCCGTGCAGAAGCCTGTGACTTTGTTTTGAAAGCCAATATGATAGTATCACTTTCCAGCTTAAAACCAGCCCATGGTGTTCCCTCACCTTAGGGTAAAAGCCCAAAAGTTGTGTGTACTCTGTCCCATATTGTTCTTGAGTTTTTCTCAAGCCTTATTTCCCTTCACTCTTTCTTCCAGCCAAAAAAGCCTTTTCTCTAAAATGGCCACTTTCTTTTTCAGCCCAAGACTTATACACTTATGATGATCTGCTTATGATGTTTTCCCACATCTACCTCAACCCAAATTGCATATTCCTTCCTAGGTTAATTCTTACTCATTCTATTTTCCCCTTTCAGACCAAATACAGGCTTCAAGAAAACCAAAACAATGCCCTGAACTAAGAATACTGCCTCCCCTGCTTTATGCTTGCGATGATAGACTTTTCCTTCAAATTATTTATGACACTTTTAATGTTATATTTATTTGCACTATTATTTTATTATTATCTGATCCCAATGCCCCCCCCCCTTGAGAACAGGAACTGTTTGTTGGTTGGTTTTTGTTTTTCCTAGTATCTCTGCACTTAGTTTATTTCTGTTGAATGAATGAAGTCTTTGGTGTTCATGGAAATTTTGTATCAAAAATTAAGGAAACAAACTTCCTAAACCTGGGTCAAGCAGCACAGTTTTGAGAGCACTCTCACATGTGTTTATGGAGAAATGTACAATGACAAATTGAAAACAGCTTAAGCATCAATGGAAGAACTGATAAGTAAATTGTGCTATGTTCATAAAACATAACTATGCAGCAGTTAAAATTAATGAATTAGTGCCATATGTGTCCAGAGGCTAAGTCCTCAAAACACATACATGAAGAAAATGGGCATAATAAAAAATATCTGTTAGTTTATTTGCCGGGATTCCATAGAAGAGTATTCAGAAACAGTATTTACACAAGTAAATACTATTAACTGGGGATGAAATTTAGAAAGTGCAGAAAGATGAGGCTTTCAAATTTCTTTCCTTCCTTTCCATGTCATTCTCCAGCTAGATTACAGTTAAGGGAATGTCATCAATCCATACTCTTTTCTTGATCACATCACTACTGTTTACTTTCTGAGGTCATTCGTAACCATATCTCCAAAGAGTAATGATTAGAAAATCATAAAATTTATAAATGTAAAAGTAAAAGGAAAGAAACTAGGGAATAGTAACAATGTAGAATAAAAAATCCATTCTATACAAAAAATATCAAACTAATTCTTTTGAAATATTCTATGGGACTAAGATATAGAAGATCTCAGAGGCCTAATAGAAAGTTGAAAATTAAGTGAAATAGGTAAGATTCTTCAAGAGTCAGCCTGCAACTCTAGGCTGGGAAATATTAGACACTGAAATGTCTAAAGCATTGTGGCCTATTCCTAATGTAAGCTATCTCTCCCTCTCCCTCCCTCCCTTCCTCCCTCCCTCTGTTTTTATGGAATTGGAAAGTTTGAGAAGGCACTTTTTCCCTTACTCACTTTGCTACAATGCCTTCAAATCCGCTTTCCTTCTTGACTTTGAGTCAATGTGTTGAAGAACATTCTTAAACTTACAGGATTTTAGAGTGACAGAAAGGTCTTATTTTTTAGATTAGGTGAAAAAACTAATGCTTGGAGAGGTAAGGTAGCTTTGCAAGACCACTCAGCAGTCGTATAGCAGACTGGGTACCAGCTACCATGTCTCCTCATTCCTGGTCCATTATTCTTTCCAACATAGTACATTTCAGTGTTGTATCTGGGGACCATAATATTAAATGTGTAACAATTCTTAATGCTGTGATTTTCATTTGTTTGGCAAGGCAATCACCCAGCTGGTACCTGAGGGACAAAAACAAAGGCAAAGTCAGATGAAGAATGAAATGAACGCATACAATGAAGTATTATTCATCCTTTAAAAGTAATGAAATTCTGACACATGATGCAACATGGGTGATATTTAGAGACATTATTCTAAGTAGAATAGGCCAGATACAAAAGGACAATTTTGTATGATTCCATATATATGGGGTACCTAGAGTGGTCAAATTCATAAAGACAGAAAGTAGAATGGTGGCTCCCAGGGCTTGGAGTTTGGGGGGAAAAGTTAGTTCTTCCTTAATTATTACAAACTTTCAGTTGGGAAGATATAAAGTTCTGAAGATGGATTGTGGTGATGGTTGCATAACAGTGTTAATCTTCTTAATGCCACTGAATTGTACACATAAAAATAGTTAAAATGATAGACTTTATGTGTATTTTACCACAATTTTTAGTAATGGAAAAAAATAAGATGAGAAATAAGGCAAGTGTGGTAGGAATTCTAGACATTCAGAAAGTACTATGTGCTTGAGGAGGTTAGAGAGTGGGAGAGCAGGGAGGAGGGGAAAAAAGAAAGATCTATAGTCTAGACCTATGCTGTCCAATAGAACTTTCTGTCATGGTGTAAAGGTTCTATATCTGTGCTGTCCAGTTTGGTAGTCAGTAGCCAGTAGCCACATTTGAACACTTGAAATGTGGTTAGTGCAACTAAGAAACTGAATTTTTAATTTAATTTGACTTGTAATTAATTTAAGTTTAAATAGCACAGGTCTAGACCTTTTATTATTGGTGACTTCACTTAAAGGTACTTATATTTACAAATCAAAACCACAATGAGATACTACCTCACACCTATTAGAATGGCTAAAATTAACAATTAAGGAAACAACAGATGTTGCAGCCAAAACATGCAACACAATGCACACAGCATAAACCAGAGATAGTTCCTGAAGCTCCAGGCTCTGGACAGTAGATGACCTCTTCTTTATAAAGTAGGAAACATAACAGGCTTTCCTGACACAGAAGAGAAGAGAAACCTAGACAAAATGCCAAGATGGAGGAATTCATCCCCCCCCCCCCAAAAAAAAGAATAAGAAAAGGTATCGCCAGTGGTCTAATGGAAAGAGATATAAGTAATATGCTTGACACAGAATTTAAAGCAACAATAATAAGGATACTAGCTGGGCTTGAAAAAAATCATAAAAAACACCAGGAAGTCCCTTACTACAGAGATAAAAGACTTAAAAACTAGTCAGGCCAAAATAAAAAAATGTTATAAGTAAGATGTGAAACCAACTGGATATAATAACCACAAGGATGGAAGAAACAAAAGAATGAATAAGTGATATAGAGGATAAAATTATGGAAAATAATGAAGTTCAAAAGAAAAGGGAAAGAAAGATATTGGATCATGAATGTAGACTTAGAGAATTCAGCAACTTCATAAAGTGTAATAACATTTATATCATAGGAGTCCTAGAAGAAGAGAGGGGGAAAAGGGGTAGAAGAGTTTCTTGAGGAAAGTATAGCTGACAACTTCCCTAATCTGGAGAAGCAAACAGACATCTAAACCCAGGAGTCACAGAGAACTCCCATCAAAGTCAACAAAAGCAGGCCAGCACCAAGACATATGGTAGTTAAATTTGCAAAATAGAGAGGTAAAAACATCCTAAAGCAGCATGAAAAAAGAAATTCCTAATTTACAAGAGAAGACAAATAAGTTTAGCAGAAGATCTCTACACAGAAACTTGGCAGGCCAGATAGGAGTGGCATGCTATATTCAACATGCTGAATGGGAAGAATCTGCAGCCAAGAATGCTCTATCCAGCAAAGCTGTCATTCAGAATAGGAGAGATAAAGAGTTTCTCAGACAAACAAAAACTAAAGGAGTTCATGATCACTAAACCAATATTACAAGAAGGAGAACTCTTTGAGTTGGAGAGAAAGATCAAAAGTAACAAAGACTAGAAAGGAACTGAGAAAATCTCCAGAAACAATAACTTAACAGGTAACACAATGGCACTAAATTCATATCTATCAATAATCACTCTGAATGTAAATGGACTAAATGGTATAACCAAAAGACGTAGGATATCTGAATGGATAAAACAAAAACATAAATAAGATCCAAGTATATGCTGCCTACAAGAGAGTAATTTTAGAGCTAAAGATGCCTGCAGATTGAAAGTGAGCAGATGGAGAACCATTTGTCCTGCTAATGGACATCAAAAGAAAGCCAGAGTAGCCATACTAATATCAGACAAACTAGATTTTAACCAAAGACAATATAACAAGAGATGAAAGGCACTAAATCATAATTAAGAGATCTATCAAAAAAAAAAAATCTAACAATAGTGGGGCACCTGGGTGGCTGAGTTGGTTAAGTGTCTGACTTCAGCTCAGGTCATGATCTCATGGTTCATGGGTTCAAGCCCTGCGTTGGGCTCTGTGCTGACAGCTAGCTCAGAGCCTGGAGCCTGCTTCAGATTCTGTAACTCCCTCTCTCTCTGACCCTCCCCTGCTCATGCTGTCTCTCTCTCAGAAATAAATAAAACATTAAAAAAAGGTTTTTTTTTTAAAAGAAAACCTAACAATTGTAAATATGTATGCCCCCAGTCTGGAAGCACCCAAATATATAAAAAAATTAATAACAAAAAAAAGTAACTCATTGTTAATAATACAATAATAGTAGGGGACTTCAACACCTCATTTACATCAATGGACAGCTTTTCTAAACAGAAAAATCAACAAGGAATCAATGGCTTTGAATGACACACTGGACCACATGGACTTAACAGATATATTCAGAATATTTAATCTTAAAAGCAGGAGAATACACATTCTTTTCAAGTGCACATGGGACATTCTCCAGAATAGATCACATACTGGGCCACAAATCAGGCCTCAACAAGTACAAAAAGATTAAGATTATACCATGCACACTGGGTGTTATATGGAAACCAACTTGACAATAAACTATTTAAAAAAAAAAAAAGATTATACCATGCATATTTTAACAACAATGCTATGAAATTTTAAGCCAACCACAAGAAAAATTTTGGAAAGACCATAAATACATGGAGGTTAAAGAACTAAAGAATGAATGGGACAACAAGGAAATTAAAGAAAAAAATTTTTAAATACATGGAATCAATGATAATGAAAACACAATAGTCCAAAACCTTTGGGATACAGCAAAAGCAGTCATAAGGGAGAAGAATATAGCCATATAGGCCTACCTCAAGAAGCAAGAAAAATCTCAAATACACAACTTAACTGTACACCTAAACGATCTAGAAAAAGAACAACAAATGAAGCCAAAAGCCAGCAGAAGGGAAATAGTAAAGATTAGAGTAGAAATAAATGATATAGAAACAAACAAACAAACAAAACCAATAGAATAGATCAATAAAACCAGGAGTTGGTTTATTGAAGAATTAATAAAGTTGAGAAACCACTAATCAGACTTATCAAAAAGAGAAAGGACCCAAATAAATAAAATCACCAATGAGAAAGGAGAGTTTATAACCAAACACCACAGAAATATAAACAATGATAAGGATTATTATTAAAAATTATATATTAAAAAATTAGGTAACCTGGATGAAATGGATAAATTCCTAGAAACACATAAACTACCAAAATTGAAACAGGAAGAAATAGAAAACTTGAATAAACTGATAATAAGCAAAGGATTTTAAGCAGTTATTAAAAATTTCCCAAGAAACAAAAGTCCAGAGCCAGATGGCTTCCCAGGGGAATTCTACCAAACATTTATTTTTTAATTATATATTCTTTTTAAAATATAATTTATTTTCATACAGTGTATACAGTGTGCTCATGGCTTGGGGAGTGGATTCCCATGATTCATCACTTACAAACAACATCCAGTGCTCATCGCAACAAGTGCCCTCCTCAATGCCCATCACCCATTTTCCCCTCTCCCCCACCCCCACCATCAACCTTCAGTTTGCTCTCTGTATTTAAGAGTCTCTTATGGTTTGCCTCCCTCTCTGTTTGAAACTATCTTCCCCTTCCCTTACTCCATGGTCTTCTGTCAAATTTCTCAAATTCCACATAAGAGTGAAAACATGATATCTTTCTCTGACTAACTTCTTTCATTTAGCATAATACCCTCCAGTTCTATCTATGTTGTTGCAAATGACAAGATTTCATTCTTTCTCACTGCCATGTAGTTTTCCATTGTATATATAAACCACATCTTCTTTATCCATTCATCAGTTGATAGACCTTTGGGTTCTTTCCATAATTTGGCTACTGCTGAAAGCGCTGCTATAAACACTGGGGTACATGTGCCTCTATGAATCAGCACTCCTGGATCCTTAGGATAAATTCCTAGTAGTTCTATTGCTGGGTCATAGGGTAATTCTATTTTTTATTTTTTGAGGAAGCTCCACACTGTTTTCTAGAGTGGCTGCACCAGTTTGCATTCTCACCAACAGTGCAAGAGGGTTCTTGTTTCTCCACATCCCCACCAACATCTGTTGTTTCCAGAGTTGTTAATTTTAGTACTCTGACCAGTTTCTCAATGTGGTTTTGATTGTATTTCCCTGATGATGAGTGATGCTCATCTTTTCATGTGTCTATTGGCCATCTGGATGTCTTCTTTGGAAAAGTGTCTATTTATATCTTCTGCCTATTTCTTCACTGGACTTTAGCCTCTACTGCAAAGCTGTAATCATCAAGACAATATGATATTGGCACAAACACAAACACATAGACCAATGGAATAGAATATAGAATCCAGAATTGGACCCACAAATGTATGGTCAACTAATCTTTGACAAAGCAGGAAAGAGTTTCCAATGGAAAAAAGGCAGTCTCTTTAGCAAATAGTGCTGGAAGAACTGGACAGCAACATGCAGAAGAATGAAACTAGACCACTTTCTTATACCATACACAAAAATAAACTCAAAATGTATGATGGACCTGAATGTGAGATAGGAAACCATCAAAATCCTATAGAAGAACATAGGCAGCAACCTCTTTGACACCAGCCATGGCATCTTTATAGATATATTTCTGGAGACAAGGGAAACAAAAACAAACATGAACTATTGGGACTTCATCAAAATAAGAAGTTTCTGCATAGCAAAGGAAACAATTGACAAAACTAAAAGGAAGCCTTGAAAATGGGAGAAGATATTCGCAAATGGCATATCTGATAAAGGGTTAGTATCCAAAATCTATAGAGAACTCATCAAGCTCAACACCCAAAAACCAAATAATCCAGTTAAAAAATGATCAGAAGACATGAATAGACATTTTCCCAAAGAAGACGTCCAGATGGCTAAAGACAATAGAAATATGCTCAGTATCACTCATCATCAGGAAATACAAATCAAAATTACAATGAGATATCACCTCACACCTGTCAGAATGGCTAAAATTAACAACTCTGGAAACAACAGATGTTGGTGAGGATGCAGAGAAAGGGGAACACTTTTGCACTGTTAATGGGAATTCTAACTGGTACAGCCACTCTGGAAAACAGTATGGAGGTTCCTCAAAAAGTTGAAAATAGAACTACCCTTCAATCCAGCAACTGCAGTACTCGGTATTTACCCAAATGATACAAAAATACTAATTTGAAGGGACACATGCACTCCCAGGTTAATATCAACATAGCCAAACTATGGAAAGAACCCAAATGTCCATCGACTGATGAATGAATAAAGAAGATGTGGTGTATAAATACAATGGAATATTACTCAACTATCAAAAAGAATGAAATCTTGCCATTTTCAACAATGTGGATGGAACTAGAGTGTACTATGCTAAGTGAAATAAAAGACAAATGCCATATGATTTCACTCGTATGTGGAACTTAACAGATGAAACAGAGGAACATTGGGGACTCTTAACTATAGAGAACAAACTAAGAGATGCAGGAGGGGAGGATGAGGGGATAGGTTAAATGGGTGATAGAGATTAAAAAGCGTACTTGTGATGTGTACTTGTTGTACATGAGTGATGGATCACAAAATTCTGCAACTGAAACTAATATTACACTGTATGTTAACTAACTGGAACTTAAATAAAACCTTTAAAAAATTAACATAACAAAATACAACACCCAGTATCATAGATAAATCTCAAAAGCATTAAGCCAAATAGAAGAAGCTCTGGCTCAAAGTGTACATGCACTATATCCCCTTTTATAATAAGAGTAAAACCATAGTGAGAAATCAGTAATTACCAAGAACTAGACACGAGAGGAGGAGATCAACTGCAAGGGAGTATGAGCTTTGTTGAATATAAGGGAAATTTTTTATAACTTGATTGTGGTTTTATGACTGTATGCACTTTTAAAACTCCTCAAACTGTACAATTAAGAAGATTGACTTTTATTTTCTATAAATTATACATTAATAAACTTGACTTTGAATATTAAAAAAAGAAAATGTATTGTATACATGTACAATGGAATATAATTTAGCCTTTTATTTATTTTTTTTACTATTGTTACCATTGTTATTATCAAGAAGATGTGGTTTACCTATATGATGGAATACTGCATGGCAATGAGAAAGAATGAAATCTGGCCATGTGTAGCAACATGGATAGAACTTGAGGGTGTTATGCTGAGCGAAGTAAGTCAGGCAGTGAAGGATTAGGAGGAACTTAACGGAGGACCATGGGGGGAGAAGAAGGGGGGAAATGGTGGGGGAAAGGGAAAGAGGCAAACCATAATAGACTCGAATACTGAAAACAAACTGAGGACTGATGGGGGAGGGGGGGAGGGGGGAGATGGGCATGGAGGGGGGCACTTGTGGGGATGAGCACTGGGTGTTATATGGAAACCAACTTGACAATAAATTTTGTAAAACAAAAATAATTATAACAATAGTAACAATAGTAAAAACAATAATTTAGCCTTTTAAAAAGAAGGAAATTCCGCAGTATGCAACATCATGGATAAACGTAAAGCTTGAGGACATTTTGCTAGGTGAAATCAGCCAATCACAGAAAGACATACACTGAATGATTCCACTTATATGAAGTGTCCAAGAGAGCCAAATTCATAGAATTAAAGGGTAGAATGGCTGTTGTCAGGGGATGAGAGGAAGACAAAATGTGAATTACTAATCAACAGCCATAAAGTTTCATGTAAGCAAAATGATTACCTTCTAGAGATCTATTTTATCTATTGTATAGTGTTGTACTTATAGTCAACAGTGGTATTGACTTAAAAATTACTTAAAAATTTAAGAGGCTAGATCTCATGTTAAGTGTGCTTACACAATAAAATTTAAAAAATTTAAAGTGTAATATTGATAAAGTATTTAGTAATCATTATGATAAATTTCAGTTCCTTGTCCTTTCCTTTGCTCTTATCCTTGCTAATGCCAAGACTTGCCTGAGAACATTTTAAGTAAATTGCTTTTTCCTCAAGATAAGCAACATACTCCTAACCACAGAAGCTCTAGATTCCTTGAAAGCAGAAGCCATATCTTATACTTTGATCAATCAACTATATATTGGACATGTACTTTTTGCCTGGCAAGCTGTAGACTACCAACAACATATAGCACAATTCTAGCACATAGTAGACACCCAATAAATAAATATCCCCTGAATTGAATTTTTCTGTAATACAACCAATAAAAATAAGTATAAATGTTTTATAATTTAGAATGATATATATTCACTGAGTAACAACCTTGTTAAGCCAGCAACATCCATAGACAATAAGCATATCATTTTAGAAGGAAAGGGAAATACTTATAATAGTTACGTGTTCAAGTTCACAGAAAAAAAAAGTCATTTCAGAGCCAAAAATAGACAGCAGTTAATCTAACTGTCAGTAAATATGGGGAAAGCTCCCAGTGGTATTTCAGTTATGGGCCCAGTGAGGCGTGAACAGACCATCCCTTGGGATTTCTAATGCAAAAGAACAAACACAAAAATAGAAGACAGCCTTTCATGTAGTTAGTCCCAAATTCTCTGATCATATTCTAGGCAGCAACCAGAGCAGAGGACCTAGGGTCGAGGAGGAAGTGGATTTGTCTCAGAGGGAACCTGTTTGGGTTCAGAGCAATAGACTATACAAATTTTGGAAAAGGCCCACATTTTTGGAGTCCTTGCTTTTGACTGTGCTAAAAAATAAGTTGTCAGCCTAGAGTCACCACAGAAAGGAAATCTCATTTTATTTTTACCTTTATGAATTTCTACTTAGATTGTTTTTGGAAAAACATGTTTAGGCCAGAGTCTAAGGTGGGCCAAGACTTCTTACCTCAGATTTTTTTTTCAAATGTTTCTGAAAATTTTATTTATTTTTATTTTTATTAAAAGTTTATTGTCAAGTTGGTTTCCCTATAACACCCAGTGCTCATCCCCACAAGTGCCCTCCTCCATGCCCATCACCCTCCTTCCCCTCGTCCCCACACCCATCAGTCCTCAGTTTGTTCTCAGCATTCAAGAGTCATATTTTAATAAGTTTTGTCAATTAATGGATTGCTGAAAAGCACTAGTGTCATACTGGCTAAATGGAATATGAGGGGGCATGGAAAGATAGCAGAGTAAAAAAAAAAAAAAAAAGAAGAGGTGAGACAGAGATATCTGTGGTGTGCTCAAGGTAAGGCAAGAATCAATGTAAAGACTCCTTTCTGAAGTGGATAGACTAGGAGAGGTTATAGTCCCATCTCTCTCTGGGCTACCATGTCCTCATTTGTAAAATACATATATTGTATATGCGTATATACAGAGGATATCCTACTTTAGAAAATCTGTTGCCCTGAGATATGGAGGTGCCAGTTGGGGTAGAGGATGGCAGGAAAGATAATTTTATAGTTAGATAGCAGAGTTCAAAACATTAAAAGTCAAGGGTTAGAAGCAGTAGGAGAGGTTTCTAGGTTATGGAGAAGAAAAAAATTATTAAGTTATTAGATGGATGATTATCCTTGGTTCCTGACTGTCAGAATTCTTTCAGAATTATCCTTGTATTTTAGACCTAACATCCAATTCACCCCAAACTCTTCCTCCATCTTCATCCCCCACACTCAGTCACCAAGTTGTCTTGATTCTGTCTTTAAGTCTTTCTCAATGCATCCTCTCCTCTCCATTCCTTTGGCCACTGCCTTAGTTAAGTCTCTTGCCACTTCCTGACTGGATTTCTACAGAGCAGCCTAATTCAACCTCCTCCTGTATCCTCCCCCATTTTCAATTAATTCTCCACTTGCCACCAAAATGATCCTTTGAAAATACAAATGTGTGACTCTCCTGTTTAAACCTCTTTAATGACTCCCTTTTGCTTACAGAGTCACTTCGGTGTTAGCTTCATGGCAAACAGAACTCTCCACAGTCTGGCACTTGCCTCCTCCTGTCCATTTTCCTCTATTGTCACTTGACCCTTATACTTTATATTCTGTATCTGTAGATTACTGTACTATTTCAGGCCTCGATATTTTTCATATATTGCTGTTACCTTTGCCCAGAAAGTCCCTCTCTAAACCCAACCTTTGGAGACCTGGAATATCTATATTTCTTCTCCAGGAAATCTTGACATCTACTCCCACTTACATCTGTTATATCATCTCTATATGTTTTTATTATTGCCCCTGTCACACTGCTAAATATAATTTTTTAAAGATCAGTGTCACCTTCTGGATGATGAAATAAGAGAGGTAAGTTCTGAGTCTTTCCTCTGAAATCTTAGTCCCTGGAACAAGAGCAGACATATGGTGAGCCCTCAATAAATGTTGGGTGAATTAATGAAAGAAAAAAGAAATGAATAAATGCTGGAAGGATAACTATAAATCAACCCATGAACTAAGTCTCCATGCCTAAAAGTGCAGTGAGAGGTGGGGAGTGGGAAAGTATTAGGAAGATAGTATTTTTTCTTGGAGAGCAAGATACCAGTTTAGACAAACTGGACCAAGGAGTGAAGTAAAAATAGTTATTCTGTTGTCAAGGAATGTGATACTGATGGGCATTGGTGCAGAAGATACGTGGTTCATCTACTTGTGGCAGAAATCAGTTGTTCTTGTTGTTTGCTTGTTTGCTTATTTTCCCTAAATGGGCCTGTAAGTTCGGACTCTTCCCATTCAATCAGAATATATGGCCAACCCTAGCATGCCAAGGGATAACCATCTTCATGGAAATATAAGAAGTTCTTATAAATCTTAAGGAAGCTATGGTAACCCAAGATAATGTTTAGCGTGATAGGAAATAAACTATTTAGTTAATTCATTAAAACCTAGGGGTGCCTGTGTGGCTCAGTCAGTTAAGCGTCCGACATTGGCTCAGGTCATGATCTTGTGGTCCATGAGTTTGAGCCTCGTATCGGGCTCTGTGCTGACACACACAGAGCCTGGATTCTGTGTCTCCCTCTCTCTCTACCCCACCTTCACTCATGCTCTGTCTCTCTCTGTCTCTCAAAAGTAAATAAACATTTTTAAAAAGTTGAAAAAAACCTACCCAAATATTCAGTGAGAGGTATCCTGGAAGTATATATGTAGGGCTAACTAAAAAAAGGAATTTTGATGATAAAATCTATGATTATGGTGGTCTACTGTCACTAGATATTTGATAAAGATTGAAGAAGTGCTGAATTGTTATAGCCCCATATACCTTTTTTGTGAAGCCCTTACCACAATTCTACATTTATAAATTATATTTGATTAATATACATGTTCCTGATTCTGATATATTTATTTGTCAAATGAATGTGTAAATGAATAGTCCAGTCTTTCAAACACTACCTTTGGATTGATTACATAATGAACATGATGCCTGATCTTATAGGATCTTAGAAATCTAAACCCCTGGAAGTCCCTGGAATCTTTTCTTCATCTTCTGTCTAGTTCATGCTATTCACTTTGTCCTAGATGGTCAAGTTTATAAAAAGACATGAAACTGTCGATTCTGAAAGCTTGAGATACACCAGATCTTCAAGTGATATCAGGCAAGTTAGAGTGAGCAGCATATTCAACACCCACTAAATAAAACTGTTTGGTGATTTTAAACATAGAATGGCCCATGCCAGGCTTCTTATATGATCTCAGTTGCTAAGAATATTTTTTTTCCAGTTCATTGTTCTACAAAGATGAAGTGATGGAAAAAGTTATAATGCATTAAGAGATTAAAAGTGAGCTGTGTTCAGGGTCAAGATTGCTCATGATACAATGTTAGCACTATACACTTTTACCAGCAAGAATCAATGAGATCAGGGTGCAGGAATAAGGCAGACGCACAGTTTCTTCTGGTCTTATAATGCAGTAGGCTTTGGACTATTAAGAAAAGACATAATTCTTCTTATGCTGAAGAATGCTGTCATGGTGAAGAAGCAGGACAGGAGCTGTTTGCATTAGTCAATGAAATCCAGAACTTGCTGGAGCACATTAGACTTTAAGTTGAGGAGGATAAGGATCTTGTGAGATCTAACTGGATGCCCAGCAAGCTGATGTTGTGTTACAGAAACTGGACTTCTGCCTGGCCAAGTAAACAGTCTCTAGCCTACCTTGTAACTTGCACTACTGGAGGCTGGCCCAAACCATGCAGACATACACGATGTGCTGGGCCAAGTCCTGTGAGTAAAATCAAGATAATATCAAAAGGATCCTTTATAAACTGTTGGAGTGAGGCCAGTCTATTACATCATTCTTAATGGCATTCTACTCATAATGACTCTGCTGAGTCTGAAGGTAGCTTTCCTTTCACTCTACTCTAGATTCAAACTAGTTTGTGTGCCTCTCAGAGGTCATTCAGTGTAGACAATTAATGTACATTATTGGTCTTACAAACTGGAGAGCATTAGATGGTGATGGGGTGAGAATCGATAATATTACATAACTTTATTTGCTCACTTTTATATTACATAAGAAGAATCAAACCAAGGAGGGAACATAAAAGGGGAATGAGCTTTCACTGCAAATTTGTCTCAGTGAACTTCATGAGTTGCTTTATATCTGGCTTTTTGTTTTCCTTCAGGCTAACTATAGTTAGATATTTACCCTGTTTTGAGATACTGGGCTAAGCTCCTTGTATATACCTCTTCTAGTTGTCACAACACATCTCTGAGGAATATGTAACTAGTGGCTCCTCTATACACCTGAGGAAAATGGAACTTGCTAGTCAGTAGAGTCAGTTACATAAGGCAATCTACAAGATCTGCTAGGATCCATATCAATCTCGGTGCAATGGTTGTGATGGAAAACATGACCTAGAATTCATAGGGCATTGAAAATAAGCTTTTGCCTATATAGTTTGGTCAATAGTAGCCCAGGGAGATCGTAGGTAATGTTAGCAAAAGTATGCAGACATAAAATTCAGTTCTCAGGAATACTTATGGTCCTGGGATCCCAATTACCAAGTTAGGGTTCAAATCCAAGGAAATCTGAGAAGAAAAGCAATTCTCTCTTGTTAGAACCTGATCTTTAAAAAGCTAACCAGATAAGAATTATTGCTATAAGAAATCAGAAACCTAGGAATGAAGGCACAATTCAGGTGAATACAGGCAAAGTACAGTCTTTGGACCCTATATTGGAGTTTACCCACCTTAGATCTTCCAAGTTAAAATCCCTGAAAAGATCTTATGGAAATGTGGTTGGGATGAAAGACCATAGATGTGTTCATTCCTTCCTATTAATATTCAAAATCCTTAAAAGTATCCAATCAAGTACATGCCAATTTAGGGGAAAAAATGGCCAAGGGCATATTTTTGAAGCTATTCTATGGTTAGGGGTGCTATAAATAAATATGCTCATAAGGATACCCATCATTTGTCTCCTTTGTAAAGCCTATAGTTGTAAAGTGACTGACTGCCATTACATTTTGTCCTTTAAAGTATGAACTGAATAATTAATCAATGAGGCTAATATAGGAAGCTGGTATGAAGTAGCTAAAAGAAGGGAATTGGATCAGTGGAATTGTTGAGTCCATCAAATCTCAAAGACTTCTGAAGGTTACAACTTGATTTGAATCTGTTTTAATAAAACATCAAATTCAGAGAGTGTAAGAAACATGCATTTGGAAGAAGCTGGTTTTTGCCTTAAGGTTGAAGTTCTATTTCTTTTGTGCTCAAATTGTACCAGGAACAACTTCAAGATTTTTAAGCAAACTATAATTTGCTTCAGTGGTTCTGTATTCAGTATTTCTTTTGAATTTTTAAACCCCTGGCTAGGAGGAGTCATTCTGCTCCTCAGGCATTAACAAAACAGTCAGAAATATCAGCTAAAGACATGGGTTTGTCTATATAGAATCAAAACCTGCTTATGTGTATTCAAATAGACTGATTTGGAAGCTGTAATTAAATTTCAGAACTATACAAACAATTAATAAAAGATTAAAGATATTATCAGCCTGGATTTCATCTAAAATACATTATAAACTCCTTTTGGACATCACATCTTTTTGAAGGACACTGGATAAAAACTTAAAATGGGTATTTCAGTGGCAGTATTGTATAAAACAAATTCTCATTTTTGTGACTTACAGTCTAGAAGACTGGTTCTCAAACTATTTTCCCTTGGAACATACTGAACTTAGATTTTTCTACTAATAAAATCAAGCAACAGGGATCTTTTCACTCTGAATAAAAAACATACTCATTTTTTCTAATTTTCTATTTATTAATACTGCTTATCTGCTAATGAATGTTAATGTGAAGAAATAAATGAGCACATTGACAGACAAATTAATAAAGGAAATGTGATATAATGTATATACATATATGTATTTATATACAATCATGGTAAGTGAAAAGAGTTAGACAGAGAAAGAGAAATACTATATGATTTCATTTATATGTTAAATCTAAAAAAGACAAACTCTGAAATAGGGAGTAGAATGGTGGTTGCCAAGTGCTAGGACATGGAGGAAATAGGAAGATGTTGCTCAAATGGTACAAACCTTCAGTTATAAAATAAGTAAATTTTGGAGATCTAATGTATATTTAACATTGCTGTATTATATACTTTATAGTTGCTAAGAGAGTAGATCTTGATGTTTTCACCCTCCCACACACACACACATACCACACCACACACACATTAATTATGTGAGCTGATGGAGATGTTAACTAACCTTATTGTGGCAGTCATTTTGCAATATATAAGTGTATCAAGTCATCATATTGTACACCCTAAACTTACAAAATGGTATATGCCAATCATATCTTAATAAAGCTGGAGGGAAAAGAAATGAAAAAGTCACAAAACATTAAAAACAAACATCCCCAGAAACAGCTGATTCTTTTGTGCCAGCTCAGCTTCTTTGAGATGTGAGAACATGGTGGGTTCACACATCACCTATGTAAAATGTTGTCATATTGTATAACAGGAAAAGTGTTCATATGATAGAAATATATTCAGCAATATGTGAGAAAACCCCCCCGAAGAGCACTGGAACTACAGGAACACTACCCACACAAAAAGTTTGAAAATTACAAGTGTCTTATGCCCATGCCCTCTGACCCAATTTCCGCACTTCTAAGTATCAATTATATCTACTGCACACACACAAAAATATTTAAATGTGTACATGGTGGCTTTTATAGCATTGTTTATAATATTGAAAAAGTAGAAATAACTCAAAAATAGGAGAATGTTTTTATAAATAAAAGGCAGCTAAAGAATAATCCATATATATGATCTCATATTATACATGGCATTAGGAGGAGAAGAAATGGGGTCTTAGAAAAAAAGTCAGGAATGGTACACACCAGACTTAATAAAGGTTGACTCTCTAAGTGGGACAGTGAGCTTGAAAGGGTGAACAAGAACTTGAACTTTTTAAAAATGTGTATTTCTGTATTACTTAAATACACCAAGAATCATTTGTGCACCTGAAAAACAATTTTTGAAAGAGAAATTACATGCTAAAAGAAAAGCACACATAAAGAAATTTCTTTCCTTTAAAATTTAGTGCCAGATAAACTTTGCCTTCAAAAAAGAATTCGTTTACATGCTTCTTCATTCTAATAATAATAATAATTCATGATGCTTTCCTTTAAATTCTGCCTTTCAGGAAATTCAGAATCAAAATCCGTGCTCAGTCAGAACAGCCATACTAGCCTGTGAAGTTAGCATATTTACTATCACCTCTTTCCACAGATCCCATTTCTAATTCCTTGGTTTATTTTATCAAACTTATTTTATAAGTGATCTTGGCTATAAGCTACTTCATATGTTTTGAGAAAGAAATAAGGAATATATAAATAAACAAATAACCTAATAATTATTTTCAGTGAATTTGAAAGTCATTTCAAGTTTCAGAATTTCTGTTAGTGATAGTTTACTTGTACCAAATCGTAACTCAAGTTTAGACATTCTTATTCTATAGCATGTAACTCACACCTTAAAGAAATAATCAGAGGGTTCCAGAACTTGCAGAAAAATATATACAGTATTTCATTTTTTCCCTTGTACTGTTTGAGGTAGTTGTTTAGATCTAGTGAGCCATCTAAGTTAATTATACCCAAAGGAAGTCCATATACCTTGGGGATTTGATAGCAATGTATCTTATTTATTGAAGCCCTCTGGGGATTGAAGTAGAATACTCCTTAAAGCATATTCAGTGGAAAGACCCTGGTACATATTTATACAAGAAAATGAAAATACAGTTTACTTTTAACAGTTAGACTTTTAAACTGCATATTCTTTAGAATACCAATAATCACAAGTATAAGCACACCTTCCCATACCCATTGCTGCACAGCAACACACACTCTTGCACAGGATACTGTTTCACCAGACCCAAGGTTGGCTCTATCCTTGGCCTAAAGAAAAAAAAAAAAGGTAGATCATTTTTGGTGCTTTTTACTGTGTTCTTTATTTTGAGTGTCTTTTGAAACACATCCTGCTGTGTTCCAGAAATAAACTGGCAACTCCCTCTCTTGCCCTGTTAAAACTGTTCACCCTTCAGTTCCCCATGCAAACAAAGCTATGAGAAAACTGTTCTGGACAAATCATTTCCCAACTAGAGGTTTCAGTGGGCTCTGGGAACACTGACATGATTTTCTAATTAACATTAATTCTGCTTAGCTTCAACTATGAAAGAAATGGGGTTGCTTCAAATGCCAATTAACAAAGCAAACCCCAATAAAGAGAAAATACTGTCTCCCTACCTCCAGCCCCTAACAGGAAACTCCCCCCTGTTGAGTTTTCCCCAAGGTCTCTATAAAGCTTTTCTGATGAACTTGCTAGAGCCTTAATGAGAATGAATCAGAACAGATTTTCCATCATATAAACAGAAATACTTAATTTCATGAAAGGGGACAGAGTGCTTGACTCTGCCTAGACCACCACATAATATCTTCAGTTTTCTTCCTCCCTGGTACTTTCTCATTGTATTTTCATTACAGTAATTTCTCATGTTTTCTCAAACCAAAGACTATACCTAAACATCATAGATGAAACAAAAAGATTTAAGCCTTTCCTTCATTGCTGACTCCATTTTCTTACTTGAAGCAGAAGGAAAATATTTGCTCTCTTTGTGTTTGCTCAGAATAAATTTTCCTGCATGGGCCACTCCCAGGACCCAGAGGGATAATCCTACTTCCAGACATGCCCAGAGGGAAGAGCAGCATATCCAAAGATCCCACTAGGACCGTTTTTCTCACACCATGTTCAGGAAAAAACACAAAGATGTTACTCTGTGTACTACCCAGAAAGGATCCTGTGGTCAAATAAATTTGTGAAGTGTTGGAAACGATGATATTTTTTTTAGAGATTCACAAAACATGTTGGCATGTTAAAAGCTCTAAAAAGAGTTTTAATTAAAAAGAAAATCTAAGTAACTTTGCTTAACCCTATTTATTTTGCCGGCTAATTTGACCACAGCACCTTTCTTCATGAAATATTAGCATTCTATAAATCACGAAAGAATGGGAAGGAAGTAAAGACTTTCTAAGCACCAACTACATGTACTGATTTTTTAAATTAATCCTCCTAACAACCCAATGAAATAAATATTATTATATCCATTTTACATGTTAAAATACTTTGAGACTTAAGATATTTTAAAGCATATCCATTTACATATATGTATACAATATAATAAATAAACATATAATGTATAATAAATTATAAAGCTAATATTCTAATCTACATTGTGTGATTTTAAGACTCCTGTTCTTTCTACTCTATTACACATACTATTTAATCTCCACACTACTTTTTTGTGGTGAAATTCAATTTACCTCTTGCCCTATATTAGCAGATTGGTTATATCTAGGTGGCAGTCTCCATGACGACAGATGCTATGCCTTTGTGTTTACATGTGACTCTCTCAAGCTCAGCACAGCACCCTCAACAGCTATTGGGCAAAAGAATGAATGTGGTATCAAAGAGCAAGTGAAGGTGCTACAAATTGTTCAGAGTGTGTTGTTTTAAAATGAACTAGAAAGGGGCACCTAGGTGGCTCTTTCAGTGAAGCATTGGACTCTCAATTTCACTTAGGTCATTGTGAGATGGAGCCCCAAGTCAGACTTGGTGGTGTCAGCAAAGAGCCTGCTTGCAATTTTCTCTCTCCCTCTCTGTCTACCCCACCCTCTCTCAAAAATAAATAAACATTTAAAAAATAATAATAAAATAAAATAAAATGAACTAGAGAATTTTCCAGGGACAGTAACTCACATGGATGAAGACACTTGAAACTGTATCACATGTGGAAAAATTAACAATTTTAACTGCTAATCTGAGTTGGAAAGTCTCTGAGGAGGGTAGCATGACATGATGAGGTCTGAATATTTGAAAGATGAGATTGTCATGTGAAAATTTTATTATTTAGGCATTAGGTGGAGTGAATTTATAACCTTCAGGATTCCATTTAGGCCTGAAGTTTTATGAGGTTTTGGGCCCTTAGCGATAACATAAAAGGATAGTGTAGTTCACGGCCATTGGTGACTCAGTATCTTCCTGGATGTTCTACTTGGATATTTGTTTGTTTGTTTGTTTGTTTGTTTGTTTATTATGGGGATTGGCTTACATAATTATGTATACTGAGATATGCCACAATATGCCCTCTACAAGCTGGAGACCAAGGAAAGCTGTTGGTATAATTTAGTTGGGATTGGAAGGCCTGAGAACTAAGGCAGTTGACAGTGTAACTCCCAGTCCAAAGCAAAAGGCCTAAGATAAGGAAAATAGGCAGAATTGGTATAAATTCCAGGGTCTAAAGGCCTCAGAATCAGGAACTCTGGTGTCCACAGGCCAGAGGAGCCCAACTGAAAGAGAGAGAGAAAAATTTCTCTTCTACTGGCTTTTGGTTGTACTTGGGCCCCCAGCCAATTAAATGGTGAGGATGGATCTTCTTTATTCAGTCTAGTTCAAATGTTAATCTCTTTCAGAAACACTCTTGCAGAAATATCCAGAAATAATGTTTTACTAGCTATCTGGGCATCCCTTAGCCCAGTCATATTGATACATAAAATTGACCATCATAATTCTATAGGGCGTCCTTACAGCTTATAAATGGAGCTGAGGAAAAATAGTTTCAGGGCCACCAACACAACAATGTTTCAGTCACAGGAAAAGAACCCTAATAGTTTGATGATGGAATACCAAAGTTTTACTGTACCATAATTTGTCATAGGAGGGAATTTGCCATAATACAGTGACATCTGTATTTTATTTTATTGTAACTCATCCAATGACCTTTACTTATAAGAAATGCTGGAAATAACCTTATAGTATGTGTCCTCCAAACTGTCTGTCATTTGTGGTTCTAGTCTACAAAGAAGATGTTAAGGCATAAAGAGAGCAAATAACACTGGGAAAACTTATTGTTATGTTAATCAAGCAATTGCATTATTTATTAAAAAAAAAACTCCCCAAAGTGAGGGAACTGTATTGGATTTGGATTTGGGGGTGGGGGTGGTGGTGGAGGACTGCTTAGAAAGCTAAATGTGTAGAAGTAGACATGGAAACTGAGATATACTTTGACTAAGAAGAGAGTAGGAAAACATGAAGGAATTATGTTAAATAAAAACACATATTTTTATGTGTGTCTATGAAATGCATAAATTTTATCAAAGAATTTGAAAAAACCACCACAAATCATAAAGGGTAGCTCTGTATCATGTGCATACTGTTTAGGATTTTTCTAAAGATGGAACATGCTTTAGAATCCTTGGAAGTCATTTACTTACAAAAGCACACTGAGATCCAGCTACATGCAGGGCATTTGGGGGACTCAGCAAAGTGTGAAATGTGGATCTGTCTAGAAGTGCTCATGCTCCGGAGAGGGAGAAAAATTTGGCAATAACAAGAATACAAAAGTGACAGTTACTGCAAGAGAAGGAGAGATGAAATATGATGGCTTTCAGATGATGGTATTTATTTACCAATATAGTACATGTGTCTTATCTAGACTTAACAGACTATACAGGTTTTACCTTCCATGATACTCTGCTCAATACGAAAGTCTGACCAAACATTCGGGATAAACATAAAGCCTAGAAACATTGATAATATTGTTTTATTTTTTTACAGATTGAAGTTTTTTATGATATTATGATTGTTTGCCTATGTTTTCACATTGTATGGACATTTTTTTTCTTTTTTTTTTTTACAAATAGTTTATTGTCAAATTAGTTTCCACATAACACTCAGTGCTCATCCCCACAAGTGCCCTCCTCCATGCCCATCCCTCCTCCCCCCCACATCCATCAGTCCTCAGTTTTTGTCAGCATTCAAGAGTCTCTCATGGTTTGCCTCTCTCCCTTTCCCCCACCATTTCCCCCCTTCTTCTCCCCCTTGTTCCTCCGTCAAGTTCCTGACATTTTATAGATGCAAAAGCAAGACAAATTTATGTGTAATCCACTCAAAATTATATGGGATAAGTGAATGTCTTGGTATCATAGATAATACACATTATTCCAAATGTGAATATCATATCATTTGTTTTCTAGTAATTAATAGGAATAAATCATAGAATGGCTATGGAAGAAAACAAATACCTTAAAGCCTTAATATATAATGGGCAGGCTTTAGTAAACGAACAACCCTATTTTTATTTCTACTGCTAGATTTTCCTTGCTTTTCTAAATGTTTTAAGAAGTAACTAGAGATAAATTACCTTAAAATGGATAGCATGTATACTGTTTAATTGCCAGGAACTAATAAACATTTTGAATCAAGTATGACTGAAGATTTTTAAACTTCAGGTAGCTTACACTTGTTATATGTACCTTAAATTAAGAAACAAAATTTTTTCAAAGAATAATTTATTGCTCAAATTACTAAAAACATGTAGCATAGAATGATTCTACCGTTTCCTATCGTCATCTTTTCATCCTTTTTTTTTTCTAAGACATAAGGTGACATATCCAAGTGCTTGTCCTTCATCAAATATTTCTGTGAGCAGCAGAGCAGAAAGCTCTAATATCTATTCATTCGTAAAGTGTCACTTTGAACACATTAAGGACAATTGACTTCACATGTCATAGGTAATTAGAAAAGTCACCTTCATTTCCAGGTTTTTAAAGTACAGCACCATGTACTTTTTTTTTCTTTCATAGTTTATTGTCAAGTTGGTTTCCATATAACAGCCAGTGCTCATCCCAACAAGTGCCCTCCTCCATGCCCATCACCCCCCTTCCCTTTTCCCCCACCCCCATCAGCCCTCAGTTTGTTCTCAATATTCAAGAGTCTCTCATAGTTTGCCTCCCTCTCTCTCCCCAACTGTTTTTCCCCTTCTCCTCCCCCATGGTCCTCTGTTAAGTTTTCCCTGATCGACTTATAAGTGAAAGCATACGGTATCTGCCTTTCTCTGCCTGACTTATTTCGCTCAGCATGACACCCTCGAGTTCCATCCACGTTGCTACAAATGGCCAGATTTCATTCTTTCTCATTGCCATGTAATATTGCATTGTATAGATAAACCACATGTTCTTGATCCATTCATAAATTGATGGACATTTAGGCTCTTTCCATGATTTGGCTATTGTTGAAAGTGCTGCTATGAACATTGGGGTCCATGTGCACCTATGCATCAGCACTCCTGTATTCCTTGGGTAAATTCCTAGCAGCAGTGCCATGTACTTTTAATGAATACATGTATTGATGTCTTTCAACATGTCTGAATATATTTCCATCTCTCACTTTGATGGTGGGCAAATTATCTCCTTGGCCATTTAATTTAAAAAGATGAATGAAAATATAATCCCTCTTATTTTAATCCCTTAGCTGGGATTGTCCAGTAGAATTTTATTGCTTTTCCCTGGAAGCAAGAGAATTTATTTCTTTCCTGACCCAGAATGTTCTGTACCTAGAAGTAATTTTTAGAGGCTCACCTGAGAAAACAAGAGAGTTGAATAGGTACAGGTGGAAAATGTAAAGTTGATAGTCATGTTCAGACAGCAGGGAATAGTAGGCTCATGAGTGTTGTCCCTATTAGGAAGGGCACAATTAGTACAGGTGTGAATGGATAAACTGGGTTCTCTACACTTATTAACAGCAGTTCATATGACCTGCCTTCTGTTGCATTCTAGTGGGCTGAGCTAGAATCTCCCAGATGTCCAGGCTTCAGACATGTGTGGATCAAACTTCAGAATTGAACCATGCTTTACTGCCCTTTAAGAGCATGGGTGGGCTTCTTTCAGATTTTTACAGATTTGACACATCCATTAGCAGAAGATGGGCATTTAGGGCAGCTTTTCCAGATAAGGTGTCTTTAACACAGTAAACTTTCTAATACTTCTCTGGTAGAATCCTGCCTCCAGAGGCATCTTTGCACCAAGCAATCATCAAAGCACCTGATAGGTTTCAGGCCTTCTCAGACTAGACCTCTCTACAGTACGAAATATGACTGATCATGGCTTGTTTCTTGAAGCACTTTTTCCCTTGGCTTCCTTACTGCCACATTGTCCTTGTTTTCCTCCAACCTCCCTGGTCTCTCTTCTGAGACTTTTTCTAAACGGCCTTTAAAAAGACATCATGGATGGATGGTCAATTACAAATGATAGGCTGGGTAAAAATAGACAAAGTGCCTGGGGCACCTGGGTGAATCAGAAGCATCTGACTTCAGCTCAGGTCATGATCTCACAGTTTGTGAGTTCAAGCCCCAGGTCGGGCTCTGTGCTGACAGTTCAGACCCTGGAGCCTGCTGGACTCTATCTCCCTCTCTCTGTCTCTGTCTCTCTCTCAAAAATAAACATGTAAAAATAGACAGTATGCCTGCACTAGTTCATCCCAAACATATATTGGAGTTCAAATGATTTGAGGTTTATTTCTTGCTCACTTAACAGTTCAGAGTAGAGATTCAGAATTGTCAGTCAGCTACCTCACATGGTGATTCAAGGATCCAGACTTCTGTCTCATGGCCCCACGCTACCAACTGTTACTTGCTTGGACCTAGTGGAAGAGGATAAAAATGCAAATAGTAGTCATAACACAGACATTTTGGTTCATAATCCACTATCTGGAACATAATCACACTTAACTGCAAAGGAGACTAGGGAATGTGCTCTATAATGTGCCTAGACAAAGAAGTGGAGAACAAATTTTCAAAGATAGCCAAAAGATTCTACCTCAGTGCATCACAATGGATTAATAAATTGAGTAGGAAGAAACACAACATAAAAACTACTAAAGGACATACACATGAATATCACCAAGGCAAAATGCATGTCACCAATGAAGACAGATTCAAACTCAGTATTTATCAAGGAAATGCAACTTAAAATAATGATATATCATTTTCAAATGTTTTAAAAAGCACTAATACCAAGTGCTGGTGAGTATTCAGGGAAACAGACATTCTCATATGTTGTTGATGGAAGTACAAATTGTAACAACTTTTAAGGAAAATAACCTGCAAATACATATTAAAATATATACTTTCTAATTATCAGTCCAACTTTTGGGAAACTTTGCAGTGGATCCTATGATGCATTTCCCCCATCCCCAACCCGAATCCCCTTCCAGGATCAAAGAAGGGTTCATTCACCCAACTGCCAGCAGTGTTGCTTCCTAAAGACTCACAGCTATGTACCTTTTCAGGAATTTTCCCCCACAAAAGGAAGCTCCCTTACCCTAGGCTGTGTCCCCTCCCTTGGGCCAGCCACCTGTGCTGACTGGTCAGTCTGACCTTTGGGGATATCTTTCAAGGATTCATTCAGTGAATAAAAAATACATGATTTCTCACAGAAGTAACTGCAAGGGTCATTATATATCAGAATGACAAAAGTCACAGATGAAGTTGTTTTATTAGAAGGTCAATAACTCGCAGAATAAGAGCTTTTGATTTTACTTATTTTGGAGACCAGTATTTGATAAATAACTCTGTTTGGGAGGGGATATTTATTTGTTTATTTCTTTATCTCAGGGTACAAAGTTGACTTCCCTGTAACTACATTATGTATGTTGGAGCCTTCATCTAATTAAAACAGATTAAATTGCCACTCTTGCTTTTCCAACAATTTTCTTTTACTGCTAAGTTACAACTGGGCGTGGACACCTTGTTTGTACTTCAATCTGGGTAGTTTATATCCCAGTGTTTTACTTTCATGTGCCTTATATAGTGGTTGTGATGATTAATTTTATGTCAACTTGACTGCACCATGGGATGCCTGGATAAGACATTATTTCCAGGTGTGTCTGTGAGAGTGTTTCCAGATGAGGTAGCATCTGAATTGGCGGACTCAGTAAAGTAGACCACTCTCCCCAATGTGGGTGGGCATCATACAATCCATTGATAGTCTGAATAGAACAAAAGGCAAAGGAAGAAGGATTTTGTTCTTTTTTCCTTCCTGCCTGCTTGGGTTGGGACTTTGATCTTCTCCTGCCCTTGGACTGAGATTCACACCATTGGCTCTGCTGGTTTTTAAGGCCTTTGGACTAGGATGGAATTACAACACTGGCTTCATGGTTCTCCAGATTGCAGACAGCAGATCATGGGACTTGTCAGCCTCTCTGGTCATGTGAGCCAATTCCTCATAACAAATATCCTTTTATATATGTAAATATAAAGAAATACTATATGTAGATGCACATACATACATACATACATATAGACATATTTCATATTGACTCTGTTTCTCTGAGAACCCTAATATAGTGGTCTGCACATGACAACCTTGGGAAGTAGCCACATAATTTTTGATGTGCCCATTTTATAGATAAAGGAACATTTTAAGGACAGTAAAGTAAAAATCATTCATAGCCAGGTCATTATACAACTGGAGCTTAAGTGGAGTCTTTGATAGCTAGAGTAGATATATTGTTTCCAGGTACTTTTTTCATAAAGTCCCGCATAGAAAGCTTGAAGTTGCTTCCCTTTTATAATATTTCTTCCATTTTTTCAAAGCCCATAGTTATCCAAGCAAGAAATTGCATCCAAGTCATATCATTTTAAGGACCCTTTTAAACACTCATCTCCATTAGGGAATGAAAATAACATAGGCTTCTTGAGCAGGGGCTACATTCTTCTTACAAGTTCTGTAATGGGTTCAAGACATTTGGGTGATGTCTACATGTAGGTCAAATATTTTCCCCACTAAAAGCAATCGGAGCGGTTTATGTGGGTATGTGTGTGTGTCCAAAATGGCTAAACTCCTCCTAACTTCCTTTCCCATTTCTGAAACTGAAAGCCTCTTGCTCACAACTCTAAGGGTCTACAGGCTGCACGGCATGTAGCAGCATTGAGAGGCATGCCCAAAAGAACTGTGCCAGGTCAATGTGAGATAGGCTGCTTCAGGGCCCCAGCCCCTGTGGAATCCAGGCAAGCTACAATGTGAGTATCTTTCCTCCTCTGAACTTGCATCTGACAATCTTTCATTGTAATAATTGCTGAGGAAGTAACCAAGGTGTGGCTTTAGAACAATCCGTTCTTTTCAGAATTGTAAAACTACTCTAGGGAAGCCTTAATTTTGGTCCCTAAAATTAATTTTAAAAAAATGTGGTTTCAAAAGGCCTTTGTTCTGAACACACTCTGTACCTCTCCTCTACTGTTAGCCTGCCAGCAACCGTCTAGACCCATGAAGTAGGCGTTCCCATGCAGTTGGTGAGTTTTAGCCATGACTGGAGAATTCTACCTCTGACCGTTTGATGTCGTGTTTCATTTTGTTTAGGGTGTATCTGGTACAGCTTAGCCCAGCTTTAACTTTTAATTATTAAATTCCGTGTTGACATAGGCCAGTAAAAACATAATCCAAATCTTTTATTTGGAATCTCAGGATGAGGATGTATCTATACCTGAATCAATACCTTCAAATATCTGGAGGTACAGAAGGTACAATCCCTTTCCAGATAGAATATTTCAACCACTCAATCTCAAGTGCACAAAGGTCCCAAAGGACAGTGTAAAACCTTTCATCAGTTTATCTTTTGGTTCATATCAAGTTGGCCTCAAATAGGCTCCCACACATACCATCCTCCCTGGTCTTCTTCCCTCTTCCTTTTGCAGTGCCTCAGCCTTGACCCATAATTGGTCAATCCTCCTTGTATGCTTCCTTGTATGCTTCCTACAGTTGCCTCACCTACTCAAGACCATGTAGGCCAGCATTTCTGATAAGTTCCTGGAGGGGATTGATGATACTACATAGTGTCAGGTCAGCAATCTGGAAACTTCAGGTTACTCAAAGTGAAGGATTCAGAGACAAATCATTCTGATGGGCTATCATAGCGATCACATCCATGTATTACAGTACTAAGTCACTCCTCCTCACAGAGGTGGGTGTGGGAATGGATGCAGGTATAAAGGACACCCTGTCATATTTTTCTTCTTTTACTGAAGTATAATTGATGCACAGTGCCCTATTAGGTGTACATCATAGTGATTTGATATTTTTATACATTACATAGGGAACCCCATGTAAGTCTAGCTACCATCTGCCACTTACAAAGCTATTAAAGTATTATTGACTATATTCCCTTTATACATTACATACCCATGACTTATTTTATAACTGAAAGCNACCTAAGCGAAAGTCAGACGCTTAACCGACTAAGCCACCCAGGCGCCCCGAAAGCTTGTACCTCTTAATCCCCTTCCTGTTTTTCACTTATGCCACCCATTGACTTCTGGTAACCAACAGTTTGTTTCCTATATCTATGAGAATGTTTCTGTTTGTTCATTTCACTTATCAGTGAAATCATACAGTATTTGTATTTTTCTGTCAGATTTACTCCCCTTAGCATAATACCTTCTAGGTTCATCCATGTTGTCACAAATAGCACAATTTCATTCTTTTTAATGGCTGAGTAATATCCCAGTGTCTCTGTGTGTGTGTGTGTGTGTGTGTGTGTGTGTGGTGTGTGTGTGTGTGTGTGTGTGTGTGTGTATCACATCTTCTTTATCCATTCATCTATCAAGGAACCCATAGATTACTTCCATATCTTGGCTATTGTAAATAATGCCGCAATAACATAGAGGTGCACATATCTCTTTGAATTGGTGTTTTTGGATAAATACCCTGAAGTATAATTGGTGGATTATATGGTAGTAATATTTTTATTTTTTCAAAAACCTTCATACTGTTTTCCATAATGGCTGCATCAATTTACATTGCCACCAGGAGTGTACAAAGGTTCTCTTCTTTCCCCATTTTTGTTAACACTTGTTACATTTTATCCTTTTGATAACAGCCAATCTGAGCTAATATCTCATTGTGGTCTTGCTTTACATTTTCCTGATGATTAATGATGTTGAGCATTTTTCATGTGCCTGTGACTGTATTTCTTCTTTGGAAAAATGTCTTTTCAAGTCCTCTGCCCATTTTTTAATCATGTCCGTTATTTTTTGATATTAAGTTCTCTAAGTTCTTTATATAAAGTTTGGCTATTAACCACTTATTAATCTATGACTTGCAAATATCTTCTCCCATTCAGTAGGTTGCCTTTTCATTTTGTTGATGGTTTCCTTTGTGAAAAAACTTATTAGTTTCATATAACCCTATTTGTTTATTTTAGCTTTGTTGCCCTTGCTTCAAGAGACTGGTCCAAAAAATATTGCTAAGACTGATGTTAAAGAGCTTATTACCTATGTTTTCTTCTTGTAGTTTTATGGTTTTATGTCTTAATTCATATTGAATTTATTTTTTGTATATAGTGTAACACAGTAGTCCAGTTTCATTATTTTGCATGTAGCTGTCCAGTTTTCCAAGCACTACTCATTGAAGAGATTGCCTTTTCCATTGTATGTTCTTCGTTATGGAATAATTGACCATATAAGCATGGGTTTATTTCTGGGCTCTCTATTCTCTTCCTTTGATCTATATATCAACTTTTGTACTGATATCATGCTAGGGTTTTGGGGGGGCTTGTTTTTTTGTTTCTTTGTTTTTGAGAGAGAGAGAGAGAGAGAGAGAGAGAGAGCTAGAGAGCTGGGGGAGTGGCCAAGGGAGAGGGATCTTAAGCAGGCTCCATGCCCAGCACATGAGGCTGACACAGGGCTCCATCTCACAACCCTGAGACCATGACTTCATCCAAAATCAAGAGTCAGACAGTTAACCAACTAAGCTACCCAGGCACCCCATCATCCTGTTTTGATTATTATGGCTTTGTAGTATAGTCTGAAATTAAGGAGTGGTACCTCCTTCTTTGTTGTTGTTTCTCAAGATTGCTTTTACTATTTGGGTGTTTTGTAGTTCCATACAAATTTTAGGATTCTTTTTTCTGCTTCTGTGAAAAATGTCACTGGTATTTTGATGGAAATTGCATTGAATCTGTAGATTGTTCTGAGCAGTATAGACATTTTAATGATATGAATTAATATAATCCATAAGCATGGAATGTACCTCAATTTATTTGAGTCTTCCTGAATTTTTTTCACCAATGTCTTACAGTTTTCAGAGTACAAGGCTTTTACTTCCTTGGTTCAATTTATTCTTAGTTTCTTTTTCTGAAAGCTCATTATTAACATATAGAAATGCAACAGATTTCTGTATGTTAATTTTGTATCCTGGTTTCATTTATTAGTTCTAATAGTTTTTTGATGAAGCCTTTAGTACTTTCTATATATAGTATCATGTCATCTGAAAAAATAGTTTTACTTCTTCTTTTCCAATTTGGATGACTTCTACTTATTTTTCTTGCCTAACTTCTATGGCTAGGATTTCCAGTATTGTGTTTAATAAAAGTGGTGAGATTGGGCATCCTTCTCTTATTCCTGATATTAGAGGAAACATTTTCAGGTTTTGACCATTAAGTATGATGTCAGCTGTGGGTTTGTCATATATGGCCTTTATTATGTTGAGGTATATTCCTTCTCCACCCACTTTGATCAGAGTTTTTATCATAAGTGGATATTGAATTTTGTCAATGCCTTTTCTGTATTACTGAAGTAATCATATGATTCTTATCATTTGTTTTGCTAATACAGGGTATCAGGTTGATTGATTTTCAAATGTTGAACCATTTTTGCATCCCTGGAATAACTCCCTCTTGATCTTAGTATAGATTCTTTTAATGCATTGTTGAATTTGGTTAGCTAATATTTTGTTGAGAATTTTTGCATCTGCATTCATCAGGGATTTTGACCTGTAATTTTCTTTTTTAGTTGTGTCTTTGTCTGGCTTCAGTGTCAAGGTAGTGCTGGCATTGAAGTATTCCTTCCTCTTCAATTTTTTTGGAATAATTTGAGAAGGCTAGGTACTAACTCTTCTTTGAATGTTTGGTAGAGTTCACCTGTGAAGTGATCTAGTACAGGACTTATGTTTTGGGGGATTTTAAAAATTACTGATTCACTTTGATTACTTAGAACTGATCTATTCAGATTTTCTGTCTCTTCTTGGGAGATTGTGTTTTCTCAGAATGTATCCATTTCTTACAAGTTTTCCAATTTGTTCTATAATTGTTTGTAATAATTTTTGTTATTTTATGGTGTCAGTTGTAACATCTCTTCTCCCATTTCTGATTTTATTTAGAGCTTTTTTTAAATGACTCTAGCTAGAGGTTTATTTCTTTTATCTTTTCAAAGAACCAGCATTTCATTTCATTCATATTTCTATTGTTTTTAAGTCTCTATTTCATTTATTGCTGCTCTGATCTTTATTATTTCCTTTCTCCCACTAACTTTGGGCTTTGTTCTTTTTTTTCTAGCTCCTTTAGGTATAAAATTAGATTGTTTGGGATTTTTCTTATTTTCTGAGGTAGGCCTGTATTGCTATGAACTTCCCTCTTAGAACTGCTTTTGCTGCATCCCATAGATGTCAGAAAGTTGTGTTTCCAGTTTTCTTTGTCTTGAAGTATTTTTTTTTTATTTTGCTTAACCATTTGTTGTTGTTGTTGTTGTTTGGTTTTTAGTAGCAAACTAACCTACTGACAATTCCTGATCTAACCTTCAATTAAGTTTTTAACCCCCAACTGAAGAAATGAAGTAGGGGAAAGACAATAGAATATAAACCGAGAGTAATACCTGCCAGAGAAATAGCAAATTAGGTCATCTGCATTCTGAAAAATCAGGAGTTGACCGAATTTTTCAGTTTACTCAGCATTTCCCAACACTGACTTTGTTGTTTTTACAAAAGGCAATAAGGAAAAAGGAGAGCAATCATCAAACATACTGAAATTTTGCATAAGTAGCAAACACATGAATATGAGTAAGAATTCTCTGGGGTCCTACTCCAAATGCTACCCTAACTGGACATCCTTCCCCTCTGCCTAATGCCATCCTCAATCAAAATATACCTGCTTTCAAAAAACCAGATGTTTGACAAGAAGAGTTCATGTTTGCTATACCCCAAGGAAGGTCTGTAATATGTGTCTTCAAACAGGAACTCAAGGGATCATCCCAAAACATTAACATGGAGAATCTACTGAATACCCAGGAACCTCTCTCTATAACCCCAGCAGGTTGAAATTAATAATCCATTTTAATAATTTTAACATATTTAGATAGCAGGATCCTGAATAACATTTGACACAACTAGTACAACTGAACCTAGATATTCTAGATATTTTAGAAAATTTGTTTTCATCTTTCTGGAATCAACATAAACATATTGCCCATTGAAAGAAGATATGCCAAATTGAAAAAGAAGATATGCCTTAAAAAAAAAAACTGTCTCATTTTTGTGGCAGAATACCCATGACTTCTGAATGAAGAAATAACCATTCTCATTCTAGACTAAATCCTACAAGTTATTTTACTTACAGAAAGGAACATTCCTCACATTTTCCCAGAGATTGCAAAAGAAAATTAAAAGCATTACAAATGTTGTGTGGTTGCTTTATGAATTACTTTTTTAATGTTATAAAAGTATGTACAACAGATAAGCTTCATAGTAGTGCATTTTTTTCCTTTAAGGGACCAATGAAGTGATATTTTGACTTCAGCTCTGGACTTTCTCCAGGAAATCACTAATAATTACTAATTGTATTTTTGTAAGTTAATGAAAGGATGCAGGATTTTTTCAATGCCTCCTTTCACTTGTATAATTAATGATATTGCTCTTTTACATGATTGAGTAAAGCTACAATTCAAGACATGAATTAACTGAGAAAGCTTCTTTGTGCAGTTTTAGAAAAATTAAGAATAAATTCTAGTCATGCAGTTGTCTTAAAAGAAACTATTTATTCCTTTATCATTTCCCCCCATTTTTTGCTGCTTAGATTTGTAATAAAAACTAGCAGGGAAAAAAAGAACCATTTAGTAAGGTTGTTCTAAACATAGATTTGCATTTATTTGTGGACAGTCATGTTTGCAAAAATATATTAATGGGATTTCCTTGGAGAGCCTTTTCATTGTGTTGAATATAACTAGATTACAATAAGAGTAAAGCATCCAGAGTATATTTTCCAATGCCTCCAAGGTTTCCAGATTGAAAATTTACATAGCTTCTTAAATTTATGAAGTCACATTATTCAATAAAATCTCCAGTTTTTAAACTAAATTGAATGGAAGTTTATTCGGGGAAGAACCTGCTAGGAATAAAAAGAAAGAAAAACTCATATTTTGCATCAGAAGGCATTGGTTTCCCTTTCAAACTCTTCACATAACTAGGAGAGCATCATCATGAGAACACACACATAGTTTCACTTACAAATGGCATGTGTTTTGGAACATCTTACATTAAAGACTTACAGAAAGTTGACCATGCATTAGATTCTTCTCTTCCCTTGCACACTCCCTATGTTGCCCTCTAATATATTCTTTCTTTTGTCCTTCCTTCCTTCATTCCTTCCTTCTACCTTCCTCCGACCTTTGCTTCCTCATTCTCACTTTCTTTTTATTACTTCCTTCCCTTTTCTGTTGCTTTCTTATTAATTACTATTATTATTGTAATTATTACTTGCTCTAACATATTCTAACATTTCTTTCCTTTGTTCTTCCTTCCTTCCTTTTTTCCTCCCTTCCTTCTTTCCTTCTTCCTTCCCCGTTTTGCTTCCTCATTTTCACTTCCTTTTTTAGTCCTTCTTTTCTTACTCTTTTGCTTTATTACTAATTACTATTATTATGATTATTATTACTTGCTTCATTTTTCAGAGGAGAAATTTTTCAGCCCTTGAAGAGCATTTAAAGCCAGGTATTTATTCCCAGTTTGTGCATGGAGAAAGGACTCATTATTTTAAAACAGCCACACATTCAGACTGTGATTGGAATGATTAGATTGTGGGCTGATAGTAGGAGCACTGGCTGCACAGTAACCCAAAAACTACAAAGTTGGTACCAAGAGTTATATGTCAATTGAGTATCAGCTACCTAGGATCACAATCAGGTATCAGGAGAGGAGGTGATCAAGTGCAAAGCATTATACTACTACTAGTACTAGCAAATACTTAAATAGTACATACTGTGAGCCAAGCACATAGTTTAAATATTCATATTCCTTACAAAAGTCCCATGAGGTAGATACATTATTATGTCCATTTTACAGATTAAGAAATGGAGGTACAGATGGGATAAATAATTTGTCCAAGATCACACATTATTGTAAAGATTTAAATCCAGTCTTCCTGTTGCCAAATCCGTCCTCTTAACCACTATAATAGTCTCTCTGCTGATTGGTTTTGTCCAGTCCAGTACCCTTTAATGAGATCACTTACTGTTAGTCTCATTTACCCATTGGTGCATTTTGAAGTAACTATTGCCATGACCATTTCTTTGACTTCAGTACATGTTGGGAACATGTACTCAACTCCTAGACCCCTCTATTCCAAGAAAACCAGACTGGTCATTCATGCTATATCCATCTTTCTATCCATCCTTCTGGTCTACGATCCCCGTGATTTTAACTATGGGACCTCCTCCCAGCAACATTTTTATATAGGTGAAATCTAGCTAGGATGGACATTGAAGGCAAAGGCGGCCTTGAAAGGGAAAGAGACAGCCAAGAGGGAAAGATTTTTGCAAAGAGATTCATGCAACCTGAGAAAAGTGGAAAGAAAGCAGCCGTATATCATGACTAAGAACACTGGCTTTGGAATCCAGACAGACCTGGATTTATATCTTGCTCCTGCTACTTCATTGCTAGGAGACCAGGCAAAGTACTTAATTCTGAGCCTGCTTCTCAGCTCTCAAATGAGTATAATTACACATACCTTGCAGTATTATTGTGAGAATTATATGAAGCAATATCTATCAGTTTCTTTGTAGCCTAATTCCAGGCATGAGATGCTTAATAAATAAGACATTCATACACATAGGTCTGGACAGTTATGGATAATCTGAATAGTGGTAAGCAGCCCTCAAATTTCTGTGTGGGAAGAAACATTTCTGTGACTAAAAATATTCATTGCTCTTTGGCTATAAAGATGTTAAGTTTTAAAATATTTTTTAAATTATCAACCTATTATTCAGTTTTTAAGAATCCATCCATATTTTTGATGCTCCTTTTGAAAAGAAGTATGCCCATCACTATACAAAACACATATGCACACACATGTGCACACATACTCACACATAATATTGGGACAAACCCTTTTGTGGCTCGGACCTCTTGCCAAGAAATGTAAACAAGAGAATGGATGAAAACCACTGGAGGGGAAAGCTGTGCCTGACTCCCCCAACCCACAGCCAATGCTAATGAACTTATGTTTGATACACACTTCAGTTAAGGCAGTAAACAAACTTCACAGCCCAAGAATAATTTTGGATTTTTTATTTCTACAAACACATTCCCACTGGCTTCCTACTGATTGTGAATTAATTTCACTCAGGTATTTCTCAAGAGGAGTGTTTTATGAAATTATCATATGCAAATAGCTTGTGGCATATTTTCTTTTTATTTATTTATTTTTTATCTATACCAGTTATTTTACAGAGTGCTTCTTCAGCAGCACATCAACACTTGCTTTTCAGTCATTAGGCACAAAACATAGACTTCTTTTCTTGGGATTGGTTCACAAGTCTTGGAACTAGATGACTAATTTTCTTATTTTAGAGTCTGAGAATCCAAAACAATAAAGGTCTGTCTTTTGCATATTCATTTACGCCTGGTGACTCAGACAGGTACGGGCTTGTGGGGGCAATCATCATGTGTAATAAATTGTAGTATTGTTAGTCTCAACATGCAAAGTTATTCTATGATACCTGATTTCAGTCTGTTCTGCCTAATTAAAGTGGTGATAAAATGAGAAATAGAAAATCTGAATTTTAAATAAATCTTAAAGTATATGAGAATTTTAAAAGAAATTAGTGGTGGAAAACTTCCAAGTAAAATAAACCATCATGCTTAAAATAATCTTTAATCTTTCCTTTCTGTGTGATTGGCAGACCACCCTTCAGAATGCTCAAGCTGAACATTCTCACAGTGGACCAAGAAGTTGGTCACTTTACAGATAACTCTGGTTTAAAGGTAACCAATAGGATTCATGTTCCATGTTGCCTGGGGAGGTCTAAGTGATGCACTTGATCCTCTGTCTTGAGTCTTGGAAGCCTAGGGTTTAGTCAGTTCTAAATTCAAATTTTATACCGAGATGCTCAAATGCTTTTTGATAGAAATTTTTGTTTCTGTCAGATTCAAATTTGTAAGTGGCCAGGCTGTGTCAACTCATGTGCTTACTGGGAAAAGTAGTTCTTGGGTTAATCAGAGTTCAAGCTAGTGATATCCTTTACCAAAACATTTCCATAAGTAAAACTCTAAATACAAAGAATGTAATTCATCAAGATGCTAACAGTTCTTTAGTAAACAAATGAGTCTGGTTTCCATGGATATTCTAGGGAAATCCAGAATCACATTATTTATTTGATAAATAACAACACACCTCAGAAAGTCTCTATCTATTCTGGCTAGTGCCTTGATCTAAAACAGGTTTACAACTACTAGACATTGTCCTCAAGTTACATGGCAGCTTAATTTGATTTTATATACTCATGAGGTAAAAAACATGATAGAAAAGGATTTCTGGTAAAGAAAAAGGGCACCAACCCACTATTCCTCCAGTGTCTTGGGGATCCGAAAGGTGAGCTAAGCGTGCACTATGCTGAGGGAGGTCTTATATTTGCCTCAGTAGCTCATCTGGGAATTCTTTGTTCTGCTGGGGGCTATTTAAGAAATTTCTGTTGTCCCTAAATGGAATATATGTGGCTCAGAATCACACATTCAAGACTACTGCCAGTTTCCTTTGTGTCCTCCCCTCCCTGCTATGGAAGCCATAAGACACAGAGTGGAGGTGATGAAACACACTTTTCAGAAAAGTAGAAAGATTCTCCTAATAGGAAAGGTTCAGGCACTTTGGATTCTCAGAAGTGGGAGAACCCAAGACCAGATGAAGTCCTAGCTGGAATAATTAAGGTAAACAGCTAATTAGGGGCTTTTGAAGCCTGAGTGGATGGAGGAAATGAGAAATAAAGGTGAAGCACGCCAAAGTGGCAAGCCTTCTTGACAAATTGCTGCCTAAAGCCAAGAGGCCTGAAGTTTTGCCAAAGACAACAAAGACTGGAAGGTTTTAGACACTAAGAAGGGTTTTAGAATTATTACATTTTAGGCTTAAGAAGGAAGGCCCAAAGTCTAGTGATAGAATATAGTTAACCTATATTTAAGTGCTTACAGTCTTTAATATTGTCTTTTTTAGTATGTTTGCCTCTTCATCCATTAGACTATTAGAATAAGTCATTCAAGGTATTTATTTCTTTAACCACAAGACTATATTTACTGAATATACAACGGGGAAGGCACAGTTTCTTCAAAAAGGGTGTTGGGAAAACAGAACAGCCACATGCAAATGAATGAAACTGGACCACTATCTTACACCATATACAAAAATTAACTCAAAATGGATTAAAGACTTAAATTTAAGAACTGAAACCATGAAACTCCTAGAAGAAAATATAGATAATAAGCTCCTTGACATAAGTTTTAGCAATTTTTTAAAATCTGACTCCAATGGCAAAGGCATCAAAAGCAAATATAAACAAATGGGACAACATCAAACTAAAAGACTTCTGCCCAAGAAAGGAAATCATCCATGAAACAAAAAGACAATCAGTTGAATGAGAAGATATTTGTAAATCATATACCCAATAAGGGGTTAATATTTAAAAAATATAAAGAATCCTACAACTGAATAACAAAAAATGGGCAGAGGATATAAATAGACATTTTTTTCTAAAGACATACAGATGGCCAACAGACACATGAAATGATGCTCAGCATCACTAATCATCAGGGAAATGCAAATAAAAACAGCAATGAGATATTGCAAGTGTTGAGAAATTTCAAGTGTTGGTAAAGATATGGAGAAAAGGGAATCCTCATGTACTGTTGATAAGAATGTAAATTGGTATAGCCACTACAGAAAACAGTATGGAGATTCCTCAAACAATTTAAAATGGAACTACCATATAATCCAGGCATTCTACATCTGGTCATCTGTCTGAAGAAAACAAAAACAACAAAATGCTGTTTTGTAATGCTAATTTGTAAAAATGTATGAGCCCCTATGTTCATTGCAATGTTATTTACGATAGCTAATAATTGGAAGCAACCTAAGCATCCATCAATAAATGAGTTAATAAAGAAGATGTGGTATATATATATAATATTAAATATATATTATATAATAGAATATTACTCAGCCATAAAAAAATGATATCTTGCTGTTTACAATGGTGTGGATGCACATTTGAGGGTATTATGGTGCAATAAATCAGACAGAGAAGGACAAATTCCACGTTTTCATTTATAAGTGAAATATAAAAACAAAACAAGCAAAATAAAACAAAACCCAGACTCATAGATACAGAGAACAGATCAGTGGTTGTCAGAGAGGAGGGTGTTGTCAGGGGGTGCGGGATGTGAAATGGGAAAGAGAATCAAGAAGTACAAACTTACAGTTAAAAAATAAATAAGTCATAGGGACATAACATATGGCATGGGGAATACAATCAGTTATATTGAATTAATTTTGTGTGGCGGGGAAAAAACATGTTAAGCATGAGGACACCTGTAATGTGAGTTTTTCTGCGGATCCCTCGTAATAGTAAGTGTAGTTTTAGGACCATTGATTGAAAGCATGCATAATGATAAAGAGCTGTTGTGAATTCCGGAATGTTTTGACAATCGCATCCTATGACAATGGTCATAGCAGCTTTATTCACACTAGCCCAAAGCTGGAAGCAACCTAAGTGTTCATCAGTGGGTGAACAGATAAACTGCGATATAAACAAACAATGCAACATTAGTTAGCCTTTAAAAAGAAGGAAATTCTGATACATGCTACAACACCGATGAACTCAGAAGATATGCTAAGTAAAATAAGCCAGTCACAAAAAGGTAAATACTGCATGATTTCACTTTATATGAGGTTATATACAATAGTCAAATTCATAGAGATGGAAACTAGAATCATGGTTTCCTGGAGCTGGGAAGAGGGAGGACTGGGGAGTTACTGTTTAGTCAGTACACAGGTGTAGTTTGGGAAGGCAAACAAGTTCTGGAAACTAAAGGATGGTGGTGATGGTTGCTCAACAGTGTGGATGTGCTTCATGCTACTAACCTGTAAATTAAAATGGTTAAAATGGAAAATTTTATGTGTAGTCTACCACACACACAGAAATTATATCATATCAGAGCATCATCTCAAAAGAAAAAACAACCAAAAACCAAAACAAACTCTATTTACTGAATCACAATCATACTAACTTGGCTGTTCTTGGGAAAGTCCCACTAGTTGTTATGTATAGCCATGACGTAGGGCACCATTATTCATTAGGTAGGGCCTCTTGAACTGGAACATTGAGATGGGGGAAAACTGCCCAAACTTTAACAGAGTATTCCTACCCCTCCTCAGTAGTAAAGACCATACATGCATGTCCATTCCAGAGAGAATCCCAAGTGTTACCTTCAGTTGGCACGTCCCCTTGGTTCACAGAAGACAGTGACTGAGTCATCCCCTAGCTCAAAGCATTCTTGTCTTTCTACTTCAAACCACAGAGAATTTATGTACTAAGATAAGCAGCTTAAGATAAACTGTCCTTGGGGTGTCTGGGTGGCTCAGTCGGTTGGGCATCCAACTTCAGCTCAGGTCATGATCTCACGGTTTGTGAGTTCAAGCCCCGCGTCGGGCTCTGTGCTGACAGCTAGCTCAGAGCCTGGAGCCTGCTTCAGATTCTGGGTCTCCCTCTCTCTGACCCTACCCCGCTCATGCTGTCTCTCTCTCTCTCTCTCTCTCTCTCTCTCTCTCTCTCTCTCGCCCTTTCTCTCTCTCTCTCTCAGAAATAAATGAAAACATTAAAAAAAAAAAAAGATAAACTTTCCTTGCAGACTACTGCATACCCTGGCCCCTGGCACAGTGTGCTGCATGACTTCAACAGTTAAAGTGCTTTCTTCATGCTCTATTAGGGAAATAGGAAATTATATATAACTACAGTTGTATTGGTATTAAAGAAAAATCATCTCGGTTTATTTTCACATACTTAATTCAGATCAGAAAAGACAATCTTAGCCATAAATTCCAAAAAGAAATCCAGAAGTAAAAGTGAAATCAGAGGAGTGACTAAGAAATAAAGCAATTAGAAATCTAAAGATCACATATATGTATGTAAAAAATGTTCACTGCAGTATTTTTGTCATCAGAACAAATTGGAAACATCTTGAATATCTGTCAGTTAGGTGATAGTTAAATAAATTATACAGCCTCCATTTTGTGGACTTCCATGGATTTCTTAATAAATTATGTAAGATAAAGGTGTGTAGGTGTGTAGTAGATATGGAAAAATCCTTAATACATACTGTTCAATGGAAAAATAAATCACAAAAGAATACATGTTATCTAATCACATTTCTTTGATAATCAAAATTAAGCATAGATTGAAATATACATATATCCTTTTTTTAAAAAAAAGAAACCTGACTTTATTTTTTTAAGCTTATGTATTTTTTTGAGAGAGAGAGCATGCAACATGCACACAGAGGGAAGGAGAAGGGAGAGAGGGTGAGAATCCCAAGCAGGCTCTGCGCTATCAGGGTGGAGCCCTACATGAGGCTTGAACCCATGATCCATGAGATCATGACCTGAGCCAAAACCAACTGAGCCACCCAGGTGCCCCTATGCATATATCCTTAAATACTTTTTTAAAATAGTCTGAGAGAGTATATTTATCAATGGTTACCTCAGTGGTGGGAAGCGATGTACGGAATAAAGGGGAAAAGAAAAACTTAGACTTTTTTACTTCACTTATTTAGGCTTCTTTTAAATGGTTTAATAATGAACATATATTATTCACATATTACTTGTTTATATAAAATTAATAAAAAGAAGTGAAAGGCAATAGCTAATCATTTCCTTACCTATAATGTCCCAATTTTTTTCTTTTTGCCTTATCCCATTTTCTCTCTCATTCTGCTCTCCTAGTATTGTAGGAATTCTGTCCTACAGAATTTTCAAGTCCCATCCAATGTACTTTTATAGATAGGTCTTTATTTTTGTAACACTTAATAGAATCATGATACTATACATTTTAGGCCAGCAGAAAATTAATGAATTCATATATCAGGATCTTAGTGGGCATAGTAGTTTGCTAGGGCTACCATAACAAAAACCAATGATCAGGTGACTTATACGACAGAAATTTATTTTCTCACAGTTCTGGAGGCTAGAAATCAAAGATCAAGGTGTCAGCAAGGTTGCTTACTTCTGAGGCCTCTTCTTTGATTTTCAGATTCCCATTTTCTTATTTTGTGCTTCCTTACCTCGTATTTCCTCTGTGTGTACTTGTCAATTTGTGTGTCCAATTTCCTCTTTGTTTTTTTTCTTAGAAACTCCTTTAAAAATGTTTTTATTTAAGTTTAGTTGACACACCATGTTACATTAGTTTTAGGTGTAAAACATAGTGATTTAACATCTCTAAATGTTATGCTATGCTCATCAAAAGTGTAGCTACCACCTGTCATCATACAATGCTATTATAATTCATTCTCTATGCTGTGCCTTTTATTCCCATGACTTACTTACTCATTCCATAACTAGAAGCCTGATCTCCTGCTACTCTTCACCCATTTTTCCCATGCCCCATTGCTCTCCCCTCTGGCAATCATAGGTTTGTTCTGTGTACCTATAGGTCTGATTCTACTTTTTTTTGTTTATCCATTTGTTTTGCTTTTTGGATTCTACATATAAGTGCAATCATATGGTACTTGTCTTTCTCCGACTGATTTATTTCACTTAGCATAATTCCCCCTGTGTCCGGCCATGTTGCCACAAATGGCATGATCTCATCCTTTTTATGGCTGAGTAATATTCCCCTGTATATATAAACCACATCTTCTTTATCCATTCATCTACTGATGGACATTTAGGCTGCTTCATATCTTGGCCATTGTAGGTAATGCTGCAGTAAACATAGGGGTGTCTATATCTTTTTGAATTAGTGTTTTTGTTTTCTTTGGGTAAATGCCAAGTAGCAGAATTAGTGGATCATATGGTATTTCTATTTTATTTTTTGAGAGGCCTCCATACTTTTTCCACAGTGGGTGTACCAATTTCCATTCCCACCAACTGTGTACAAGAGTTTCTTTTTCTCCACATCCTTGCTAACATTTGTTATTTCTCATCTTCTTTATTTTAGTCATTCTGAGAGGTGTAAGATGGTATCTCATTGTGGTTTTGATTTGCATTTCCCTGATGGTTAGCAATGTTCCGCATCTTTTCATGCATCTGTTGGCCATCTTATGTCTTCTTTGAAAATATTCCTGTTTAGGTTCTCTGTCCATTTTTAATAGGATTATTTGTTTGTTAATGTTGAATTTTGTTGATTACTACAGCTTTGTAGTATACTTTGAAATCTGGAACTGTGATACCTCCAACTCTGTTTTTCTTTCTCAAGATTGCTTTGGCTATTCCGGGTCTTTTGCCATTCGATACAAACTTTAGGATTATTTGTTCTAGTTTTATAAAAATTCCTGTTGGTATTTTGATAAGGATTGCATTGAATCTGTAAATTGCTTTCAGTAGTATGGACATTTGAACAATTTTAATTCTTCCAATCCATGAGCATATCTTTCCATTTGCATCATCTTCGATTTCTTTCATCAATGTCTTATAGTTTTCAGAGTACCAGTCTTTTACCTCCTGGGTTAAGTTTATTCCTATGTGTTTTATTCTTTTTGGTGCAATTAAATTTCTTCTTCTCATAAAGATATATCTCAGATTGGATCAGAGTCCACCCTAATGGCCATTGTTTAACTTGATCACCTCTTTAAATGCCCTCTGGAAAAATACAATCACATTTTAAGGGACCTGGGGTTAAGGCTTTAATATATGAACTTCAGGGGGACACAATTAAGTCATAATAGTGGGTAGGAGCTAAAATTTTCCTTAAGTGTTTTCACTTGTCCACTGGAAGAAACCATAGAGACCTTGAGTTCTTTAACTACAGGTTTGTGTTCCTAAGAGAGGATTCATGGTCACCTCTGGGCTACTACAGAGGAAAGGTCATACATAGAAAAGTCAACCTTGAGGTGAGGACCTTCTTGCTCACTGTTTCTCAAGGGAGATAGTGCAGCACACTGTGGTAGAGAGAGGATAAGTTTTAGAGTAGAGTGCTCTGCCACCTACCAACCCTTCTCTAGACTCCAGTTTCCTATTTGTAATAGGGGGACAATAATACCTGCCTAAGGTCAGGGCTAGCTACATCATTTTTAGCCCCAGAACAGAATGGAAATTTGGGGCCCTAGCTGGGATAGGGATGTTAATCTTCCCAACCTATGGGCAAACCAGGCAACCCTCATGGGATTATAACCTCCAGCTGGGACACTGGTGGTACCTGAATCAGAAGTGGGCAGGAGCCCCCCACCCCATGCCATTCATCCTAATTGCTCTGTACTTATGCCAGCTACCCTGCACTGAGATGCTCCCAAGGGTTCATGCCAGACCCTGATCCTCCATACACTCATGCTCAGGTCCCTAGCAGAAACTGTAGACAGTGGTGGAACATAGGCTTTCCTTTGTCAATATAACCTGGTTGCCACTCAGGAGGAGGATGGCTTATTTCCTATGTGCAGGGTAGAGATGGGGAAGGGGAGACCAGATGCAGGACTCAGCTCCAGATAGTAGGCAGTGGCATGCTGACAACCTGTTCAGTGAGGTGAGACACGAGGCAAAATGAGAGCCAAGGCTTCAAATCCCCAGAGCATACTCCATTGTCCTCAGACTTCACCTACAAAACACAAAGATAAGATTATTAAAAATGTCAAGACAGTAAGTGCAGAGCATTAAACCCCAAGTATAAGGCCCTTCTGAGCACCATGCCCTATGCAAATAAACTGACCATATGCCCATGAAGCCACCCTGCTCACTGATAAATAACCTAAGGAAGGCTTACTTGGCAGAGAGCCTGATACATGGTGTGAACTCAGAATAAGTGTTCTCTCTGTATTCCCATTCTTTAAAGGAAGCTCAAAATTATTCTTGCATAATCCACTGCCTTCAGAGGACTTCTGTCATTTATCAAGATGAGTTTATCAAAGGATCCAAAGAAAAGTAAATTATGCCTTCCCATCCTTTGAGGCCCAGTTTAATTTCAACTACTCCAAGAAGCCCCTGCTGTTGGAATAGCCTTTGTATTCCATTGCATGGAAGTTCTCCAAGAGCTTTGCTCCTTTATTAAACTCTTCATAGTCCAATCCAGGCATTTGTCTCTGCAACCTATCATGCCCTGAGAGGTAGGTAAGTCTCATCTGATTCTATATTCTTTATAATAGCTAGCACATAGAAAATATGTTTGGGGTTGAATTAAATTCAATGACATTGAAATTTATTTGATTAATTCTAAGTAAGCACTTTTCCAGTTTCTGAATTTCTTGTTTTCAAATTTGGTTGTACATTTCTTAAGTAACACTAAGTGATCTAAAGCAAATATAAGAAAAAGCCAAAGCTCTAAAAGGGGTATAAACAAATGCTAGATTTTGTTTGAGATTTAGAAGAAGTTCTAGTCACAAACAAAATTTTCTTACCAAACAATAATTAGTGAGATTAATAAATTCATAAATTTAATTCAATTAAGTCCAAGACATTAAATGATATTCAAATGGCCAAATTATAAGGCTTTCATTAAGTTTTTATTTAGGAAAAATTATCTCTTCTATCATGCCTGTAATATCCTTTTCAAAAATGCATGCATACAGACTTGAAGAGAACTTAGAAATATCAAAACACATTGATTTGCCAGGAAAATGGAGTTGTGGGAAAATTATTCCTTTACTGACTCTTAAGTAATACATATAGAAAATAAACTAAAATAAAATATTTCTACTCATATTGCTACTTACTTTAGTTCTGGAGTAGTTACTTCAAGAATACTCCTCCTCTCAGGGTACCTAGGTGGCTCAGTTGGTTAAGTGTCCCACTTTGGCTCAGGTCATGATCTCGTGGTTTGTGAGTTCAAGCCCCATGTTGAGCTCTGTGCTGAAAGCTCAGAGCCTGGAGTCTGCTTCAGATTCATTCTCTCTCTCTCTCTCTCTCTCTCTCTCTCAAAAATAAATAAACATTAAAATTTTTTTAAAAAAGAATACCAGTCTCCTAGAGGGTATTTTTTAAATATAATTTATTGTCAAATTGGTTTCCATACAATACCCAGTGCACATCCCAACAAGTGCCCTCCTCAATGCCCATCACCCACTCTCCCCTTTACCCTACCCCCCATCAACCCTCAGTTTGTTCTCTATATTTAAGAGTCTCTTGTGGTTTGCCTCCCTCCCTTTCTGTTTGTAACTTTTTTTCCTCTTCCCCTCCCCCCATGGTCTTCTGTTAAGTTTCTCAGAATGCACATATGAGTGAAACATATGGTATCTGTCTTTTTTTTTTTTTGACTGAATTATTTCACATAACATAATACCCTCCATTTCCATCCACGTTGCTGCAAATGGCCAGATTTCATTCTTTCTCATTGCCAAATAGTATTCCATTGTATAACCACATCTTCTTTATCCATTTGTCAATTGATAGACATTTAGGCTCTTTCCATAATTTGGCTATTGTTGAAAGTGCTGCTATAAACATTAGGGTACTATTCAGAGTGAAATAAGTCAGATGAGTACCATATCATTTTACTCATATATGGAATCTAAAAAGCAAAACAAATGGATAAACACAGAATCAAATCTATAAATACAGAGAACAAGTGGATGATTGCCAGAGGGGATGGTGGCGGTGGATGGAAGAAGAGTAGGAGATAGAAGTGTCCAGTTATGGAATGAATAAGTCATGAGAATAAAAGGAATAACATAGGGAATACAATCAATGATATGTAATAGCATTGAATGGTGACAGATGGTAGCTATACTTATGGTGAGCATAGCATAACATAGAGAGATTTTGAACCACTCACTTTGTTTTACACCTGAAACTAATGTAATATTCTGTGTCAGCTATACTGAAATAAAAATTAAAAAAAAAAATAAAGGAATACTAGTCCCAAAGAAAAGACCAGAGTTTTTTGTTTTGTATTGTTTTTATTTTCACTCCATGGTCCATATCTGGCTCCCTTAGTATAATTTTTGGTGCATATTTTCCAACTAAGAATGTTCTTTATCAGTGATATATAATGTTGTGTATTATATCATGTGTGTACAGAATGATTTGACATTTGTATACACAACAAGCCTAATTAATTTGTTATGAAGTTAATAGAATATTATTGATTATATTCCCCCTCATGTTGTACATTACATCCCCATGATTTATTTATTTTTATAACTGGAAATTTGTACTTCTATTTTTAAATTTTTTAAATACTTTATTTATTTCTGAGAGAGAGGCAGCATGAGCAGGGGAGGGTCAGAGAGAGAAGGAGATACAGAATCTGACGCAGCCTCCAGGCTCTGAGCTGTCAGCACAGAGCCTGACACGCGGCTTGAACCCACAAACCGTGAGATCATGACCTGAGCCGAAGTCAGATGCTTAACTGACTGAGCCACCCAAGCGCCCCCAGAAATTTGTAGTTCTTAATCCTTTTCATCACCCCTCACCCCTCGCAACTTCCTTCCCCTCAGATAACCACCAATCTAATCTCTGTATCTATGAGTCTGTATTTTGTTTTGTTTCTTTTGTCTTTTAGATTCCACTTTTAAGTAAAATTATGTGATATTTGTCTTTATTCTGTTTGACTTATTTTAATTATTGTAGTAATCTCAAGGTCTATATGTTTTGTCACAAATAGCAAGATTTCATTCTCTATATGGCTGAATAGTATTCATGTGTGTGTAAGTGTGCACATTTATATCACATCTTCTCTACCCATTCATCCATTGATAGACCCTTAGGTGTTTCTGCATCTTAGCTATTGCAAATGATGCTGAAATGAACATAGGGACGCATATCTTTTCAAATTTGTGTTTTTGTTTTCTTCAGATAACCAGAGGCAGAATTGCCGGATCATATGGTAGTTCTTTTTCAATTTTTTGAGGGACTTCCACAATGTTTTTCATAGTAGCTGCACTGATTTACATCCTCAGCAACAGTGCATGGGGGTTCCGCTTTCTCTTCATCTTCACCAACACTTGTTATTTCTTGTCTTTTTGGTAATAGCCGTTCTGAGAGATGTGAGGTGATATCTCATTGTGGTTTTGATTTGCCTTTCCTTGATGATTAATGATGCCGAGCATCTTTTCATGTGCCTGTTGGCCATCTGTATGTCTTCTTCGGAAAAATTTCTATTTATATCCTGTGCTCATTTTTTATCAGATTATTAGGGGGGAGTTGTTATTGAGTTGTATTCTTCATATATTTTAACTAGTTAAAATTCATCACATTTGTAAAGAAAACAGGAATAATAGAATTCCCTTAAAATTGATTTTCTAATATTCTTAAAACTAATCAATTTCTAAGATTAAAAGTATTTCCTATTAGTGTCTTAAGAGATCTGAGATTCCTATGAACATTCACACCTTTTTAAAACAGACATTTGGCATGTTATTCAAATTCCAGTCATTATCCTCATCAATTGCTGTCCTCAAGCCTACTTCCTGCCAGAAGAGCATAAACTACCAGTTGTAGTGTTTCCTAAATTTGTAATTAAGTCACCATATCAGGAACGCCTTTGTAGAGTTGTCTTGGAAGATTTTGTTTAGGCAAGGGCTAGCCATTTGTAAATATCCTTTAATTAATTTATCATAAACCAGCTTATTCTATTTCAGGCCTTAAGCTTAAAGTAGGATTTCTTATAAGCCAAAAACATTCCTTGTAGTTTGAGAGTCCATTGGCATATATTAGCTTGTGGTCTCTGCTCCCAAGAAATTTTGGCAAACCTCACTTGAAAGAAAAAAAACTCACAAAAAACCACATCTGGATTCAATTGATTGGACTTTAACCAGCCTCCATCGCAGTATGCAAATAATCGTCCTCTGTGGTGTGTACTTCATGGCTGATAAAACTGAGGTGTTACATTCTCAGAGCCCCAAATTTCTTTCTCATTTCCTCCCTTCCTCTGATAGCAAAGCCTTTCAAACATACAACAGTCTTCATCCAGAATACATCTAGAATGCTGGCCAATATTACCTAAAAACATCAATGCGGTACTGCACAATGGAAAACAAGCAGATATGAAATTTTGTTAATGGACTTGTTCCACCAGTTCCATTCATGGGTAAAGAGCAGACTTAGAACATGGACACAACTCTCTCTACATATCTGTTTTTCTCACTTAAATTCCTCACACTTTCATACTGATCCATAATCTCTCCATTTGTCCAGAACATCAAAATGTCTTTTTTTTCATATATACTGGTCATCAATCTCTTCCCTTCTTTCAACTCTTCATTGCTTTCTATATTTTGTTTTAATGATTTGCTTATTTTTATGATCTCTCTTAAGATGTCTAAAACATGTAGATTGTTTTAATACTTGGAAAGTAATTCAGGATACCCAAAGAAGGTAAAGTAAAAATTTTGGCATTTCAAAATTTCAAGAATACCTGGTAATCTGAGTTTCCTAGAATCTGGAGCCAGATGTGTTTAATCATAAACTTGAGAACTTGAGGACAGCTGATCAACATGATTATATATCCCTAATTTTAGTTCTAGATGTGAAACAATATGCCTACAAAAATGTTCCCATCAATAGTCTCTACATTGGATGCTAGTCCATTTGAGAATTCAAACTCAGATATATCATCCTATTAGTTTTGCTGACATTTATCCCCACCCCCACACCCCAATTCCAGTTCCACGTGAATTTAACACAGGTGCAGACTTAGGCTGAGCATAAGGGAGCAATTTTCTGATTCATTCGTGTAAGACCCTGAGGGAAAGAAAGAACAAGATATACCAAGGTAATACTGCATTGTTAAAAAATTAACTTGCTTTTCTACTGAGGCAAGAATACCCACATCCAAATGTTTAGATATGTAAACTGGTCCTCACATACAGTTCTTATCTCAGCACAGTGTGATAGCAGTTTAAAACACTCATTCTTAAGAAAATGATTTTAAGGGAATATAGATAGAAGATTGTTTTTCTGCTTTTTTTAAGGGGGAGAGTCAACCTACATTGTTGTTTCAGTTCTACTGGGGGCAGGGATACAACAGCAAAAGTAGAGTGAACACTCCCCCCAGGCACATTGCTCTGCAAAAGCCACTCTTGTTCTAAAAGGAAATGGCATGTTGAAACACATTTTTTATTATTATTTATAGAAATTCTTGGATTTTATTAGTTTGGGGCTCAGTGAGTCTTCTAGCTGAACTGTACAGTTATTCAGTGCCTAGAAGCCGAGTTGAGGGGGGGAAACTAATTAGCATAGTTCTTACATCACCTCTGGAAATTCTGTATTTGCCCTCAGGATCCACATTGCTGTGTCTGCTCAACACTGTTAAATATGACAAGGTCAGTAACCCTGTTTTTGTAATAATGAATGCTAACAAACTCAGGCTTCACACACATTGTCATTGTTTAACAAGGTCACCTGAGTTAACTGAGAGCATTATGCATGTAGAGTGCCAAGAAGACCCCATCAACAGTCAAATATACAATGTTATCATATTAGCATAAGTAGTGGAGCAACAGATGGCCCAGCTGTGAGCAAGTCAGACTTATCCCAAGACTCTGCACCAACAGTTGAGCCATACGAAGGATTTATATGATGGCCCAGAGGATGCTGGACGGGGAAATGGGAAATGAGAATTTTAGTCTTAACTTTGCCTCTTCCTTTCTGAAGGCTTAGTTCCCACAGCAATAGGAAAAGTCAGACCAGATGACATCAAAAGCCTTTTTATGCCTCCAAAGCCATGATTCTAAGGCAGTCTACAAGGATAAGTGCATTGCTGGTATGAAATTCAGTAGAAAAATATTCTTAATACAATGTGTTTTGTAGAACAATAGGCTTCTATTTTTATTCCTTTGGCATTTGACAGAGAGGTAAAGAAAGCTGAATTCCAGCAACTCTGGTTACCTCAGGCGGTGTATGTGCAGGAGCTTAGAAATCTGTACACATTAAATAAAGTGATGACTGACATGTGCTCCTTAGGCCTTGCAACATCATCAACACTAGCATACAATCTACTTAGCACCTTTCCTCTGAGAAACTCTGTTTAGATTTCCAACAGGAGTTTGTGACTCTCTTTACAATTTTAGTGAAACAAACATTATTTGATCCATTTCTCCAGTTTGAGAAATGGAGTCACTTCCAGTTTACTCAATGTTGGGATAATTTTAAAACTGGTCAACAATGACTTTTTAAATTTATGTTGTTCAAATTTGCTTTTTTTCTGTAATGCACACAAAAAACAATTCATAAATATTAAATAAATACTATTCCAGGATGGAACTATAACACTTGCCTAGAAAGAAGAAAAACCAATATTCTATAAACGTGTAACAAGTTTCTTTTGGTGAAAGGAAGAGGAACAAGAATAAAAGAAAAACTGTCTAATGGAAAAGTACTATGAAGTACGTAGGTTGGCATATGAATAAGACAAAAAGTATGAGGGAAAGAGTGTTGCTTTTAAATCCATTTTAGTATAAATAGACATCTTAGAAAACAATTTATTTTTAATGCAAATTGTTCTAATGTTATAGTACAAATTTCCTTTACATATCATATTGGTTAAATTATATCTTTTCAACCTTAATTTATTATTTTAAATTGTAAATGTTTGTAATGGGCCTTTTAAATGCTTGATGCAGTGTTATTATTCCTCAGCAAAACATTTCTCAAATGTGCAACATTATTTTAAAATAAATCCCTCAAGATGAACATAGTTGCTGGAGTCCCTTGAAATTTATGACACTTAGGAATAGACGTGTGTTTCTTCAGTGCAGGAGCTCTTCAAGGGAATTTTTGACTGCTGATGCAAACGTTAGTAAGCAATGCACTTGTTTGGTTAAGACTTTTAGCCTTGACCTCTGGCTTTAAACCCTTGTCCTTTATTAATCACGTGTTTCCTGAATCAAAGAGAATATTTTTGGAGAGGGAAAATTGTTCTGGGACTGAAGGAGTGTTATATACCAAACAGACATGCCCAGATGACAAATAACCCCTGCATGATAGCCAGGGTTCATCCAGCTGGTCGGCCCCATATTTTGTGATTGATGGTGTTGATGTTCTAAATAGGCCTAAGATGTGCCAAGTATAAGAGCCATAACAAAGTCCTTCAGATTTATACTGTAGATAGAAGGAGGAAGCAAGAAGGCATGTTCCCAGCACATGGCAATTCTAAGAATGGTGTCATGATTACAAGTAACCTTGCAGGGTTTGTCTGGTTTCTTTCGAAGTTAAACAAAAACTATTTGCTGGTCAGGAATGAATAGGGTCACATAAGGTCTGTCTGAACCTTATGATTACTTAAATGTTTCTCTGTAACTGAACACCTTCTGAAGCTAGGATAACATTGGACTCCATTGTAGGGGATCAATACACTGATTTTTTCCTTTGCCTTTTGAGGCTTCTAAGAAAATAAGAACAGTTATTTGCTTTAAACAAAAAAAAAAAAGAAAGAAAGAAAGAAAAAAGTGACATCATGACATATACTGAAGCTGTTAAGCACGTGAAGTAAAAAAAAAACCTTAAAGATTATTTAACCTAATCCTATTTTCTGTACATTTAGGAAAATGAGATTTTTTTTAATCAAAGAGAGTCACAGGAACCCTAGTTGTTTATTTTTTGAGGCATTTATAAACAATCCTTAAAAGTACATAGTATATGAAAAGCCAAAAACTTGTAGATGAGCTTTTCAAGAAGAATGATAATGGTAGCACTTAGTATTTTTAAATGAATATTAAATATAACTCATATGCATAGGAAGCTGTTATGCTGTTATTTTATGAGACTTTCATTAGTGAGAGATGATATCCTTATGTTTCTGTAGCAATTATATTTGTGAACCTTCTCAGCACTGAGGAAATAGATCCCGGGAAACTAACTCCCATTCTTCATCTCCTTTATCAAATTGCTTTTACTAAATTGCTTCCACTGGGCGCTTTAAGAAACAGCTCTGGAAAAGTTGTTCCTGGGATTGATGTAAGCATGTTGCTCAGGACAATTTCTCTGCAGATTCTTTGAGAAACTTCTTCCTAATCTGAGATAAGCACAGCCATGCAAAATGGTTGTGCTTATCTAAGACAATATACTTTATCATAAAGACCTGAGGCACACATAATTGAGGGCATTTCCTTCTTTACTTTGGACATTAAAAAGCATGGAACCTAATTTGAAACCCATCTTTCACAATAAAATAAGGCTTAACAGTTTTGTTCCTAGTTCATTCCTGGATCCATTGGCTGTTCCTATCATCTCTTTTCACTGAGAGTGTCTCACAAAATTGTGTTATCTTACTGTATCTGTCTTTGTGATTCTTAAGTTTTCTGGGAGCAAGACTATTGATTAATTGGTGTTTTGGTTCCTTATGAAAACATATTTCAAAAATTCCGGAGGAATTTATAAATGGAAAAATGAACAAAATGCAAAGTTTGTTAGATAGACATGAATAGTACTATGATTTAATGTAATAGAATATTTAAGATCAGAATTGTCAACTACTCAGATCATACAAGGCTTATGTTATCATTGTTAGTGTTAGATTTCTATTACCTAATTTGAGAACAGTTTTACCAGGGAATCCAGTTAGATTCTGCTCCCTAATTTTTATAATATTTATAATATTTATGATATAAATGGGTTTGACTATATCTAGAAAGCTAAAATTGGTAAATACTGTATGCAAGTGAAGAAAATCCAATCATGATGTTATCATTCATTTTTATGGCTCATATCAACAATGTTTGTCATAACACTAGTAAAAATGTTAAAGGGACCAGGTAAAATACAATAATTTATTATGAAATCAGAAATCAACTGGTAATATGGCACATTTGGGAAGGCATAGTGATTAAAATGCTACAGAATTGCCCAATTTTGAAAAATACTCAGCAGATATATGTAGAGTCTGATAACTTGCCAAAATCAGACACTAATGTATTATAGTTACTTATTGCTAATTTAGAAAATCTTTAAACTTGCAAGTCAAGGGACACTTTCTCAGGAAAAACACCCATGGTTCTAAGGATGAAATACTCCTCCTCACTTAAAGAAACAAATGTGAAATTTCCCCCCTATTGTAGTTTTGAAAAATATAATGTTACAGTACTCTCTTTGGTTTTATTTTCATTTTTGGCACATTGCTGTTTCTGTTATTATGGTTGTTGCTATGTTTAAAAGTGCTTTATATTTGCCCATTAGCCTTCACTGCAGCTTTTCAAAGCTGGGAAATATCTAGTTTCTCATACCAGTGAACAAATACATAAACTAAGATACACACTTAGATTCTTTTTTCATTCGTTATACAGCAAGTACAGAGTGTAGCCAAGAATAAAGTCTGTGACCACATGACTCAGGACAATTCAAAGTGAGCTTGGGCTCAAGTCTCCATGAAAGGTGTGGGCAATCCTGGTTAATTAGACCTAGCAACATAAATACATAGGGGTATGACCAACAAAAAGAAATTCTGCTTCGTGCTCTATTCTGACTGGGGAAATTTTGAATCTCTAAGTTATCTTCCAATGATTTATGATACATATTAAAAGTGAAAATAAAGTCTCAAGAAATCTATGCCGTCTTTTGCTTAAAAACCTTCCCACTAGCAAGAATGTGGATTTAGTCACCACTTATCACGGTATAACCTAAAGCTTAACCCATTGAATCCTGAACTTTTGCACCTCTTCATATTAGAATTTTGACTTCTATCATGTTTGTCCAGTTCATATATTTATTTTTAGCAACAGATGACTTAGTTTTGAAGACAACAGATGTGCCCATTCATCAGATCTATGTTCTCTTCTCCTCTGAATTCTACTGATTTCCTTCTTTTATCAGGGCTCTTGTGACTGCTAGTGGGTATGCTCAGTTATTGAAGCTGCAGTTGCTCCAAGTTCCCTGGAAGCAGGGATTATCTATTAATAGTATTCTTAAGGATGTTTGTTTCTTCCCAACTTGCTCAGAAAAAAATCTGTCCCCATTACATAACAGGCTGGGAATGCTTGACTCTATTTGTTGCCCTAGGTTTGCTCAGAACACTGCTATAACCACTCCCTTCTGTGCTCTCCCTGTGCTAAAAAAAGAGGTTCCATTTTGTACCTGAGAGTAGGAGAGAGCAGGAAGGCAGGTGGAGTGGCTTCTAGAACAAAACTAAATTTTCACAAATACACATCGTGATCTCACCCACTCCACCATCACTTTAAATAAACACCCTATCATGATACATCCTCTTTAACAATAGTATGTATGTATGGACCAGCTATTAGAGAACTCCTCATTTCAGACTAGATTTTGTTTTGCTTAAGGGTGAATGTTTCATTTGAGTTACTTGTCAATGTTGATGGAGTGGCTTCCGCTGTACTAAATGTCTACCTGCTTTCATTGTTTCACTTATGATGACTATAGAGTCACCAATCCCTTAGTTCTTCCCATTCCCTAAGATATCTTCCTCTGTTCCTGGTTTTTTATTTGTTTTCACTTCCAGTTATATTGTGTGTATGCTGTCTCCCTGAGCATTTTCCTCAGAGACTCTCTACTATTATTCCAGAGAGCCTAAACTTCTATCTGTCAAAATGGTTAATACATAAGTATTAACGTCCTGTTTTTTATATAGTAATTGAAAGGTTGCCTGCTGTGCACAAGACTCTGTTCTGCTAGCCTGGAACCCAACTGGACACAGCATTTGCCAACCGCCTGCCGGGAGCGACCGTGCACTGAGATAGAAGGTGAACTCCGTCACCCACAGGCATTTGCCAGTGTCTGATTTCTGTGATTCAGGCATGTACCTTTTAAAGGCTCTTCATCCAACTGCAAATCTTCCCTTCACTCATCCACTTGTTTGGATTCAGAAGATAGCACTTGGCACAAAGAGACATATTCCCTAATAACGTTTTATTCTTTTCTGTCAACCACCCTCTCTTTAATTCCCTGCATGTGGTGAGCTTACTCGAAGTCCCTCGACTGTATACCCTGAGCCCATATCCTTGAATCTTTGTGTCCCTTTTTACCATTATCACTCCAGAGAGATTTTCTTTGTAATTTGGTCAGCTCTACAGACTCGTCCTTTGTAATGGTGTGTATTAATATCCTTTCCTTTCTATAGCATCCTGTAGGGTTTTCAAAACCTTCTGATTTTTAGCTTTTCTTCTGTGATTTTCTTATGGTTCCATTTTGCACTTGTTTCGATACTTTCAATCTGATTGACACATCTGTCAAGATCAATTTTTTGACCCACTTTCTGCTCAGCTTCTAGGATTCGCTTCAGCAGTACACTGTGGTTTATTCTTCCTTCTTCACTTTCCCTACTATCTAGATGACTGCAGATGATGAGGGCTGCTTTCTCATCATGGTTTTCACAGCCATTCAGGGCTTGAGAACTCTTGCAAAGGTCTAAGATATTTGCATCTGTAACTTTTAACTGCCTTAATGAATTTACAAGGGTTTCTCTTCTCTGCAGTGAATAAACTTCTCTTGTCCTTTACCAGAACACTCAATTTCATAATGATTTCCATGCTGTTTAGTTCCCTCTGGTTTTTTTAACCTTATATTTGCATAGTTTGTACTAATATGTCAATATGCATGGCTTGTGTTTTAACTGTCTTATTCTCTATGCCTCTAAGATTTTAAACCATCCCCATGGGTGATGAGTTTGTGTTTCCCTTTCCTCCAAATTAGAGTTTTTGTCAACACAATGCCTATTCATTCAAATAGATGTTTTAGGCTTGAGCCATAAACATAAATATTCTTTATCTTGTATATGTTGAAAATACCCAACCCTAAATGTGTAACTTCTAATTTTGTTAATTTGGAGAACTGCAAGAATTATTTTTTCTGTCTTTGAGACCCTAGAAGATCATTGTTTTCAAATATCTTGCATTTTGTGACTCTCCTAAAGCTTAAGCCCATTTCTGACTAATGAGGGCAATCAGAGTCTCTTTTATTTAATAGCCTTGTGTGTGTTTATAGACTGTTATTAAGTCTCATTTCCATTTTATTTCCTCTCAAGTGAAATACCCAGTGCTCTGCACCTATTTTCCAGAGGGTGACTTGTACAAGCCCTTTATAATTTTATTTTTCATTCTCCTCTGAGCTCTCTCCAGTTTACTTGTATTTTAAAACCTTGTTTGCACATTCTACCACATTTCCTGTAGTTCCAAAGAAAAGTGCAGGAGGAATTTAGTGCTCACTCTGCCTCTGTTTCTCAGTCTGCACTTAGTGAGTTATCAAGAGCTCATATCTCATCATATGTCATAAGAGCTCCGTGGTAGATCTGACATCCCAAAGGTTCCCTCTGGGTCACCTGGTTCCTTTAAACAATGATCTCCTCCAACAGGCATTGCTTTGCAAAGTAGTAGACATCAAGGAATGCAGCCTTCCATACCCATTTGGTACTGAAGAAGCCATACTACCCTTTGCAACTAGAAAATGACCAAATTGCTTATGTATTTAGAATTTTTAGCAAAAGATTTCTTAGTTGGATGGGGGTTGACATTCTCATACGAAGTAAATCAGAAAACATCTCTTCTTCTGTCAAACTCTGCTCAGTCAATTCAATCATGCTGCCGCCATTACCAGAACCCTCCTGGGTTCTCAGAGAAATGATTTGGAACAGAGAAATTGCTGTATCTGTTTTGCCAATGTACAAAAGAAATATATAAAACTGAATGAAAAAGAGGGAGATATAAGATAGGAATGATTAAAAAGGAAAGATAGCTGAAAATAAGATATAAAGTCCCGCTAATAATAGAGAGAAATTAGGTAACATGCAAATCCTCTTCTCAAAACACCCTTGTCTAAATAACCTAATATAAACCTTTAGGTTTTCCATGAAACCAAAGAGATAAATTTTTTTTCTACCAAAGGAATGATGTTAAAGAAGCTACAAAAATTCTTTCCAAAATAATAGCAATTATAAAATTATTAGGAAGCAAACACTGATCTTCTATTTTCATCTAGAAAGGGGCATACTCCATGTAAACTTTGAAGGACTTAGCTTTACATATTTGTACCTTGTTTTACTTTATTCTACAAGATTGAGAATTAATTTACTGCATCATTTTATTGATTATCTTTACTTATAATGATATTGGATTTTAAATTTCCAGTGATGCTGGAAATAACGATGTTGCAAAGATTTTATACCAGCCCTCCCATCTAGATTAACAAAGGAATTGGCACAAGTATCTGAGTACCAGTCTAGGATCATTTTGTATAGAAAAAAAATCATAATAACCAACAAACAAACTGGCCAGTATAACAGAAATTTTGCCACTTTTTAAAACTTCTTGTAGAGGAGCATTAGGCTAGGTTGCTGTGGCAGCTACCAGGGTCCCATCAGCTGCAGTGGTAGAGGTTCTAGAGGATTTGATTTGTCTGTATTGATTTTCATGAACATGATTTTGGTGATAGAGATTTCTTTGGTGTGAGTAGTTCCTATCACTGTCCCAAATCCTGTCCACACTCCCATGGTGATTGAACTCTTTCAAGGGCCCAAATCAAACCCTGGTCTTTTTTNTTTTGCAGTCTCTTCTAATTAAGGCCTCGAAACAAGTTTACAGAGACTAGGCTAGAGGTGTTTGAGAGACAGCACCCAGTGACGCATTTGACTGTATTCTTCCCTGATGAGAGCCAGCCAGAGTACCATAACAGTTACATCCATCTTTGCCTTTCTCCTACCTCCATGCAAATTTCCTGCATTAGTAGGAACATCACATTCTAAAGGCCAAGCTGGGCCACTATGTCCTCTCCTTACTTGGAAGTGTTATTCCTGGTCTCCAGGAGTTCCAAAGCTCTCTACACCAATTCCACAAGATCCTAGTGACCTGCCCTAATAATCCTAGATTTGCTGAGGAATTCACATATACATTCCCAGAGTACTCTTTCTACAAAAGGAGAGTCTGCATCTAAGGAGACTACAAAATGGGGCTTGCTGTTTATGAGAAGGCAAAGCAAAGACTGAAGTACCCATTCTCATTCCTTGCATTTATATAGCACTATACATATTAAAGAATGCTATCATTTTACTGATCTCTGTTTTGTCTCCACAATTACCCTGTGACATAATTAGGGACAAAAAGATTAACTTTTCAAACTAATGAACCTAAAACTCTGAAATATTAAATAGCTTGCCAAAGTTAGCTTCTCATAAACATGGACACAAAAATCCTCAACAAAATATTAGCATATCAAATCTATCAATATGTAAAAAGAAAAATACAGCATGAGCAAGTGGATTTTAAACTGGGACCTTAAGGCTGAAGTTCTCTAATGTCTGAAAATCAATCAATGTGATCTATATTAATAATACAAAAAAAAACCACATTATTATATCAATTGATGAAGGAAAGGCATTTGATAAAATTCAACATTGATTCCTGATAAAATCTTTCAGCAAATTAGAAATAAAAGGGAATTTTTTTCAACCCAATAAAGGGTATCACAAAAACCTACAGCTAATATATTTAATGGTAAAAGATTGAGTACCTTCCCCTTAAGATGGAGAACAAAGCAAGGATCTCAGTTATCACCACACACTGCCTTTATAGGAAGGCCAGAAAAAGAAACAAAAGGCATATACATTATAAAGGAAGAAATAAAATAGCTGTTATTCTAAAATGACATGATTATATATGTAGGAAATTCCAAAGATTCTAAAAACATCTTCTAAAGTTAATAAGTAACTTTAGCAAGATTGCAGGATACAAGGTCAACAGGCCAAAATCAATATATTCTATATAGTAGGAATGAACAATTGGAAGCTAAAACTTTAATACATGTAATTTATATGTAATTTAATAAATGTAATTTATACATGTAAATTAAATACATGTATATTTAATTTATCATAGCTTCAAGAAAATATTTAGGTAAATCTAAAACATGACAGAGTCTATATGCTATTACAAAAAGCTGATGAAAGAAATCAAAAACCTAAATAAATATAAAAACAGTCTTCATGGATTGGAAGAATAAAAATACTAACAATGTCAAATATCCCCCAAGCTAATCTAGAGATTTAATGGAATTCAAAATTGCAGAAAGATTTTTTTAAGGTACAGAAATGTTTATTCTAAAATTTACTCAGGAGGACAAAGAATCTAGAATAGTTAAATCAATTTTGAAAAAGAAGAATAAACTGAGGAAATCATATTAACTAATTTTACAACTCGCTATATAACTATAATAATTAACACAGTGTAGTATTGATGAAGAGAGAAGTCAAACACAAAGATCAATGCAACAGAATAGAGAACATAGAACTAGATCTCACATTGAAAAATGGCCAAATGATATTTTAACAAGATTACAAGGACAATTTAATATTAGAGAAAGGATCATGTATCTAACAAATGTTGGATCAACTGGGTATCCATATGCTCAAAGATGAACACCCTGCCCCCAAATAACCACATTTTTTCCTTATGTCATGGAACTCTTTGCGGAAATGTCATCTTCTGTATGGGACCTACGGGACCACTCTATTTAAAAGAACATCTCTTCCTGCATCCCCTCTCTTCCATTTACATCTTAATATTTCTCCATGACACTTATCATTTTCTAACATAGGATATTATTTATTACACATTACACTTATTTCCTGTCACCTCCAACACACACATGGATGTAAGGCCTATGAGGGCAGAACTTTTTCCTGTTTTTCTCACTAATGCATCTTCAATGACTGGCACATAGCAGATTCTCAATAAAATTTGTGGAATGAAGAAAAGAAAACAAAGGATGGAGGAAAAGAGGTATGGAAGGAGAGAAAAGGTTAATTTCTCATTAGGTAGGTGAGGAGAAGGGGAGGACAAGGAGGTATCACTGGAAGAGCCAGTGACTTTGCAAAGGCCAGTAAACTAGAGCAGTGTGAATGCTCAGAGGGAAAGAGCACAGGATACAGCCAGAGTGGGCACTGGGAACCAGCCTTAAATGCCATACTGAAGAATTTGGTCTTTATCCTTATGTTAAAAGCATTTATGTGGCTGAGAAACATGAGGATATTTGTGTTTTACAAAGATCACTCAACCCAAGTTTGGAGAGTGAATTGGGTGAGGTCAGTGGGCTAGTTAGGAGGAAAATTGTAATCTAGTAACTAGCTATTTAAGCAGAAGTGATAATGGCCTGAACTAAGAGTGTGGCAAAACTGGCAGCGCAAGGGGGCACATACTGGAATTATTAGTACAATCAGTAGGACTTCTATTAAATGTGAGAAGGGCAAGAAATCAAGGATGCCTCCTGCCCCACCCACCCACAAGCTTCTTCCTTGTGCCTCTGGAAAGGAGAGCACAGATGAATAGCTTTAATGGAAGAGGATGAGTCTAATAGCAAATCACTTACAGTGTCATGAACATACCACTCTTTTGCATCTCAGTTCCTTTAACCATTTGGGGCTGTTATGCCCAGGATACCATTTGTATCCATCTTGCTGACTCCCATCTTGCTTAAGTTTCAACTCAGAATGCTGACTCAGCTTTTAAATATTATTAAAAAGAACTTGGTGTAACTGTCAAAAAAAAAAAAAAGACAAGATGTAGGAACTGATAATGCAGTTATTGGGCAGCTTATGGATATGGGGATTGATCCCACTTAAATAGCAGACATTTTCCATACCAGCAGGAGATTTCTGTCCCAGAAATATGTTATTATAATGTAAGTGGCCCACAAGGCTCATACTGTTATAATGAGTTTACACAGGACTCACTGAGGTTATAAAAATAAAAATATTAGCTTTGTACTGTCAATGCCAAATGTAAATACAGTCCTTCTATGTGTTCCCTTGATATTTGTCCTTGAGCAAGTTTCTCAACCCACTTTTGCCCATGTCTTCTTATCAAAAGGGACAAAATGATCTCTAAGGGCTATTCTAGCTCCAAAAATCTGGGATTGTCCTTTTCTTTCTCCATGAAGCAGTCAGAACAGGTATTATGCATATTTTACAGATGGAAAATCAAGGCCCAGAGAGGAGACTTCCCTTTGAGCAGAACTGAACAAGAGCTGACCTCTTCCCACTCTGATACCTGCTCCCATGAGCTGCCCATCATCCAACAATTGCAACATTAAAAACAATCANTCTTTGCCCCTCCCCCACTCATGCTCTGTCTCTCTCAAAAATAAACATTAAACATTTTTTTAATAAAAAAAAAAAACAATCATGTATTTAAAACCAAAAGGATAACTTGATTTTAATTAATTTTTGAATTTTACCATGCAATAACAGCAAAATGTTTGCTCTTTTGCAACTAAGATAAGCTTACATTTAGTCTGGGGTTTTTGGTTTTGGTTTTTTCTTTTTCTTTTTTTTTTTTTTTTTTTTTTGTTTTTT